>NW_026881943.1:0-383294 GCF_032173495.1 Musca vetustissima
TAATGGAAATATAGGGAGCATACCAAAAAGTGGGCATATACCGATAATTCTACAAACCGATTTATGTAAACCATTATGTACACCAAATACAAACTTTCAGCAATTATTAATGGGGATTTTTCCTAAAATCTGTAAGATCCAAAAAGTGGACTGATACTGATAACGCATGGTAGAGTATAAAATCCTCAAACTACTGTAATTTAGATTACAAAGTTATATGAAGGTATGCCTAAAGGGGGACCAATAATAGGAAATAGTGAATATTTGGGGATATAATTATATAAGGGCTAAACCTAATTAATGACCGGTATATTATTGTCATGTTTGAGTTTCTTTTATCACAATATCTTTAGAAGGCGGAATGCTTACAACAGATGGCGGAATGCTTGCAACGTCTTTGTAGGGTAAAAATTGACTATTCCACGTAACGACTACCCAATCGTTGGGATTGGAACAAATCAGATAACTATTTTAATATAAATAACTATTTTAATATGAACAAGTGAAAAAGCGTTAAGTTCGGGCGGGCCGAACTTTGGATACCCTCCACCATAGTTATACTGACAGATAATTGAAAATAATATATAGGGAACATACCAAAAAGTGAACCTATACCGATAATTCTACAAACCGATTTATGTAAACCATTATATACACTAAATACAAATTTCAGCAATTTGTAATGGGGATTTTTCCTTAAATCTGAAAACCCCCAAACTAATAACGCATGGTAGAGTATACAATGTTCAGCCTACTGCAATTTAGATTGCAACGTTATATGAGGTTATGGGGGGACCAATATTGATAACATAGTGTAGGAAGTAGTAAATAAAATTAAAAACAATTTGTTTATAATCAGCAGATCTGCCGTAGTACTCTCGCAGCCATCTACAACAAATTCGAATTATTTTTTAATTTCCACCACTCCCCTCGATATGTTACCCTTTTCAATGACAACTCTTTGTTTACCTACGGTCGTAAGATATATTTAGATTGCTTATTTGATGTTATTGTATGGTAATTTGCTTACCTAGAAAACACTCCTTGCAATGAATGGAAAAACCTCATTTTTTATGTTTATGGTACTATCAACAATACATCGTAGTCGTCGCCGTCATCATCATCAACATCCAACACCTTGTCTTATATCATACGAATATGATAATATAACAACAACAAAAAACAATTTGAAGACAATACCGTTATAGAAATTGTCCTTTTGTTGCAACAGTACTTAGTCACCCTGCAAAATAGATGTATTACACAAAAGAGTAGATAATTTCAAGATAATAACCATAATAAACCGGCAAAAGCAGTAAAGTTTTCATACTGCAGAGGTGTTATGACGACAGAACGGTTGGGGTAGGAATTTTTGTGGTGTAGGTCAGGGATATTTACGTGTGTGGAAAATAGTAAATTAAATTTGAGCTAAGACATCAGGTTTTATATCGCTGATCAATTTTAATATCTGTATAGCAATAAAAACCATTATGGAAAGGACTAATCTTCAAAGCCTACCCTTGGTGAAATCGGGCAAAAATATGTTTAGGAGTTATTTTCAAATTATAACATATTTCAACAAAATTGAATAACCTCGGTTTGGTACGCTATTCCGTTCTATATGAATCCAAATCAGATAAGCATGGTCTGCCATGTACAATTTACCTCAAATCGATCAACATTATAATATGGGAACTATCGATTTAAAGGACCCCCCATTCACGATTTTAATTTTTCAAGATTTTCAATGGGCTGGTAAATCAATACCAATGCTTGTAAGGGTTGGAACTTTGCACATATATATTTGAAGATTTAAAAGGGAAGAAAAATAATTTACAAAAAATTTTTGTTATTGTTTTGTTCTTGTTTTTTGTAATTAAAGAAAAGTCCTTATTTTTGATGGCGGGCATTATAACTCCTCATTGGAACATCGGAATCCGAAAATTCCAACGGTGTTAGAAAGAGTACATGTCTGGCTCTCGTATGAACTAGGATTATTGACTTCGCTCAAAAATTAACCAAATGGTGGACCCTTGAAAAAATATCTTTGGAAAATCGCCGATTTTTGACCACAAACCAAGTTAAAAAATAGGGAAGATCTTTATTTGGAATCGATTTGAGTTATCGTGCCCGCCATTCGTAAAAACACTGCTTTGAGAAAAATGCGTTTAAAGTTTGAGAATCACTCTTGCCGTCACTTGATGCTGACACAATAAATCGACTATATCTTCAAGAGTTATTGAGATTTTTACTTGAAATTTTGTAGAGACATTCTAGAATTAGTGTAAAACTACATTCAGTACGCTGACTTTGACACACTATTACACTATTATAAAATCGGACGAAATTATATATGGGAGCTAAATCTGAACAGATTCTCTGCAATTCGCAGGGTTCGTCATTCGGGAAATATATGAGCTGTGTTATATGTTATCTCATTCGGATCATAAATGGACAAGTCATTTCCGATTTTGTCATATTCATCGGATAAAATCACGATGGATATGTTTGGTATTTAGACTCCATGATTCTTTGGACCAAATCCCTTTCAGACAGTTTGGAGTCGAATTACAAATGTCTGACCGGCTTTTGCGCACGATAACTCTCTCCGTCCGTCTGTTGATGTTAAATTGTAAACAAAGTACACGTCGCATTTATCATTCGATTTGGATGAAATTTGGTACAGCTCATTTATTTGGTCCAAGGACAGACCCTGTTGAAATTGGGAACAATCGGTTCAGACTTAGAATCAGATTTAGCTCCCATAGCACTGAAGTCTTTATATATCTTTCGAATTGCACGAAATTTCGCACATAGTATTGAATTGGTTCTAGAATAATTTGTGTTAAGTTTCGTGAAAATCGGTTCAGTTTTTCATATAGCTCCCATATATATTTTCGTCCAATTGTATGTAAATGATGCACCAAAGTCCCTATATATCTTTCGATTTGCATGAAATTTCGCACAGTGTATTAAATTAGGTTTAGAATGATGTGTGTTAAGTTTCGTGAAAATCTGTTCAGATTTATATATATGTAGTTTCGTACGATTTAATGTAAAAGGTGCACCAAAGTCCCTATATATATTTCGATTTGCACGAAATTTGGCATAGCGTAGTGAATTAGGTCTAGAATGACGTGTACCCAAATTTTGTCCGATTGGTACACAATTGTGTACAATGTACTTAAGTTAGTATATCCTTACGTGTGTCAGGTTTTCTTGAAATCGATTCAGATTCACATATAGCTCCTATATATTTTTGGTCCGATTTTAAGTAAATGGTGCACTAAAGACCCATAGCTTGACCGATTGACACATCGTACTGAAATAAATATAAATTAATCTCGACAAGTTTCCTTGAAATCAGTTCAGATTTAGATATAGCATATCTTCCATTATAATTTCAACCTATTCATGTTAACAAAATTTAGAATAGGTAGCAGAATGGCATGTGTAGGGATTGATGTTAGTCGGTTTACATATAAATAAAGATCACATTTTTAAGTTTGTTAAGTGTCATGTTAATGTTCCTTCGAAAAGGCGACGTCTGTTAGGATCAGTGTTGCCAATTTAGCACTTTTAGTGCGAGATTTAGCACTTTTCGTTTAGCACCAACAAAATTCATCTAGCACCTAGCACTTTTTTAGCATTTTTATTTTTTTCTGGAATTAGTCAAAATTTTGGGTATTATTTCAATATCACATTGACGCTTAAAAATTTTCATATGTTTAAGGCTATGAGTTTGATTTCCCAATGTTAAAAAAGTATCTGTACATATTTTTAAAAGCAAAAAAATCTTAAAGTTCGACCGCTCAGGTCTGTTTATACTCAACATCATGTAGTGTGTATTAAAACTTTCTCAAAAAATGGTCGGGTAGTACCCGACTTCTACTTCATTAGGTTACAATAGCATTGCCTGCTTTGTATCCATATTAAGCGGACCTTTGTATGGGAGCGATGAAAAAATCATGAACTTATATCGGAAACTTTTTGGAAAGAATTTTTTTCATTAGACACGTCAAAGTACTAAAAATAGTTCTTCAAATAGGTCTTCCCACCTATTGAAAAATGTCGGCAAACGTATTTTTAAATTTCATCCACCTCGGGGGAAAAAGGTTCTAAACCTTAAAAGTAGCCAAATCGGATGAACCTTTATATAAGGAATATGTCCAAAATTTTACCTATGTAGAAAATTGTCCGCATAAATATATCCAACCCTTCAAGAAGCCATAGAATGCGTCTATAACCTTCGGAATAAAGTAGATACAGCATTATTTTAATATGAGGACTATGTGCAAAACTTCACCTATATTGACAAATTTCTGCATATATACTATTTTCCAAAACCCGAAAAAACGTGGACCGGTATTTATATTTTTATTGGGAAGATTTGACACACCATTATAATCAAACTTTTAATGTTATAGTCAATTCGATGAAAAACGTGTCTGACGTCCCCAAACTGTCATTCTAGAGGGCCTACCTCTAAACAAAGACCCACATTGATCATTTTTGATTGGGAAATTTTTAGCTAATGAGAATCCAATATATCATAGACAATTCTGCTTATTTTGTTTTCTAAAATTTTTAGCACTTTTATTTGTCACTTTTTTCCATTTTTAGCACTTTTTTGAACAAAATTTAGCATTTTTTATCAACGAAGTTTTGGATACATATGCAGAACTTTGCTACTTTCCTTACTGTTTTTATACCCTTCACCACACTGTGGTACAGGGTATTATGTCTTTGTGCATACGTTTGTAACAGGCAAAAGGAAACGAGATAGACACATGGTTCCTTTTGAGAATATGCATAGAATCACTTTCTAAGTCGATTTATGCATGGCCGTCCGTCCGTCTGCCTGTCTGTCCATGTTAAATTGTAAACAAAGTACAGGTCGCATTTATGATCCGAAATTGATGAAATTTGGCATAGGTCACTTATTCGGCCCAAGGACGAACCCTATTGAAATTGGGAAAATCGGTTCAGATTTACATATAGCTCCCATATATATATATTTAGCCGATTTAATGTAAACGGTCCCTATATATCTTTCGATTTGCACGAAATGCGGTCCAGATTTAAATATAGCTCCCATATTTAGATTCGTCCGATTTCATGTAAATGGTGCACCAAAGTCCCTATGCGTCCTTCGATTTGCACGAAATTTGGTATAACGTACTGAATTGAGCCTAGAGTGATGTCTGGCAAGTTTTGAGAAAATCGGTTCAGATTTAGATATACCTCCCATATATAGTTTCGGCCGATTTCATGTAAAAGGTGCCCCCAAAGTCCCTATATATCTTTCGATTTGCAGGAAATTTGGCATAACGTACTGAATTGAGCCTAGAATAATGTCTGGCAAGTTTTGAGAAAATCGGTAGAGATTTATATATAGCTCCCATATATAGTTTCGTCCGATTTCATGTAAATGGTGCACCAAAGTCTACATATATCTTGCGATTTGCACGAAATTTGGCACAACGTACTGAATTGAGTCTAGAATGATGTCTGCCAAGTTTCGTGAAAATCGGCCAAGATTTAGATATAGCTCCCATATATAGTTTCGTCCGATTTCATGTATATGGTGCACCAAAGTCCCTATATATCCTTCGATTTGCACGAAATTTGGCATAACGTACTGAATTGAGCCTAGAATGATGTCTGCCCAGTTTCGAGAAAATCGGTCCAAATTTCTATATAGCTCCCATGTATAGTCTCGTCCAATTTCATGTAAATGGTGCCCCAAAGTCCCTATATATCCTTCGATTTGCACGAAATTTGGCATAACTGAATTGAGCCTAGAGTGATGTCTGTCCAGTTTCGTGAAATCGGTCGGTCAAGATTTAATGTAAATGGTGCACAAAAGTCCACATATATCTTTCGATATGCACGAAATTTGGCATAGCGTACTGAATTTAGCCCAGAATGATGTGTGACAAGTTTCGTGAAAATCGGTTGATGTGGGAGTGGGAGTATCGTATGTGGCATCTATCCTCAACTTGGGTCAATATATTTTTAGTGCAAGGACGTTATATACAATGAGAACCCAAAATACTAAATTAGAGCCAATTCGGTTAGAAACGTGTCCAAATATGGGGGCTACCATAAAAATTGGGTCAATATTAATCATTGTAGTTGTGAGTTTTGAAACCTAATGGGAATACAATATACTAATTTAGAACCAAATCGGTTAAAAACGTGTCGAAAATAATACCAAAAAAATACCGATTATTGGGGGTACCGTTATATGCGTGATACCATGACTAGACTTGAGTCAATTATAAGAACATCATGCAGAACTGCCAAACCAGCTAACCTCAACAAAAATTTTGAAATAAAAAATAATAAAAAAAACCTGAGGAATTTCTCAGCCCAATTTGTGTGTGTGCGTTGGCAAAAAGGGAAAAAAATTTACATTTAAATTAGTATTCGGTTAGACACAAAATAAATAACACCGAAGGAAACAGAATGTAAAAATTAGATAAAACATAAATTTTCTGGTTGTTTATGTCCCTATGGTATCCGAAGTAATGGAAGTAGCCTATTTTGATGGTATCCTCATATTCTTTTAATTAAGAATTTAAAATAGGGTCTGTTGTTTGTTTGTGTTGTGTACCCAAAAAAAAAAGAAAGCAAGAACCAATTCTCTATTTAACTTCAGAGTAAACATTTTAGTGTAAATTTAACAAATATTTATTTAAAACTCTTATTGGGGATTCTTGTTTCTATTAAACACATCCTAAATAAGGGACCTTTTGTTTGAAATTTTTAAAAATTGCGGTTGGTCCTTTTTGCCTTTGCGATGTGTTTTTTTTTCTAACAACCAAAACACCGCCCACACCCCAATTTCCCATTCTTGCAAAACGTGTATCCTAAATGTAAATTCTATAACATTGTGTTATTATTTTAAATTGTCTAAAGAAATATTAATTAGAAGAAAACAACAACAAAAGTTAGACAATTTTTGTTTTGCTTCCTTTTTTATGGCACACTTCAAAGAATATCCATAAAGTATGACCACAAACTTGTAAACAAATAGAAAATATGACTACTTCTGCCTAAAGGAATAATAAAAAAATTAAGAAAGAAAAAAATATATATCAACCCAAAAAGTTCATTGCCCCATTAAAAGAGTATTTTTATTTGAACTTTGACAGGCAGCCAAGCAAGTGTAACGTCCTGTAAGTCATTTTGCACTAAAGGATTATATTTGAATTACTTTAATATATTTTGTCTCGTCTAAGAATATTTAAGAGGATTGCCTATAAAAGAAATTAATTTTGTCACACAAAATTGAAAAATGGCCAAAAGGGATTGCCTTATTGAGTAAGTTGTATGTATTTATTGTTCAATATTATAGATTATTTTGTCGGATTGTTGTCGGATTGATTGAAAATTAGCAATAGAAAATGGGTCCAGATCTGAATACAGCTTCCACATATATTAGAATCCATTATTAATTGATACAAGTATCCAAAACTATCCCAAAAACAATTTAAAGGGGCTATCAACCAAACTATTTATATCCTACATATAAAGACATAATAAATACGTGGACCTATGCCCACCAAATTTTACATGCACATTTTGTAACCTCCTTGGCACCAAAAATACCAACCGTAGCCATATGTTCCTAAATTTTACACCAAGTAGTACTGACATTTATTTTAAATAAAGTTTCCAGTCCCACTAGGAGCTGCCACGACATGAGATGTAATGGATAATGGGCGGGATCATTATTTACTGTAGTATCGAAAAGTGGACCTATAAGGTATATTTCTTCTATAAGGATCCACAAACCAAAAGAAATAATTACTTTGAGCAACATATAAAGGACAATCGATGTTAGTCTGCTTACAAAACATGGAAATTTTAATATGTAACATAAACAGGTAAAAGTGTATAATAATTCTCAATTCGTTCAAAGTTGGCTGTTACCGCTCGCAATGTTCGATCCATTATGTTGATGACGTCGGCGTAGACGAGTAACATATCGCTGGCTTAACTTGAAAATGACACAAGTCCATTTTTCTAGAGATTGAGATTATGATACGGTTATGTATAATAATGCAAAATACATCGATTTAAACAAATCAAAATACAACGTATTGAAATTAGTATATCCTATCGTGCGCCCCGTTTTGTAGGAATAGGTTCAGATTTAGATATAACTCCCATAAGTTAGGCCGATCGACACAAAATATATATGTGGAGTTTGGTGCACCACTTATGTAAAATCGGACGAATATATATTTATATGTGGGAGCTATATCGACATTTAAACTGATTTTTCCGAAACTTAACACATGTCACTCTAGACATAATACTTCGTGCAAATCGAAAAATATATAGGTACTTTGCTGCACCATATACCTTAAATAGGACGAATATATATATGGGAGCTATATCTAAATCTTAACCGATTTTCACAAAATTCAACACACATCTTTACAGACTTAATTTAGCACGCTATGACTTTGGGACACCATTTATATAAAATCGGACGAAAATATATATGGGAGCTATATCGAAATATGAACCGACTTTCCCGAAACTTAACACATGTCGCTCTAGACTTAATAAAGTACGCTATGCCAAATTTCGTGCAAATCGAAAGATATATAGGTACTTTAGTGCACCATTTACCTTAAATCGGACGAAAATATATATGGGAACTATATCTAAATCTGAGCCGATTTTTCCCAATTTCAATAGCGTTCGTTCTTGGGCCAAATAAATAAGCTATGCCAAATTTAATCAAATTCGAATCAAAAATGCGACCTGTACTTTGTTTACAATTCAACATGGACAAACGGACGGACGGACAAGCATAAATCGACTTGGAAAGTGATTCTATGCATATTCTCAAAAGGAACCATGTGTCTATCTCGTTAGCTTTTGCCTGTTACAAACATATGCACAAAGACATAATACCCTGTACCACAATGAAGGGTATAAGAAATTGCACTTTACTGATTTAAAACATTTTTATTTTGAATGTCCTTTAGGTTTTAGTTTTGATTGTTATCTCTCCTGAAAAATCGTTAAAAAGGGCAATTTCTTTACAAGTTAAGCCACAAGTGGTGAACGGTGTCATATAGTCGGCCCCGTTCGACTTTACTACTTTCCTTACTGGTTGTTCTCGTATTTTAGTACAACTCGCAATATATAATTTATGAAAAATTATTACTACCTTAAATTTTCTATAAACATCAAATGTTTACTACATGCCACAATATATATAATGTCCTTGATATTTCACAATCAATTACTTTCCTTTCATGCTTCTGAATTACTTAATTTCAATGCAAATTCTATCTAACCATGCAATTAATTGACATTTTGCAATTAACAATCCCATTGAGAACAGCAGTTACTTCTTTGAGGTCATGTCATTATCTCTAATCTCTTCGTGTCATCGGAAGAGCTCTTTTAATGTTTGGCGGTCTATTTGATTTTATTTGCTCCCTCATGACTTCCTAATCAACTTCAATGGCCTAAAATTTCCATAAAATTGCCATTAATGTCAGTTTATTTATTTTATTCCATTTCATTTCAGTTATCTAATTCTGTGACATTTCAAATATTTTCTATGTTAATATCTGATGTTTGTGTTCTTGTTGTTCCTATTTTATTTATATTGCATTCATTGTGTGTGATTGTTGTTGTTTTATTTGCTATGGTTTTTTGTTTTTGTTGGTTTTGGGAGATATATAGGCTACCGCATTTCGCATACCATTTATGGCCCATAGACACTGGCGTCTCAAACTCTCTTTCTCTCTTCCCGAAACAATGAAGTCAGAATCAATTAATTAACAATAAATTACAGATCGGTTCACTGATTCTGTCAGTGAATAATTTATGAGCAGTCGCCTGTTTGTCGTTTTTTGTCTTTTATGCACCACCGCATCGCACCATATTTTATCATTGTATTCGCACAACCATATGAACAAACATATGTACGTACACATATATGTACATATATTCGAAATATATTCCAATTCTGTCATTGACAATGGTAATGGTATTGTGTGGGTGGAGGCGATGACATGGAAAGTTAAAAGGTTGTAGTCATACGGTCACGATAGTGAATGGTCCAAAAAATTATCAAAGGAAGTGGTAGGTTTATGTCTTACTTTAAGGGCGATTGGGAATATTTAGATAAATGGTGAAGTAAATTTAAAAAAGGAAGTTCGACATATTTTAAGTAAAGGTGTGTTATTATAATAATAAATTTGTATTAAAATTTTTAATTTGTGTTTTTGTTAATAAGTAATTGAGAAGAAAAATATAAAAAATTCGTACAACATTTTAGGCCTCAGGATGATGTGTTTTCTATAGGGAATATACACCGAAAATTCTGAAGATTACCGTTGTGGGAGGCGTCCCCAGATATTCAGGCTTTATTGTAGCATTGCTCATTACTGAGAAATTAGTGAGAATCGCTTCAAACCTATAGATAATTCGGGTTCTTGGAGGGAGCTCTAAACACTAATTTACAGATACCCCGGAACCAGTAACAGCTGACGGTATAAAGTGTATACGACCTAGCCAAGATGAGCTCAGAATAGCAATCAATAGGCTGAAGAATAATAAAGCAGCAGGTGCCGTTCGGCTGGTAACCGAACTATTCAAAACTTGTCGTCAGAAGTTGGTCAGGAGCATGCCAGCTGATTAGTACAATTTGGATAGATGAATGAATGTTCAATGATTTGAATCAGCTCCCTGTATCCCGTGCACAAAAAGGAGGCAAGACGATATGTGCCAACTATAGATGAATAAGTCTACTTCTCATCGCATACCCAGCGTGCTGTGTGAAAGACTAAAGCCAATGGTATATACCAATTCGGCTTCTGTCCTTGCAAATTCATTATTGACCAGATTTTTCACTCTGCGCCAAATCCTGGAAAAGACCCACGAAAAACACATACACACACATTCCACATATTCGACGACTATAAAACCGCATTCGACAGCCCTATCCGTTCAGAGGTGTTTTAAGGCATGTCGGCATTCCTGCGAAATTAATACGGCTATGCAGGATAACTTTTATTGACACCTGGTCAGCAGTAAAAGCAGGAAAGGACCTATCGGAGCCCTTTAATACGTTAAGAGGATTCTAACCAGGTAACAATTGTGAACAAAAATAGCACTCTGTACACCAAACAACACATGTTACAACCCTACTCGATATAATGGGTCAAACATTGCGAACAGTAACAGTCACATTTGAACAAATTGAAAAGGGGCTGCCAAAGTGGGTCTGGCAGTAAATGGCAAGAATGCGTAAGACGTCCAGTAGACTCGGACCAACAGTGGAACTTGAGAACCACAGCATAAATAAAACTAATAACATAAACTTCGAAGTCTGGAGAAGAATCGTGTTGGACAACAGATTGTAATATGGTCTAAGTAAGCAGTTTAGCAACCTCCCGCCAGACTAAACTCATACCCATCATGACACTGATACTACACGTGCTGTTATATGGATCTGAAGCATGGGTATTTGCGCAAGCAGGTGATGCACCTATTGGGGTGTTTGAGAGAAAAAAATCTCCGAAAGATATATGGGCAGATCTGCGTTGACGGTGAATATCGCCGTCGAACGAACCATGTGTTGTACCATCCATTCTTGGACATCGACATAGTCAAACGTATCGATCTGCACCGACTACGTTGGCAAGGTCATATAAACAAAGTAGTAAAGTCAGACTGAGCCGACCACATGACTTTGGTATACTCTACAATATATTCTATTCTACATATATATCCTAATAGACGTCGCCTTTTCGTAGGAATACTAATTTGTTGTATCAATCGGCTTACCTATGGGTCTTTAGTGCACAATTTACATTAAATTGGACGGAAATATATATGGGACCTATAACTAAATCTTAACCGATTTTCACGAAACTTAGCACACATCATTCTGGACCTAATTCGGTGCCCTATGCCAAATTTCGTATAAATAGAAAGTTATATAGTCCGATTTTATGCACCAATTGCATAAAATCGGACGAAACTATATATGCGAGCTATATCTAAATCTGAACCAATTTTCCAGAATCAGTACGCTGTGCCAAATTTCGTGCAAATCGAAATATATATAGGGATTTTGGTGCCTATATCGGACGAAAATATAGATGGGAGCTATATCTAAATCTATACTGATTTTCACTAATTTCAATAGGGTTCGTTCTTGGGCCAAATAAGCGACTTGCGTCAAATTTCATCCAAATCGGATCATTAATGCGACCTGTACTTTATTTACAATTTAACATCTACAGACGGACGTACGGATGGACGGACATGCATAAATCGACTCAGAAAGTGATTTTATGTATATTTTCAAAAGGAACCCTGTTTATATCTCGTTTCTTTTTGCCTGTTACAAACATAAGCCCAAAGACATAATACCATGTACCACAGTGTGGTGAAGGGTATAAAAAAATATCGAGAACGGCAATGCTGTCCCAATTAAATACTTACCTAAAAGTATGCTTTGAAAAATATTTTAATAACTTTCATACAATAGATGAAAATAAAATCCATTCATTATAATTTTTTTTTGTTCAATGAAGTACGTTTTTATTTAATTCTTAAATTGTTATTAAATACTTTGTTTGTAGTTTATTTCCATTGTTTTTCAAACTTTGTTGTTGTTTGTTGTTCTCTATTGATTTGTGTTTGTTTAGCCTTATTTCTTAACGACTAAGAAATTATGCCTTAGAGTCAATTTAAATATTATTTTATGGTTTTATTGATTTAGTTTATCAATGGGGATCATCTATTATTTACTTATTATTTATGGTTAACTTTAAATTTATTTTATTACTGGTTTCTGGTATTTGTGTTTGAGAATGTATGTTTTTGGTTTTGTTGTTGTTGTTTTTCATTGTTCATGTCCTCAGGGTAAGTTACTTACTATGACTTATCTATTTAATAAATAGTAATAATCCTTGTTTTAATTGCAATTTGTTTTTGTTTTCTTTTTTTTTTGTTATGATATATTTTTTTTCTTTCCTTCAAGTGAAGGAAAAGAGGATTCAATCCCTTCAAGAAACAAAAATTGCGTTCACTTGATTTCATATATTCTTTGAAAAACTAGAATTAAAACAAATTATATCAAACATAATTACAAATGTAATCAATAGCTTTAATATAATTAAAATGTTTTCAAATTTATTCCTTGTATAGTTTTTTGTTGTTGTCTTATATTTCATAATCTTTTAATTTCATTTTAAATATTTTAATTGCTTGATTTTTGTCTTATTTTTTTAACTATTTATTTTTTTTTTGTTTTTTAATGAATTTATATTTAAATATCTATATTGATAGGTATGTATATATATATTTTATTTAATTTAATTATTTTTAGTATATTTTATCCCTTGTATTGGTTTTTCATTAATTTGTTCCTTAAATTTTTCTATAAAGAAATTCTTGTATGGTTTGGTTTTTATAAATATTTTTTTTTTGTTTTTTCTTTACGTCATTAATATAGTTTTTGTATTTTTTTTTTTGTGAGATTGTGTGTTATGTGTATATGTCTTCTGCTCTAATTGTACAGTTCCCTTGTGTCTGTTCTATGCATTGTGACACACCATAATGTAATTTTCATTTAAATAATAAATGTTATTATAATAAATTGAATAAAAGTATAAATAAAATACATTTAATTAATATAATACAAATTCCATCACAAAAGTTAAACAAGTGCAAAATGGAGTTAAATTTTATAAATCAATAAGGTAATTTTCTTACTTCGGGCCGCAACATTTCGCATTCAATCTTGTTCAGGCCAAAAAAATTTTTTCCGGAAAAAAAATAAATTTAACGTTTTATTTAGTTTTTATACCCTACACAACTATGTTGTCAGGGTATTATAGCTTTGTGCAGCCCCAAAAGTTTGTAACGCCGCGAAATATTGGTCCTAGACCCACCTTTAAGTATACCGATCGTCATATCTCGACTAGCTGAGTTGATCTAGACATGTGGGTCCGTCCGTCCGTCTGTCCATTATAATTTGTAAACACGATACAGACCACAGCTATGGACCAATCTTCACGAAATGTTGCATGTAGGATGGGTTCTGGCCAATGAAGACCCCTATTGTTTTTGGTAAAGATCGGTTAATATTTAGGGGATAAAATGGACTAAATACTAAATTTTTGTCTGATTTTCTGGTCGCTCCAGAGGCCGCAATTATGGCTCGAACATTGTGAAATTTCACACGGAGAAGGGGATCGGGCCAAAGAATAAGCATGCCTGTTTTTATAAAGATCGGTCAATATTTATCGGGTCAAATGGACCCTGACTTTTGTGTGAAACATGACAAAATTTGGATTCTATGGCGTATATATTTACTTCTAAAGGATATAGAACAGAGAAGTTGATAGTATATCCAAGAGGAGTGGCTGACCTTTAAATTGATACCAATTATATTGTCGCATGTTCTCCGATGTGGGAGTTACACTTAAATATTTACAGTTGCTTACGTATTCCGATATTATTTAGTAACCCGTTTCCGCACTAGAGGGCGGAAGTATAGCCCCGATCGATGTGAAATATTCCATAAGATTCCAGTTATGGTCAAGGTCAACCCCTAAAATGTTAGGTGATGATCAGAAAATATTTTTCGGATGAAATGGACCGAAAACTTAATTATTTGTACTTTTCGAGTCGAAAGCCGAACAACACAACCCACGGTGAAGGGAATCTGGACAAGTAATTTGAGGTGCTGTACTGTTTATTAGTAACATTTGCTGACCTCTAGCCAATCAAAAGTGTGCGAATATCGCGAAATATTGCCCAATCTCAGAATATAGAACCACAGAAAGTTAGGTTTTCATGGAACTTGTGTAGGGTATCGTGTGGTCGGCCCCGTCCGACTATACTGCTCCGCTCACTGGTTTTCTTTCTCTCTGGTTTTGTTGCTCATAAATTTAATTGGTAAAAGGACAATATCCGCCAATGAATTTATTGAATGAATAGGCTACTTGATTCATTAAATTTCGAAAGCAATTTGAAATATCAGTTAGAAGAACTGCTTTGAAATAATAATATGACTTATGTACAGCCTTTATATAATGAAACGGTCGATTAAGTCAGGCCCCATGAGCCTTTGTACCAATTCTGTTTCAAATAGTAAATTTCGAAATATTCGTCTTGTTCTATCGACATTTTAAGGTAGAGACTATCTCAACACCTGAAAATATAAACTTAGCGTATATATATATATATATATATCACTTTCTGAGTCCGACTGTCTGTCCATGTTAAATTGTAAGCAAAGTCGCATTTATGATCTGCATTGAATAAAATTTAGCACAGCGCGATTTTTGTTGAAATCGCTTCAGATTTATATATGGTTTTCCCGGTTGATACATTTTAATTGATCTGTATAAACATGTGATTTTCTAGATGCAGAAACATATAATAATGGCCTCTAGATCAACTAGAAAACCTGACAAAAATGTGCAATGAACTGAAACATTGCAACCCTAAATATCAACTTAAAATCACCGAAAATAATAGGTATCATCCTTGACCATAACCGGAACTTCATGTAAAATTCAATCCGTGCTACATTTTCACATATAGTGGAGTAATAGTAATACTAAAAAATATAACTCATAGACACCTTTAAATATTTACGTATAACTCCCCCTTCCGAGAACATACATCAATATAATTTGTATCAATTTAACCAACCACTCCTCCTGGATATACTGTCAACATATTGGGTATATATCCTTCATGAGTAAATATATACGCCCCAGTATACAAATATGTATTGTAATTTTCCCCGCAAAATCTGGGTCAGTTTGAACCGTTAAATCTTGACCGATCTTCATCAAAGCAGTCAAAGTTATTCTTTGGCCAGATTCCCTTCGTAGTGTAAAATTTCGTGGTGTTCAGGCCATAACTGTAGCCTCTAGACAATATGGGTCTTCTTTGACCAGAACCGATCATATATGCAAAATTTTATCACGATTGATCCATAAATGTGGCTTGTATCGCATTTACAAATTAAAAAGTACAGACGGACGGACACACGTTTCTAGATCGACTCAGCTAGCGTACCGAATTGGTCAGAAATAATTTGTGTAAATTTTGCTTAAAATTGTTATTATTTTTATAGTCTCCCTTATAGTATAGAGATTATATTATTATAGCTCATCGAAATATTCATTTCTGACTCTATAACGAGTATACATTATTGATCAGGGTAAAATTTTAAGACGACCATGTCCGTCTGTTGTAATCACGCTCTTTTCTGAAGGAATTCTGATAGGGTTCTGTTTGTTAACAGATCAAGTTCGAATATTTGCTATATGAATCTACGTTTTCAGGTAGCCTCCATTTAATGGCACCCGTAAATTTTCGGTATTTTGGGAAGTTTGAGCATATTTTTTAACCGAAATTGTTGTAATTTGGTATTTTTTCGGTACCCATTTTTACGAAATCTGCCTACAAAAAATTGGGAGCGCCCCCATTTAGCCTCATATAATTCTAAATTGAAGCATTTTAAGGATTATTGGGAAACTTTTCAACCTCATATTCTATTGTACATAACCACGTGGTTATGTAGAGGGTATAAAAAATTCGGCCGGGCCGAGAAGGCGCTATAAGCTACAGGGAAGCATAACGATTGGCACATGTCAATTCTCATTAAAATCGAACAAGATTTACATATACAGTGGTGGCCAAAATGACTTGCAACCTTTTTTTTAAATAAAATTGTAGTGAAAGTTTTTTAGAAATAAACAGGTAATTTATATAGGTAAAAAAATATTCTACGGAAAATTAAAATGACTCAACTCAACTCCAAAGAAACTTTTTGATTTTTTGTTATAAATACGCAAATTTTATTAATAATCGAAAGTATGGCCATTGTTTTTGAATACTATTCCTAGCATCCTGAACCTTTGGGGAGAGGTTATTTTTGTTTCGTTTTGAATCTCTTTTGATTTTACTATCTATGACACTCCAAAGATTTTTCTATAGGGTGAATATATGATCATTGTACTGGCACTGGTATATTTTTGAAATTATTGTCAAGCTGAAACAACCAAACACGCGGTATATTTTCTTCACCAAAGGAAACTGATCGTTTCCGATCCATTACACCAGAGATCTTGTAAATAGATCGAATACATCCCAGTACAATTATATACCCATCTCCATGATTTATAGTACCCTTGCAATACTGAGCCTGAGTCTTTAATTTTAGGGCCTTCTCAAAAGAATTTTCTTCGTATCTGAACCTTAAATATGAAACTTCGATTCATGCGGGAACATAATATATATCCACTGAGTCGGATTCCATTTAATATGAGCGTTTGTGAAAGTCAAACTTTTTTCCGATTCTTTTCAGGTTTCAGGTTTTCTTTGTGGTTTTCGCGTTTCTACGCTCTGTTCCTGAGGTTATATCAAAGGATAACCCGCTCACCGTGTAGAAGCTATCCCGAAACATACGTCAATATAGATAACTTTTCGTAGTGGGTTTTTGTGCTAACTCCATAATATTAAATTAGAGCAAATAATGTTAAAAATTCAAAATTCCGAATATTAGGGGGTACCCTGAAAATGGATCAATATTGATAAGTATTAATAGGAACATGTGTTGAAAAAAGTGCCCAAATTATTTGCCATAAACATGCTCACGATATTTTGGCAGGACCTTTATATGGGGGCAAAGCGCAGACCGATATACCCTATTTGCAATACGAATCATTCTAGGAGTAATATCGATCGTGTTTCAAAGCTCTATCTTAAATGTTGTCATCTCTTTTCATCATCATTTCAAAAACCAGTATCCTTACATATGAAACTTCCAGTAAAGTCGGACGGACCGACTATATGATATCCTTCACCACTTTGGGTATATTCAACAGATGGGATCCTAACAGACGTCGCATGTTTGAAGGACCGTTAACATGAAATTAAACATGTCATTCTGCAACCTATACTAAATTTTGGTCAGATATAGAGTTGCTTCTTACAATGGGACAAAATTATGTAAATAAATTTAATGCAAAATATCGAAATCTAAAGCGATTTCATCGAAACTTGTCACATGTTCGGCCACATTTTGAGTTCTTCATTTACTTATAAATCTAAATTTCGTGCACCAATTACACAAAAACGGACGAAAATATATATGGGAGCTATATCTAAATCTGAACCGAATTTTACGAAGTTTAAAACAAATCGTTCTAGACATAATTCAAAAGGCAATGCCAAATTTCGTGCAAATGGAAGGATATATCGGGACTTTAGCGCACCATGTACATAAAATCGGACGAAAATATATATCTAAATCTGAACCGATTTCCACGAAATTTAACACACATCGATCTAGACTTAATTCAGTACGCTGTGCCAAATTTCGTGCAAATCGAGGGATATATAGGGACTTTGGTGCACTATTTACCTAAAATCGGACGAAAGTACATATGGGAGGTATATCTAAAGCTGAACCGAATTTCAGGAAATTTAACACAAATTTCCTACAAATCGAAAGACATTTAGGGACTTTGGTGCACCATTTACCTTAAATCGGACGAAAATATATATAGGAGCTATATCTAAATCTGAACCGATTTTTCCCAATTTCAATCATAAATGCGACCTGCACTTTGGTAACAAAAATACATGGACGGACGGACATGCATAAATCGACTTAAAAAGTGATTCTATGAATATTCTCAATGGGAACCCTGTGTCTATCTTGTTTCCTTTTGCCTGTTACAAACATATGAACAAAGACATAATACCCTATACCACAGTGTGGTGAAAGTTATAAACAGACGGATATAACAAAATCGACAGAGAATTTAGTAGGATCAATAATATATATTTGATGGGGTCTCGGACGAATCTTTTGAGGTGTTACGAGCTGAATGACAAATTTAATATACACTGCACCTTAGGTTGCAGGGTATAACACCAAATGATAAGTAGTTTGCTGTTTTTGCAATAATTTCCAAGCGGATTATCAATATGATTTCAAAACCCATGGTAAAAATATAAGATTATGTTCGCTAGATAAAAAATTATTACACGTTTGAAGTTTTCGGCACAAATTTTAATTGCAATATGTTCGGTTCCGTTCAACTTAACGCCATTTTTTACTTGTTCACACTCTTTTCAAATTTATCAAATGCCATTTAAATTCCACACACACACATACAGTGTTCCAATTTAATGCAATTTGTGGAATTATTTAATATAAGTATTTTATTGTATAAAACGAAAAACAAATTGCTAAATTAATAAACTATTGTATATAATTATAACTATATATATAGATATAGTTTTTCGTTTGCGTCAGTGTGTGTGTATATATAAGTGTGATTGTATATTGTTTTGGTTTATATGATAAATATACAAGTGTATATGTAAAGGACATACTCAATGACTTGTATTGCTATAGTTTGTTGTTGTTGTTCTTGTTTTATTTGTTATTCTACAGGATATTGCATTTATTATTATTTTTTTTTTTTAAATATTGATTTCAATATATAATTTTTATATTGCATTTGGTTTGTTTGTTTGTTGTTGTCCTTGTTTTTTATGTTGTCTGTTTTTTAATGTGGTTCTTGGTTTGTCTTTTTTTACCACACATAATTTTTTATAGCTATTCTATATTACTCAGTTTTTTAATGTTTTTTTTTTTATTTTGTTATATATAAAAAATGGTTTCCATTTAAATTTCAATTCTATTGAGAATGCTAATTTGTTCAGATTTTTTATTTTTCTGTTTCTGGTTTTTAAACTAACTATTGTTGTTGGTTTTTTTTTTTAATTTTTTTATAAATTGTAGTTTACAGTAGTAGTTGTTTTTGTGTCATTATTCATTTACTTCAATATTTACTGGTTGTCCGAATAAATAAATGAGCTGAAAAGTCCAGGGCCTGGTATTACTTTATGGAGAAGAAAATTTGGTGTATTGAGACCAATGTAAAGTGCCGTGATCCAATTATCATCCGTAAAATGTCACGGAAATAATTAGATTTTTATTAGAGAAATTAAAGCCTACTTTTAGGCTGACAAATATCCAAAGAATACTGCTTAAAATTTTATTTTTTCGAACATTAAAATATCGAATTTTTATACACTAGAAAAGCAAATCGAATCCCTTTTTTCTATAAAACATGCCTTAAAATTTAATTTATAAAGGTATGGCGGCGTAATTTTGGATTCTAGTGTATTAAAATGCCCAATACATTTCATCCCATCTACACACGACTTACTTCGACCATATTTATGTCGATAGAATTTAATGGCAAATGGTTCTGTTACCAATTAAGCTTTGCAATTGTTGGCAAATTTTTCATTGGTTTTTTATGTGTTTTTTTTTATATTATCTACTCCAGTTTCTATTTACCATAAATAATATCGTATCGATAAGAAAAACTAACATGAAAAAAACTTTAATACTCGCAAAACCAGATCATTCGTTTTATGGAGTTTTATATTAATGACTTTTTATGTCAAAATAAATAAATAAAAAATATATATGCACACATGCGATAATGACTGTATTCAATATTGGAATATGAGCGTAAATCCTCTTACTAAATGTAGGGCAAAGTATATTAATAACAATAATAAAAACTAAATATTTTATTTCATCGATAGAAAAAACACATGCGATAAACAATATTTGCAATTGAATTTAGTAATATAAAACTGGTAAAAATAAGAAAATAATTAAAAAGCATTAATGAAATACATTTAAAAACTGGGTCAAATTGGCCAAAGTAATGTACGTTCATCATACTATAGGCGGTTGAAAAATCCTAATAAAACCGGTTGGCGATGCAGTATAGTCGGATGGGGCCGACCATATGATACTCTACACAGTTACCACTGAACTCTAACAGGCCCTTGACCGATGATATCTGATTAATATATATATATATATATATACTGTCAAAGAATGTAAATTTTGTAATTTTTTCACATAAAAATCTGTGTTCATTTGACCAGTTAATCAGAATAGTCATGGTTACTCGTTGGGTCATAACTGTAGAGTGAGCAGACAAATATGAGCCCGGCTTTGATTTAAACCCTGAAATCTCTCGATTGTTGTCCGCCGCCTTAGCGTTCAAACCACCTCCAACCACCTGAAAAATATTGTAGGTTTTATGAAAAAAATCTGTCAATACAACAAAAATCTGCTCTAAAAAGGGATGTTCTGGTGTGATGTGAAATGTTCGAGCCTTGAAATGGTTGAATTTAATTCGTTGATGCAAATTCGTAACAATATTCAACATATCAAATAACAACATTTGTATGCCACATTACCCGCTTAATCAATGGCGAAACGCGTCGCATAATGGTCCGTCCGTCTGACCGTCCGTCCGTCCATGTATTTTTGTGAACAAAGTACAGGTCGCATTTATAATCCGATTTGGATAAAATTTGGCAAAGGCCCAAGGACGAACTGGCCCAAGGACGAACTCTATTGAAATTGGGAAAAATCGGTTCAGATTTAGATATTGCTCCGATATATAGTTTCGTCCGATTTAATGTAAACGGTCCCTTTATATCTTTCGATTTGCACGAAATTTTGCACAGCGTAATGAATTATTTATAGAATGATGTGTGATAAGTCTCCTGAAAATCGGTCCAAGCTCCCATATATATATATATATATATATTAAGTATATATATACTTAATATATATATATATATATATATATTAAGTAGTATTAAGTTTCCTGAAAATCGGTTCAGATTAAGATAAATGGTCCACCAAAGTCCCTATATATCTTTCGATTTGCACAAAATTTGGCACAGCGTAATGAATTTGTTATAGAATGATGTGTGTTAATATTCCTGAATCGGTTCAGATTTAGATATAGCTCCCATATATATTTTCGTCCGATTTAAGGTAAATGGTGTACCAAAGCCCCCTAATATCTTTCGGTTTGAACGAAAATTCGTACAGCGTAATGAATTAGGTCTAAAATGATGTGTGTTAAGTTTCCTGAATCGGTTCAGATTTAGATATAACTTCTATATCTGACCAAATGAAAAATTTAGTGTCGGTTCCAGAATGACATGTTTATGGATCCAATTTATTTTACTAGGCCTTTAAAAAGGCGACGTCTGTTAGGATTCATCTGTTGAATATATCCAAAGTGGTGAAGGGTATCATATAGTCGGCCCCGCCCGACTTTACTGCTTTCCTTACTGGTTTTTACTTATCTTTCAAAACGCCCCACACCACAAAGAGAGAGAGAGAGAGATAAACGAAAATATGAGCGTAAATAGTGGTAAAATTGATCAAAGTAGGAAAATAATTTTATGCTCAGTGATGAAAATTTTCAATATTGAAAAAATAAACTGTGAATGAAATTATAAAAATATTCATTAAAATTTTTTTCTGTATAGTTGTGTAGGGTATAACAAATAAAAACGATGTTATTATTCGGCCCGGCCTCCTCCACCATGAGGATGACAATACTGTTATGAGGACCCAAAAGTACCAAACCATGTCCAAAATCCCCATTTCCCCTGAAACTTGGGTTAATATTAATTGGGTTATTCAATGAGAACCCAAAATACCAAAATTATAGTAAAAGTAGAGAGTTATTCCTGAGGGAGGAATTTCTTTTACAGGGTCTCTATATTTTAGTAGGACTTAATATTTGTCATCACCGCAGTAATATCGAAATGCGGATAAAGTCCGATTTGTAACGTAGTATTAAACTGTGGTATTTTACACAGTCGACCACGTGAAAAATTCTTTAGGGTCCTGTCCTTTTCAAATTGTTGTAACTTCTTTGCACTCTTATATTACTCCCAATTAAAATACCTAAAATAGGGGTGGAACTAGGTCAAAACATTAACCTATAAATAATCGGTAAAGTTGATTTTTATCCTGTGAAAACCCTAAAGGCATATTTATAGTCATATTGTTTCAAAGTAAACGTCTCATATAAGGTTTATGCCAAAATAAATGTTCTGCAAACAATTTTTACCAACCAAATGCACGGAGGGTCATATTACTGACTTCAAAATGCTGAAAGCTTTATATTGGAGGCATATACGTGGGTCAATATGTAACTATCCTTATATGAACGATGAAGAAATGTGGAGACAGATAGAGCCTTGATAGATATCCAGATGCTCTACTTCTAAAAAATATATTTACATGAGATACGTTAAATAGGCAATAATGGTTTTTATATTCTTCACCAGGCATATTCCATATTTAAAATCTTTACTCTCAGTCTATTTGACAACAATTTCGAATCAAATTGTTTCTGCCAAAATGTGTTTCGCCCAGCAAGAACTCGGAATGAAGGTACATTCTCCCACCATGTAAAAACATCAACATAAATTATCGAAACATTAAACATCGAATATTCGGCACCGATTTTCGAATTGATGTGATTCCATTACAAAGCAGCCTAAAAGTATGCAACAATAATGAAATTCACTGCTATTATACTCTGCCCTATTTGAAGATAATAATATCGGTTCACTGTCTCGCAATAAAACGGAATTATTCGATGTTCTGGCATTATATTTCCAGTAGGCCTATTCTGTAACTTTTTAACAACATTCGATATTGTTTATTTTACAACAATTTCATTTGTTTGTCTTGTTGTTTTTACAATAACAACAGAAATTTAAACAACATCGAATGTTGTTAAAAATTACAGAATAAGCCTTCAGGTCGGTATTTTGAGAATTTTGGACACGTTTTTCAGTCGAATTTGGCTGTAATTTGGTATTTTGTATATTCAGTGGTTGTCAAATCTCACTACCAAAAAATATCAGCATTGATTTCCGTCTAATTATAGCCACATATAACAATAGCATCACTGTTACATATTTTTTTTGAGGGTCCTTTCATAACTTAAGTCCACATTAAATTTAGATATTTTGATTGTCGTCCTCATGGGCATAAAATGTTCGGCCGGTCCGAACTTAATAAACAAAGTGAAGTGGATGTGTTTTTTATACCCTTCACCACACTGTGGTACAGGGTATTATGTCTTTGTGCATATGTTTGTAACAGGCAGAAGGAAACGAGATAGACACATGGTCCCTTTTGAGAATATGCATCGCTTTTTAGTCGCTTTTTAAGTCGATTTATGCATGTCCGTCCGTCCGTCTGTCTGTCCATGTTAAATTGTAAACAAAGTACAGGTCGCATTTATTATCTGAATTGGATGAAATTTGGCGTACGTCACTTATTTGGCCCAAGGACGAACCCTATTGAAATTGGGAAAAATCGGTTCAGATTTAGATATAGCTCCCATATATATTTTCGTCCGATTTAAGGTAAATGGGGAACCAAAGTCCCTTTATATCTTTCGATTTGCACGAAATTTGGCACAGAGTACTAAATTAGGTCCAGAATGATTTGTGCTAAGTTTCGAGAAAATCGGTTCAGATTTAGATATAGCTCCCATATATATTTTCGTACGATTTAAGGTAAATAGGTCTCCAAAGTCCCTATATATCCTTGGATTTGCACGAAATTTGGCATAGGGTACTGAATTGGGTCCAGAATGAAGTGTGCTACGTTTCGTAAAAAACGGTCTAGATTTAGATATAGCTCCCATATATACTTTTGTCTGATTTAAGGTAAATGGGGCACCATATCATATAGTCGGCCCAGTCCGACTTTACTACTTTCCTTACTGGTTTTTAGTTTGGATTTCGGATTCTCATTGCGTAGAAAATCTCCCTAACTTAATTATGGATCAAAGGATTTTTAATGTCAAACACAAATTAACAAGATGGCGGACGTATGAAATTTAGTTTAATGTATGTTTGAATTAACTAGAAAACCAATACTAAATGTTTGGAAATCATGAATGGACGGCACCCCCTTTAAACTTCGAATATTCCGAATCGATTTTCCAATTTTTAAATGAGCCTGAAATTATGCAACAATTATTCGTTAACCAATCGATGAATAGAGTTCAAAATAGAACTGTAAAATTTTCACAATTATTTTTAAAATAAGAAAGTATTTGTTATAATTTTTAAAAGTCTTAAAAATTCCTAAATCTGCTCACTATATGAATCTGTGGACTGATTTGACCCAATTTCATCATCCAGCATTCAACGTCCATTTACAGGAGTGATACAAACCTCAAAACATGGAGCCGCAGCAAAAGAGAGGACACATGCCACGACGAACTTTTAATGTCCCTCTGCCAGGTGTCCTCTCTTGTCCATTTTTAAAGATATTTCCTAAATTAACCCATCCAAGGTACTGATTTGTTTGCTGTCCGGTGACCTTTTTACCTACCCATTGCGGATATTGTGTATGTGTTGGTGTGTGTTTGTTGATGTTTTTCACATTCAAATCCCATTTTTTGTGTTTATCTCATTTTTGTAATTAGATATCCATGAATGTTTAATGTAGTTTATACACTTGCTGTTTGTCAGTTTTTTTGTTGTTGTTATAATTTTATTTTTAAATGTGTATTTTATTTATTTATTTCGTTTTGTTATCAGATAATATTATAATTTAATCTTTAATATTATTTACACGATGTCATAAACATTTAACTTAAACTAAAATCACTTGGAATTTGTTGTTGTTTGTTTTTATTTTTTATGTTTTTGTGTTTTTATTTTCTATATATTTTTTCTTCTGTATACATGTTTTATATGTTGCTGTTGTCTTTTTTTGTAAAATACAATAAATTTGATTTGTTTATATAGCTATTAAATATTATTTCCATACCATTTAAAGAATTATTTTTTTTGTTTTTGTTTGTTATTTAAATTTAAAGATTTACGAGTATATACACAATTTGTTTCATTATTAATTTTTAAAGGTTTTAAATTTTTTACAAAAATCATAATTGTTTTTAAATTTTGAATACATACATATAGATAAATATAATAAAAAATTAAATTTTTAATTATTTTGTATTTTTTGTTTTGATAATTTAAATAGCAAATATATATAATTTATTTGTATTTTTATATATATTATGTTGACCAAAATATTGTAATATAATTTACAGTTAGTTTTGTTGTTGTTGTTGAAAATAAAATTTATTATCAACAAAATAATGAAAATAATAGATAGTTATATGCAACTCTGCAAAAGAATACCGAGGGGGAAAGAAATACAACTCTGTTTTAATATTGTTTGTGGAGGGGAAAATATATAATTTAAGGTTTCCGGTTTTGTTGGTGTGGGGCTTATGCGAGGTGGTCTGCTGAATATCAAGGTTAAGGCATATATTTGAATAAAAGTGGTATTTTATTAAAAGAAGACCTTGTTGGAGTCTGCAGAAGAATTCTGATCTTTGTACAGAAGACCTCTAAGGTATACCTCTTTACACCTGATGGAAGTTCTGTGCCTAAAATACACCTATCAGATGTATTCTATGACCTATGGCAGATATTCTGTATATAGATGAACTCTGACAGGTCTTCTATGTATAAAAGGTCTCAGGCATGTCTCCTATGTATAGATGATCTCCGAAAAATATTCTATGTATGGAAGACCTAAGATAGGTATTTGTAGACTACATCTTAATGGCATTTTATCTATAAAAGACGCCTGATAGGACTTCTATCTGTGCAAGGCCCCTGAAAGATGTTGTGTATATAGAAGACGTCCGAATGGCCTTTTTTATGTAGAAAAACTTCGAAAGATATTATATATATACATATATAGAAAGCCTCCGAAAGGTACGTTATGTTAGAAGCTATCCAAAAGATCTTTTATATATAGAAGACCTTCAAAACGTCCTTTATGTATAGAAGACCTTCGAAAGGTCGTTTATATATAGAAGACATCGGAAAGGTCTTTTATATATAGAAGACCTTCCAAAGGTTGTATATATATAGAAGAACTCCGACATGTCTCTTATATATAGAAGACATCGGAAAGGTCTTTTATATATAGAAGACCTTCGAAAGGTCGTTTATATATAGAAGGCCTTAGAAACATCCTTTATATATAGAAGACCTTCGAAAGGTCGTTTATATATAGAAGACCTCTGAAAGTTTTTTAAGTATAGAAGACATTCGAAAGGTCTTTCATGTATAGAAGACATTCGAAAGGTCTTTTATATATACAAGACTTCCGAAAATTCTCTTATATACAGAATACTATCGAAAAGTCTCCTATATATATAAAAGACCTGTGAATGGTCATATATATATATATATATATTTATATAGAATACCACTGAAAGGTATATTAAATATAAAAGAACTCCGAAAGATATTTTATATAGTAGAACTCCGAAAAGTCTTTTATATAAAGAAGACTTCCGAACGGTATTTTATATAAAGAAGACATCCGCGAGGTCTTCCAGTTAGAGAAGACTTTTTATCGCTCATCTATGTATAGAAGACCTCTGACAGGTCTTCTACCTACAGAGGACGTCTGACAGGTCTTCTACCTATGGAAGACCTCTGATAGGTCTTCTATCTTTAGAAGACCGCTGATAGTTATTCTACGTATAAAAGTCCGCTGGAAGTTGTTCAATCCGAAAGGGGTTCTATCTATAAAACCTATGGGGTTCTTTATATAGAAAACTGCGTATTTTGCCTTCGCAAGTCATGTAATGGTCCAGTTATCTATAGAAGACCGGTGCAGGACACTCAAACTACAGAAGTTCAATAAAGGTCGGACGTTCCTCTTAAAGTGGTTCTTCCTTCATTTTTGTGGGTAATTTTGGGTAATCTTATTTGTCTGTCCTCATTTCCTTTTTGCAGAGTTTTTTTTTTAAAGAAAATATTAATAAGTTTCTTATAACCAAGGCTAACTGTTGTGTGACTGTGTCTTCCGAAATTCAAGTTTTGCTTTTGCTCGAGAAAAGTAAACCGAATAACAACGAAGAATTCCTATATCTAACTAAAATTTCTTTTTCGCTTTACTTATTTTCTTCTACTGAAAATCTCTCTTACCCTCCCTACCTTACCTTTTATCTTCTATTAAAATCTCTCTCTCTCTCTTACCCTCCTCCTAATGTAAAAATGCTGTCATTTCGATCGTTTCAAAACCGCCAACTGCACTTACCCCACCCTTTTCCCGTTTCATGCTATTTAACCAATTATATTTTTCCGACCTTGAACCCGACCCGGCGATTTGCATGTTCGTGGCATGTTCATGGCATTTTTTCAATGAATATCAGTGATACTGGTGCCTTAAACTACCGGTATGATTGATGTTATTGTTGTTATTATTGTTAAGAGTTGTAATTTTGTGTAGAGTTGCCACACTACTATTATTGTTATTATTTATGTGATTATGTTGGGGTTGCTGCTTCTGTTGCGATGAATTACCATTCAAAGAACTAAAGGTTGATCTACGTCCGGTAGTGTTGCAGCTACCGTTGCGTAGTGGCAAGGCCGGTGGCGGTGGTGTGGGCGGTATTGGCGATTCAGATGTAGGACTAGCATCATTATTGTGATCCACTGGCAAGGAATAATGGGAATTGTTGTGCAAATAATCACCCTCCTCCATGGCAGCGTGGTGATTATATTGTTGGGGATATTTCAGAGAGTTGTTATGATTGAAATGATCCTGGGTCAAGCGTATGTGGCGATCGGTTGTATTGTATTTTGGTGTGACATAGGCCACACCGCCATTTGGTGTTATCGGCTGGGAGTAGATGTGATTCTGGGTCAGCGAACTTTCTTGTTGCCAATTATTTTGACTGTGCCGAGGCAATGAGGTCTGATTGGATGACTTCGTATTGGCCAACTTACGCATATCCTGTTGCGATTGATAGTTATACGGTCTCGCGGTGTTATTGGTCATATATGGGATTTGATTTAGTTGATTGACAAAGGAGTTTTGATTATCGGGTAGAGGACCACAACCATTGTACACAGATGTACCATTGGGAACTTTCAACTGTTGCAGGGTGTTACAGTTACTGGCAGTTGCATTTGTGGTCGATCCCCGACCTCTTTGTTGAGGTGGGGGTGGTGCTTCTAGCTATAGTTCGGTAACAGGAATGGGTCGGGATCCCATATATTGCAGAGCATGTTGGCCACCATAACCGCTGGTGGTGGTGGCGTAGGGTGCGGAGCTGCTCATGGCACAGGGTATTTGGGGATGGCGATTCATGTAATCCTCCTCGGAGAACGTTTTTTGATATTCCCGTTCTTTGCGGCCAAGGGCGGAATTACCCCAGCCTCCTTTGAGCACTTCGCGTATTCTCCGCCGACAGGAGTAGATAATCAGAGCCAAGGCGGTAATGGCAGCTGCCGTCACGACAAGTAAAATACTAATCATAGCCTGTTGATTGGGACTGCTATGATTACAGCCCAACATGGCAGGGCTAAGGGTATTTAAATTCTCTCCCTTCAGATTGGCAGGGGCTGAACATATCACCCCCTGGATCTGTTCGCTGGTATTATTTTTATTGATTATCAAAGTGCGCAGCCACAGTAGACGGCAATCGCACACCAAAGGATTATCGGAGAGGTCCAAAGTAGTCAAGTCGGCCCAAGGGAAGAGTCCCTCACTTAAGGTAATAATTTGATTCTCCTTCAGGATGATATGTTTTAGATGAGGCAAACCACTAAAGGCATTCTCCTCAATTTCGGCCAGCATCTTATTTGCCGATAAATTCAAATATTCCAAGTTGGTGTTGCTCGAGAAGGCTCCATTCTCCACCTTTTGCAGCCTTTGGGCCCCTGTAATTTGCAAACGTTTGAGGTTCTTCAATCCCGCCAAGGCATTGCTAGGTATTAGCTCAAAATCATTTTGTCCCAATGTCAATTCCTCCAAACGTTCCAAATGTGACAAAGCACTTTGTGGTATAAATTCCAAACGATTATCAGAGAGATCTAGGTAGCGTACCCCCTCCAAACCTTTCATGGCTTCCAGCGAGAGGTTATGTAGTCCCGCTCCCTTTAAATCTAAACGGGTTAGCCCTTTCAAATCTTCAAAGGCCTTGTTGGGTATGGACATAAAGGAATTGGTGCCCAAATACAGCTCCGCCAACATTGGCATAGCCTGGAAATTTTCCGGAGCCGGCACTGAGGTCAAGGTGTTGTCATCCAAATACAAAACTCGTAAATTCTTCAACCCGTCAAAGGCATGGGCAGCAATGCGACTAATGCGATTCTGGCCCAAATTCAATTCCTCCACTTTGAGCAACGGTGCAAAGGTGTAATCCTCCAGCTCGGCCAAGAGATTGCCACGAATATTCAAAATGGTAACCGCCGACAAACCCATTAACGTTTTGTTGTTGATTTGGCCAATCTTGTTGTGATTCAAATGCAATTCTTGCAATTTGCGTTGGAAGGCAAATGTCCTCGGGGGTATGGTTACCAAATCGTTGTACGACAGATCGAGAAACGTTAGCTCGGCATAGAACTGAATGCTCGAATCGATGGTTTTGATTTTATTGTTTTTGATTACCAGCCGTTGAATGGACGGATTCAGGGCAATGGGCAGGACGTCAAGAGTGCCTTCACCGCATTTGACCACGAGAGTATCATCATCACATTGACAGCCATTGGGACAATTTGCCAGGCCATTAACGGGAACCGCAAGTAAACAGGACGACAACACCAGTAAAGCCAATATTAGCCATTGTCGAGAACAATGTAGGGGCCAGAACAGAGAACTATTGCTGCTGCTGTTGTTGCTGCATTCTTTTGGGCTTTTATGGGTGCTGTTGGTGTTGTTGTCGTTGTGGCCATGTTGTCGACGTTTACACGATTGTGTTGGCAGTGGACCACCCACAACTATTGTTGCTGTCATTTGCTTATGACACAAGGCTTCTTCGTACTCTACTGCTGCTTTTGTTTGTCTGTGATGGCTGTAGGAGTTGATATCTGTGGCATGGCATGTTACAAATTCTCTCTCATTCTCCTCCCCCGCCTCCTCCTGCTGCTGCTGCTTCTCAAATTCAGGCGGATAGGTTTCTTGCAAACGTTGATAACATTCAAAATTTACACCCATTGTGTTTTCTATTTGGTTTATTTTGTTGTTGATTTGTTGTTGTTCTTGCTGTTCAGTTTTTGCTTTTGTTTCCGTTTTTCTTTTCGTTGTTTTTCTCATTTTGTGTAAGCAATTTGTTGTGTTTTATTCTTTTTCCTCAACTTTTCTTTTCCTATTCAGAGTAGGTGTTCTGTGGTTTATCCTCCAAAAAACGAAGATGAAATTTTTATTGTTGTTTTGAAGTTTTTTCCCGCCTCCAAATTCGTTTTTTAATAAATTCTTTGCAATTTCTTGGCGTGTTTGTTGCGCTCGTTGTTGTTGTTGCTGCTGCTGATTTGAACCATTTGTTGCCAATAAATTGTATATTCACCACACGTCATTAGTATCCGTTTTTAATAAACTGCAAAGAAATAGAAAAAAACATAAGAAAACCACAATGAAATAAAGGCCATAAATCAAAATGAAAATTTTTATATTAAGTGAAACAGAGAGAAAATGTAAAATAAATGTTATTGGTATTTTTGTTTTACAGATTTATGAATATTTAATCTGTTCATTTATTGGATTTTTTTTTGAGTTTTTAATTAACTTTTCTATAATATTGAAATGTGAAGAATCAAATTAAGATTAGATGAAAATTCAAGTAGTGTTTACAGTGGATTTTCAATTAATTTTTAAAATATTTTTTTCAATCTTCAGAAAAATTTAGCAATGGCAAAAACGTTTTTGTGAGTTGGCTTATTTCATTCCTTTTCTTAATTTGAAATAAGTGTCGGGACTTCTAAATAATATTGTCATTTTATATTTTTTTGAGAAACAAATTATGTTTTCCTAAAGAGATTTATAATTTGAACCTCAAGTTATTGTAGGGTGTTACCGTTGCTGACAATAGTAGTAGTGATCGATCTCCGATCTATTGATTGATGTGAGGGTGATGCAAATTTTCATATTTAATTTTTGTTATTCCATTCGTTTCTAAATATATATTTGCCAAAGAAAATGCTAATCCTTGTTTGAGCATTTAATGTTGGAATGAGAAATAATAATTGAACCCTATATATATACCAACCCTACACAACTACCACTGGATTCAAATTTTCAAATGGGGGAACACCCATGGAAAGCAAAAATATAGATAAAATTACGGTGTCGTTGATATGCCCACGAGTCACGCCTCGTTGTCATCCTACGATCGTGAGCAAACATCTCCTACATATGTTGTCGAGACTGGCGCTACAAGCACACAGTCAATGAGCAAAAATTGATCTGAGTTTTAGGACGACAGGGGTAGATCAACCTATACCCAACCTTCTGAGGCAGAAGTGGACTCTAACTCAAATTCTGAGACTGAATATGAATACACGATAAATACAACCGTCCTAGAAAGCCCAAGGAGCATAGAGGCTTATAAAATGCTTGTGGAAGTGAGCAAGGACATCGCCAACCTCACTACAAGAGAGACATAGTTATATGGGACACAAAATAGCCATAATGAACCGCAGAAACTAAATTAAACAGCAAGCATACGCTCAGAAAACCTAATGAAACCTCCACTTCCTCGGAAGTGGCGAAAAGGATTAGATTCTCAGAAGAGCTTACGAATGCCAAACCCGCAAAAAAGAAAAAAAGCTTCCCGTTGGCTGATAGCAAAAGAAGGCATAGCCTACCCGAAATCAAAGGAGACTGTAAAAATCCATAGACTGAGGGTGACGATGTCGGCTCTAATATCAGCAAGATGAGCGCTGCATCGGAATCTTCCTTGAAATCTGGTTACTCAAAAAGGCCTAACCAGAAATCACGAAGACAGCGACAAAGGTTACCAGGAGGCACAGCAGTGATCGACGTAAACCGTGCGTCTGGAAAATTAAAAAGGGAGATCCATAAGGAGGTGAAATATGCGGTCAATAATCAAATCTTGGAGAGGCAATTGCAATGAGCGATCCCTTTTATCTGGACAGCTGCAGTTTCAAGGGGGACTATCTAATGCTAGAGTCTGAGACATCAAAGAGCATAGAAGCCCTGGCGGATATTGTCCCTATTAATGAGACAGTCAAACTTAAACAGGTGAGAAAAAATACCCTTCTTCAATTACAAAAGGTAACGGGGGCAGCGAGTTAACGACAGAACGCATGCTCAAAGTTTTTCGCCTACAAAACAGAATACTCCTGGTTAAGAAATGGGAGGAGAAGAAAAGTGGCACTCTACTTGTGATGGGCCTAGACAGATCTTCAGTGAAAAGTCTGATGAAGACTAGAGACAAGACGCACTACGTGTCCAATGCAGTCTTCGTTAAGATTGGATAGGCAAGGATCGGAGAGGAGGATGCAATAAATGGTAGCGTGAAATAATACCCAGCAACAAGAGTGAGAGAACTGATGAGAATTTAAAAGACTCCCAAGAGGATCGTTTACTGGAGGACAATTGAAAGAGGTCATCCTGGTAAACATCCATCGGTGTGAAACTTCAACTCTAGCTCTGATATATTAGAATAATGAAAGGTAATGTACACAACGGGTAAATACTGTAACTCTGACTGTTAAAAACAAGGTGTCTGGTTTAACCTCATAACTATGTAAACACAAAAACATAAGTTTTCTTTTTTCCCCAGAGTTGTCATTGGACCCAACAGTACTAAAGCAGGGAAATGACACCATTTACCTAACATCAGATTACCTTCCGTTCGACTACCCGATACCACCACCAACGGCGGAGCTGCAGCGACCGGTGAGGAAATCAAAGGAAACAGACAACAATTAGTATTTATTGGTAGCAACGTCAATAGAATTAGAGAGGAAATACTAGATACAACTATATATTCAGGAAACATAATACACGAGGTTCAAGAAAGGATAGTCGCATAGGAGTACCTTTCAGAGATGTTACAGAACTTCTTCGAGGTATTCTTTATAAATTTGCACAGCCTCCTCCATAATGCGGAGTATATATTCGAATTCTCACTCCCTTTATAAAATCTCAAAATAATCACCGGAGACCCAATAAAGTATATGCATGCTTGATCGGAATTAAAGTCTATGTCAAGTTAACCAAAGATTACGAGTCATTTTCGATAGGTTCTGAGCCCAATTTTCCTACGTGGGTGTCTGTAGTTTAGTAGTTCGATATTGGGTAACAATAAGAAGTTTAGGAGCGTCTCCTACAAATGTTATTAAACGTCGCCCCGTCCGACTTGTCCTAATTTTATAATAACCCAAAAATCTAAAATCCACTTTAATAATAACTACAAAAATGGTTATGCTTTAAACTTTCTCGCAAAAATTTTCGCAATAACTTTATTTCATAAATATTCTCTAGACATCTTTAAATCTATCGATTTTTCTGTTATTATTGCAACAAAAACCATTTCTTTTCAAAAGACTAGAATGAACGAACAAGAATGAAAAAAAAGAAATACACATCATTGACATTCCTCCCACACCATTTAAGAAAAAATCATTGATCTCAATGTTCATTGTTGCAGAGCAGAACGATAACCTAGAAAAGAAATGGAAACTTTTTTCTTTGGTAGTTTTTTTTGCTTTGTAGTTTTAGCTTCTATGGCTGTTATTTTAACAATATGCTACATATTTTTTTAAGTTGTTTTATTTTTTGCACTTGGTCTTTTTGTAACAAGTTTGATGGGTGTGTTGTTGTTGCTTTTTTTGCTGTCTATTGTTTCAAAGTTTGTTGAGCTTAAGAACACTATTTTTAAAGACCTTCAACGCCATGCGGATATTTGTAACAGTTTAAGTGACAGTGGTTAATGTGGGTGTGGTATTGAAGGTGGGAGAGGAAAAGGGGGACAAGTCTCGGATAATGGCAATGGTGTTGGTATTAATCTCAAAATTCGAGAATAGAATTTAATTTTAGATCAGTAGTCCTAAGTGAGACTCTTAGTCCTCGAGTAGCTGAGGTGTTTTGAATTACAAATAATATTTCCGAACAGGAAATGTTGTAGTAGATTTGTAGGAAGAATTGAATTTCAGAACTGGTAATATTGTGGTAGATTGTTGCGCGGATAACTCGTTTTATTCCAAAATTTCTACAATCCATGACCAGTAGTCCTTAAAATATTTTTTCGACGGTCATAACATTCAGCTAAAGTTTTATATTTTTTTATAAATACACATACAAACACCCACTGTAATATAATCCAATTGTCAAACGATTTGAATGGTAGTTTCTATTGCTAGCTCCTCTCCACATCTTCCCACCAAAAACGAAAACCAAGGAATTTTCTTTAAGAATGCCACCACCTACCACCAACCATCATCATCGCCATCCTCACCGCCACACGTATATATTTACAATGTCTGACATTTGCACATTTGTGTCGCTAATGTTTGGTGTTGTCGTTGTCATTGTTGCTGACGCTAATGTTGCTATTGTCTTTATGGCTGGCTCTTCTTCTTCTTGTTATTCTAGTTCTTCCTCAAATTTTTTTGTCTGCCGATGCGATTACAGCATCTCTGTTACCATTTAACTCCAAGAGTGCCACAAAAGATAGTTTATTTGCTAAAGTTCTATGGAATTTGGCGCCAAGGGTTAGCCTTCACAAACAGAATAAACAAGGACATTTACAACAAACACAACAACAACATCAACTATACTACAACAAATAGTCGAAAATAACGCTTGTCGGAAAAAAGCCCCACCACATCTAATATATGGACCAAACAAAAAACAATGTTTTAGCAACTGCCACGATATATTTTCGTTTGTGACATTAAATGCCAGAAAGCTGCAGAGCAACACAACAACAACACCAACTGGAAGAATAAGAATCTCCAAAAAGGGAACCTAAGCCAGTAAGCGGTATGAAAAAGAAATATATCCGCCATCAAACATAAATTTTAGTCTTTAACAGTGTGGAAGTATTTCCTTTCTATAACACCCATAGCACAAAAAAAGGACAATGGCATTTGTTTGTTGTTGGTTAGGGAAAAGTGAATGAATTTCTAGGACTTTGGGAGGGGTTGTGACAGCAGGAAATTCACTTGGCTTTTTGTTCGTTTTAGGGGGAAATATTTCGGAATCGGGTATGTTATACGGTTGGGATGGACGTGTGATGATGAATTTCTTAATAAATTTGTTAAGAAATGTCAATATGGATTTTTATGGACTTATAAAGAAAATTTATTTAGGAAAAAACACGCTTAGAGAATTTTTAAGGAATATTTATTAATGGACCAGTCTAAGATTGGATTTCTAAAGAATATTTCTTTAGAGACCAATCTAAGCTTGAATTCTAAAAGAATATTTCTTTAGGCGACGTGAATTTTTAAATAATATTTTTTATGGATCTCTAATAAGCGTGGATCTTTAAAAAAAAATTTTTATGGACCTCTATTACGCAAGATCTTTAAAAAAATATTTTAATGAACGTCTAATAAGCTTGGATTGAAAAAAACATGTTTTATGGACCTGTAATAAGCGGGGATTTTTATACCCTTCACCACACAGTGGTACAGGGTATTATGTCATTGTGCATATGTTTGTAACAGGCAAAAGGAAACGAGATAGACACATGGTTCCTTTTGAGAATATGCATAGAATCACTTTCTAAGTCGATTTATGCATGTCCGTCCGTCCATCCGTCTGTCTGTCCATGTTAAATTGTAAACAAAGTACAGGTCGCATTTATGATCCGAATTGGAGGAAATTTGGCATAGGTCACTTATTCGGCCCAAGGACGAACCCTATTGAAATTGGGAAAAATCGGTTCAGATTTAGATATAGCTCCCATATATATATTTAACGGATTTAATGTAAACGATCCCTATATATCTTTCAATTTGCACGAAATTTGGTACAGCCTAATCATTTAGGTCTAGAATGATGTCTGCCAAGTTTCGTGAAAATCGGTCAAGATTTAGATATAGCTCCCATATATAGTTTCGTCCGATTTCATGTTAATGGTGCCCCAAAGTCCCTACATATCTTTTGATTTGCACGAAATTTGGCATAACGTACTGAATTAAGCCTAGAGTGATGTCTGCCAAGTTTCGAGAAAATCGGTTCAGATTTAGATATAGCTCCCATATATAGTTTCGTCCGATTTCATGTTAATGGTGCCCCAAAGTCCCTACATATCTTTTGATTTGCACGAAATTTGGCATAACGTACTGAATTAAGCCTAAAGTGATGTCTGCCAAGTTTCGAGAAAATCGGTTCAGATTTAGATATAGCTCCCATATATAGTTTCGTCCGATTTCATGTAAATGGTGCCCAAAAGTCCCTATATATATTTCGATTTGCACGAAATTTGGCATAACGTACTGAATTAAGCCTAGAGTGATGTCTGCCAAGTTTCGAGAAAATCGGTTCAGATTTAGATATAGGTCCCATATATAGTTTCGTCCGATTTCATGTAAATGGTGCTCCAAAGTCCCTATATATCTTTTGATTTGCACGAAATTTGGCAGAACGTACTGAATTAAGCCTAGAGTGATGTCTGCCAATTTCGAGAAAATCGGTCCTGATTTAGATATAGCTCCCATATATAGTTTCGTCCGATTTCATGTAAATGGTGCACCAAAGTCCCTTTATATCTTTCGATTTGCACGAAATTTGGCATAACGTACTGAATTAAGCCTAGAATGATGTCTGCCAAGTTTCGTGAAAATCGGTCCTGATTTAGATATAGCTCCCATATATAGTTTCGTCCGATTTCATGTAAATGGTGCACCAAAGTCCCTTTATGTCTTTCGATTTGCACGAAATTCGATTTCATGTAAATGGTGCACCACATATACCTTGCGATTTGCACGAAATTTGGCATAACATACTGAATTGAGCCTAGTTACGTAGTTGCGCTTTCTAGAAGTACATACATAGCCCAACGAATGACCTATTTATATTTGTTTGAATTCAATTTACATACTTTATGGATAGATCTTGGTAGATTCACATTTAGATAAATATCACATATTTTATTTCATCCAATTTCATGTTAATAGTCCTGTTTAACATACCCATAGTGGTGAAGGGTATCATATAGTCGGCCCCGTCCGACTTTACTACTTTCCTTGCTGGTTTAAAGATATTTTTATGGCCTTCCAATAAGCGGGGATTTTTTTAAAATATTTTTATAGGCTTCTAATAAGCGTAGATTTTTTTGAAGTAAGGACTGGGGGTTAACTTTTTAAAAATTCTTTTTTGAAGAAAGGACAAGACGTAGATTTTGTAAAGAATATTTTACGAAAAAGCACATATTATTTTTAAGGAAAAATCTTTTCAAAAATTATGAATTTTTAAAACTATTGTTTAGGAAAGGAGAAGGCTTAGATTTTTTTTTAAATATTTTTGATGAAATGACAAAAAAGAGTATTTTCTTTTTGCAGAAAGAATAAAGCGGCCGTTTTTTTAAATACATTTTTTGAAGAAAGAAGGAAGCGGAGATTTAAAAAAAATTGTTTTTTCCCATATCTCAATATTCGGTATGTTCGACACGTTTTTCTTCCGACTTGGTTGTAATTTGGTATTTAGTACCAAACCGACTTGGTTATAATTTGTATTTAGGGTTCTCATTGGACACAAGTTTCTAGGTAGCCACCATTATTTTGGGACCTCATAACGGTATCACGCACATTCGTACTAAAAATTATTAATATTGATCCAAGTCGGTATTTTGAAAATGGTAGACACGGGTTTCAAACGCATTTGGCTGAAATTTGTGGCTGTCAAATCTCACTACCTAAAATATCAATATTGATTTCGTTTGTTTTATAGCCACCCATTTTTGGAATTTTAAAGGATAACTTTCCACATAATCTTGTCAAAAAATTCAAATTTACTCATTGTGTTCTGTAATTAATATACCACCCTAATATACCAACAACTAAAAATCATAAAATTATATTAAATTTCCTACACAATATATGGTTACGCTTAAAAGCCTACTTATGTGTGCGAGCACATACATAAGTACATATATACGTGTGTGTGTGTGCGTATGTGTGTGAACTTTATAATTTGCTAGCAAGGATAAATATAATAAGATTTACACAGTTACAGTTCATATAAATATTTCGTCTTTAAAAACATGAAATTGGAAACTTTATCCTCAACTTCTCGTGTTTTGTTTTCTTTACAAAGTTTCAAAGTTATTTCCTGGCTAACTGTGTCAGTGGCACCTCTCCACCTCCTAATTCCCTTATCCCCAACCCCAGACAACAATTTCGTTTTCTAGTCACAATACAACAACAACAACAAAGAAAGAAAGAAACATAAGTATTAAGTTTTACGACCTTGATTTCAGCTCCATTTGTTTTTCGAAAGAAATTTTGACATTGTTTATTATAAAGTGGCTTTCTGGGGGGCAGGGAGGGTGGTGACAGATGAAATGGCTTTGGGGCTAAGCTAACAAATTGTTTGAAGAAATTTAAAAATATCGATATGGGAAAAATATTTTTTTAAGAAATTTAAAAAATTCGTATGTAGGAAAAATCTTTATTTTTTAATTTAAAAAATCCTTAGCAGCTGTAAAGCAATAATCATCATGAAAAAATCCCCGAAAACTGCGGCAAACTTATACAAGCTATAAAACAGGGACCTAGGGAAAAACTCGAAAATTGCTCATGTTTTGTGGTGGTGTTTTATGGCACATAAGTTAAACACATACACATGTACAGGACACCAACAAAATATGAACATTTTTTTGTAGATTTTTTTTCCAAATAGTAAAGGACCTTTAGACCTGTTTCTATTCTTCCAGCCTACATCATCTAGCTCCGTTGCTTTGGTTAGTGTTAGTTGCCAAAAAGTTTTTCTTCAAATTGAAGAAACCAAAAACAAAAAACATTGGAATTTGTTGGTGTGTATTATTTTTTTTTTTTGGCATTGGTCGTTTGGTGCCTGTGATTTTTTTTCTGGTCATGTTTCTAAAACAAGGCTGGATGAGAAATTTCGTTTTGGCTAAAACTGACTGCTGATACTGGTGTTACCCATTGCTGTATATAATGTTTTGTGGCCAAAATGAACAACAAACACAGCAGTTACCCCAGCAAAATTTTATACAGCAACAACAAAAAATTCTCAGCTTTTAGCCAAGAACAACAAAAAAATTTGGGGAAAAACAAAACCCCAAACAACCATGTTATGTGTGAATGTCTATGTATATATGTGTGTTGCTTTTTGTTGCGAGGGGTACAAATGTTAAATTTGTGGTTTATTAAAAGCTCCCTGTAGGTTAATAGTAATGCGAATGGCATAAAAACAAATCCTAATATGGCTTAGGGGGAAATTAGAAAATTGTATGGCCAAAAAAAAACATAACAACAACAAAAACAAAATTCAACCTACAACAACATCAAACAATATGAGAAAAAAGAATAAATACAACAACAAACTGGAAAGTGCTGTAAATATGTTGTTTACCATGCCAAGGCTTATACTCGTGTGCTGCAGCATTACTAGGTTGTTTTATGACGAGCTGTTACCTTAAAGGCAACAAATATTAAAATAGAACACACACTTTTTTTCATAGTAACAAACACATACCGAGACCTCTTCCTCTGGTTTTCCAATTTGTTGGAAAACTAGGAAAAATTATTTTTCACAAACTTTTTTTTTCTCGAGTTTCAAAACTAAAATTTTTGTTTGAATATCAAAAATTCTAAAGTTAACTTTAATTTTATTTTGTTTTTTGGCTTTGCAGTCTCTCAGTGTTTGTTGAGTAGCACAAAAAGCTTCTAAAGTTAACTTTAATTTTATTTTGTTTTTTGGCTTTGCAGTCTCTCAGTGTTTGTTGAGTAGCACAAAAAGCTATTTAAAGTTTTTGAATCTTTACTTAATGCACATAGGAATTAGAGTGGGATTTTTAAATCTCACACAGAAATGTTGTTAAATACATATGAAATTTATGGACATTTTTTGACACACACACATATAAATATATAAACCTACGTTAGTGGTGTTGGGAAAATAAATCCAAATTTGGATATACGAAAAACCTTTAATAATAATTAAATTATTTTCGACATATGAAAATACATGTAGGAACTCTTTGATTCTTCTCACAGATATTTCAAGTTCTAAAATAATATTTTCCTGTTATACGGTTTTTAATAAAAACAAATCATGTATTGAGGCATATGAGTAACGACAGTCATCATATGTCCTAAGGTATCATAAATTAATTTGTAATCAAATGGAATTTTTTTAAAGAAAATAAAAATTTTGTTTTCATATAAAAAATTCTAAAGTTGTTTGTGTTTCAGCTTTACAGTCTCTCTGTGTTTTTTGAATAGCAATTAGAGTGGGATTTTTTAAACCTCACACAGAAATTTTGTTAAATACATGCGGAATTAGTCGAAATTTTTACACACACACGTAGGTAAATATACCTACGTCAGTGTTGTTTGGTGTCTGTGTTTGGAAAAGAAAAACACAATTTGCTCATAGGAAAACTAAATAAAAATTGTATTATGTTCGTATTAAAAAAAATTGGGAGCTTTTTGATTCTTCTCATAGTTATTTAAAATTCAAAAATTATAGATCTTTTATAAGATTTTCGAGATAAATTTATCAAGTTTTGAGGCGTATGAGAATTGACAGTCATCAAAAAATATGGGAGCTCTTTGATTCTTCTCATAGATATTTAAAATTGCAAAGTTATTGATCTTTTATAAGATTTTCGATTAAAATATCATGCTTTGAGTTGTATGAGTAATGACATCCATCATACGCCCACATGAACCACAAACTAAATGAAAATTGTGTTGAATCCGATTTTAAATATGTCGAATAAAGTATATTTTGGAAGAGTCCAAGGTGAAATGGTCTTTGCTTTTGCGAAGAAATTAGAAAGTTCTAATACATTTAATCTTCAGATCGTAGTTTGTTTTGTAAAAATCAGAGAAACAATTCCGCAGTTTCGCTTTCAAAATATGATTTTACGCCTGCCTGGATGATTCTATAAATTGAAAGCGGTGGCACAACGAGTAGGATACCTCTAATAAGGTACAGATCTTAATAATAGGTATTCCGACCATATTTTTTGCTAGATATTGTATACAACTCTACATTTTACAGACAATTTGATTCAGCTCAAAAAGACTATTAGGCATCCTTTCAATGGTAGGCAAGAGTTTGGCATAACATCACACGATATTTTCGTCCGATTTCTTTTAAATATTCTTTCGTAGACGATTGGTCAGTTCGTTCCTAAATCCGCTCTTAATATCACGACTGTATGGCATAAAATAAGTAGTATAAATTTTTAGCAGGGTTCCATTGTAACGCATCCTACAATTGTAATTTAAAATAATATTTCAACCTGTCTCTTCTTAGACCTTAGAAATAATTTCGAAATTCGGGTTCTCAGTGTTCTTTTTATATATATCGGCCCACATTATCGATACTCTTCAATATTCCTTATTTTTGGGCACGATTTTAGCTGCAATTTTGTATTGCGGAGGAAGTTTTCCTACCAACAAGTATCAATATTGGTCAATTTTTTAGACTACTTCCTATTTTGATACCTCACAAACTAAGATCCTTTGGGATCGAATTGAATGTAATTTAGTATTTTGGGTTCTATTGGGTAAGAACTATTCCTACAAAAAATGATCAAAATAGTCTCAAATTAACGGTTAGGATCTTTTGAAGGCACGCCCATTAATTGGTATTTTGGGAATGTTTTTCAACTGAATTGGTTTAATTTGATATAGATCCTACCAAAAAGTGTTAATCTGATTAGGGGTTTCCAAATTGGCTGAATTTACGTATTTGAGGATATTTTTGGTAGATTTTATTTTGATTTGATATTTTAAATCATCATAGAGTGACAAATCTTCATATGAAAAGTTACGAATCGACCCTTGGTAACTTTTCCAAAAGAGGTGACTATTTTGTAACATTGCGAAGTGGCGGTAATTTGAGTGTCCAGTATAATAAGTTTAACTTGGCTGATCATAACGATGTTTTTACTTGTTACAAATAGCATATTTTTATTAATCAGGTTGAACGATTCTGTCTCCATGCTAATCCTTCTTGTACATCCGCACAAAGGGTCCAGGTTTTGCAAATGCATTCAAACAAAGCAGAATATATTTAAGAATAGAGACGTATTTTTATCGGCATATTTGTTAATAGATTGATTCAGTTGGTATGGTTTTTGTGCATCCAAAAGATCCGGAAATCAGCCTCACGATATTAACATTTTCTATAGACAAATATGTATATCGAATTCGTTTATTTTTTGGAACTTGTGTGCGTATACGTATTGACGGAACGTATACGTTAAAAATATTAAAAGTATACTTTTTCATATTATGTTTTTCATATTTAAGAATTCCGACATATTTTTATCGACTTTTTTGTAAATAGAACAATTCAGTTGATATGATTTTTCGCATTAGTAAGATCCGGTACTGATATTTTCTATAACATTCGCTTATTTTCTGGCGTAACGTATACGTTAATTTATATTTAATTAATTTGTTTGTAATAACAAACTATTTGTAGGTGTTTTTGAGTTCTAACAAGGGGTGTTACGTCCAATACGGAATATTGCGATAAACATTTCCTCAAACAAGGCTGGATTTAAGATGACAAAAATAGTTTTTTAGACGTCATTATTTGAGTCCGAATTGTTCGACAACTGCCACAAATTAAAGGGTCATAACAATGGATTAATTATGGTTTTTTAATCGTTACAGAAAAAATCAATCGTATAATTCGAATCGTATATGAAGATTTTGTCTTCATTTCCTAGGTTTCAGAGACGTTGTGAGGTTTTGGTATAGGGTCATATGCCAAAAAATACTATCAACTGCATGTTGTGCATATTTTCTGCTAAGCAACTACCTATCCATTTCTAAATTTGTGATGAACAAGAATTGGCATTTTTCAGAATTTGTTTCTTTTGTTTTTAAAAATTTGATAATATATTTTCTTTTTTTTAATTTCTGATGAAATGTTTGTGTGTTCAGATCATATTTATAGTCTGTATAGAGACAAAAAGGTTAGTCAAAGTAATGTATTTGATCCATTTGGGTCAGTAAACAACACCTCAATTGGTTTTCTTTTGTTTACCTTCAATACGGGGGCTTTGGTGCGTATAAGTATTGACGTAACTTATACGTCAAACAAATATTAATATTATTATTACAATAACATTACCATTCTGCGTGTTACATATATTTTTTTCGAAGTGTGTTCAACATAAAAAACAGCTTAAATTATCTCATTATTCATGGCAAAGTTAAATATTTCCCTTGACTTCGCCCAAAATACTTTATAACTCATTAAGTCTATTTTCCGTTTAGATTGCTAACAATAACAAAACTCAACACGTCAAAAATATTTTTTATTTGTTAACAAATTATTCCATTGTTTACAATTTTTGATTGTTGTAAATATAATAAACATATTACTGCCTTCCTCTCGTCGAAACAACAAAAAATATTATGACAAAAGAAGGATTTAAATCTAAAATTCCCCGTTTACAATTCAAAACTCAAATTTCGAAAATGTTATAATACTACACACACACATAACCATTTGTCGTTTTTCAAACGAAGCATGAATTGCAAAGTGGCATTAGCTGATGATGTCGCTGAATTGTTTGATGCTGATTCCCAGGAATCCTTGTAAATAAATACACACACACAAGAACAAGGACTACTAAACATTTTGACATTCAAATGGGGAAAAACGACAACAACATCAACAACAAAAAACAAATATGACTTATGTACCGAAATTTTACTGTTGAATTGTCACAAGGAGTGTGACAGAAATTGGAGTATGATATGGGTGGTTCGTTCGGATAGGGAGGGTATTAGAGTGAGGTATTATGTTATAAGCGGAGTTTTGCCTTTGTTTTATTGCCAAAAATTCAAAACAACTTGTACAAATGTTCAAATATATATTTCGTTTCCTAATATGCTTGTTTGTATTCATCATGGTGTGTGTGTGTATAAAACCTCTCCCTCTCTGAGTACATAGCTACATATAAGTAACTATGAATCGTTGAATTATTGTATTTGTTACATTTAGACCCTTTTCAGTGTATGGAAAGAAGTAAGGGAGGTAGTTCGGAAAAATTGTGAATTTTCTATGTCAATTCCTGTTTGCTGAACATGTATTAACTTCAAGTATACGACAGCATGTCACAACGTTTCCTTGGTATTATTCCAATTTGTATATCATGATTTTTCGGCTTTAGATATACTGCGAGGATGTGATATGGATATGGTATTCGTGTATGTATTTTTTTATATTTCCAGTGATTTTTACATTTCATTGGATCAGTGATGTTGTTGATGACATGTCGTTTTATTTCTTGCTTGCTTGCATGGGGTATCAATTCAACCTGGCTCCATGTTTTGCTTCCTAACAAATTTCGTTGTGTGTGTGTGTGCGAGAGTTAACATTGACAGTTTTAGTTTATTTTGTAGAACCAATTTGTTTGTTCGTTTAGATTTTGTTTATTATTGTAATAAAAAAAATTTGGGGATTTAGGTTTATAAATCTCTATGCTCATAGATGTCGAATGAACTATATATAAATAACTAACAAGGTTTTTTGATACTGTCTATGATTTATACAGTGGTCGATATTTCTCTCAAATGAATATCACATCTCTTTAAATTTTTTCTCAATAATTTTATGGATAAATGCATCTGAAAGTTTTTAAACCAAGGCGTATACATGGTATCGTTACTCATATGCCACCAGATAACTAATTTGTAAAGTAGGCGTATACATTGTGTCGTTACTCATACGCCATCAGATAACTAATTTGTCAAAAAAAAATTTTCCGTGGTCGGTATGTCTCCCAAATAAATATCACATCTCCTTAAATTCTGTCTCAATAATATAGATAGAAATATGACCTCTGAAAAATATTAAATCAAGGCGTATACATGATGTCGATACCCATACGCCACCAGATAACTAATTTATAAACTGCATATTTGAAAAAGGTGTGTGATGTTCTTCGAATAAAAAAACATATAGATATCTCCCAACTATTTTAAAATTTGCACACACAACTATCTGCTTGTATTTATTTTTCCTGTGAAAGTAGAAAAAAAACGCGCACAAAAATATTCCATTTATTTGAACAAACAGTTGTGCCATTTTTGTTTTACATTTGTAAAACGATGATTCCTACCCGGCTATGTTCGGGTTTTTCAGAGCAACTCAAATAAACATTTGCCATGATGAAATATAAAACATGCAAAAAAATAAATAAAACAAAACGAGAAAATATCGTTAAGCAAAAAAGTGAAATAAAATGCTGACAGATGATGGTGATGTTTTGCCACAAGTAAGAAAAAAAAAAAAACCAACGCAATATCGAAATGATGTTCGATGACAAATTGAGAACTAGTGGCAAAAAACCTCATACTCCATATCAATATCAACTGCTACACTTGTTGTCTAAATACAAAAAAGATATGTGTCACATGTTGTTGGCAACGTTTTCAAAATATTTCAAATATCACAAACGAATATGCCAATTTCATTTTTTTCATGGTGGTGATATGTGTCTTTTGCATACATATTTAGTGAGTGTGAAGTTGTCTTTTAAATGTGAGTGTGTGTAAATTTTTTTACGATTTTGTACAATAAAGAAAAAAACATCTGTTTGTTTTAATTTGGTTTCTTTATAATTTTGATGGTAATTTTTCATTTGAAATCATAAAAAATTTAAGTGATTTCTCTGCTCATATGTTTTGCTAATAAAAAAATAAAATAAACAGAATCGGCTTCTGGAATTAATAAGACATGTTTTCGTACATAATTAAAAACATAAAATAAATAACATCTGTTTGAAATACAATAAAAACATTGGCATGACCTTGAATTTACTGTAATAATGACATGGTAAATTGTAATGGAAGATCAAGAAAATTAATTTTTATTTCGTTTAAAAAAAATTTAACGGCAATAAAATTAAAAAAAATCGAAATAAATATGGAGGTTTTCAATGAACCCTTGGGCGTATAAGTGCTGACGTAACGTATACGCTCTTCATTTCAATTCGGAAACGAATGTTAACATATCCTACGGAATATTTTGTTGGTGTTTTTTCGAAGAAAACCCCGATAACAAATGGAAATATTGATTCTAGAACGTTTTAGTATACCGATTTAATAAATTGATGAACTCCACAAAATTTTCTATTCACTCAAAAATTATGTTCTGAGCCGAATGAAATTGAAATTTATATGTTGATGATATTTGGAGTACAAGGGACGAAGATAAACTTTTCTCTATCGCATTGAAGTGTACTCCGATCGAACATGATTCAATGTTGTCAATATGAGAAAGATTAGCTATTCACCTTAACATTGATATCGATTATATTGATGCATTGATTTCGGCGATCCTATGGATTTAAAATTAGGTTTTATTTCTTCATATTTCTTAAAAATAATTCTGTCTTTATCCTAAGAGAGAAATAATTCAGTATAATTATATTCTTCAGTTGCTGTTATACAACTTACTGTACTGATTTTATGGTACGTTAGTGCGTATGATTGCGGTCAGTGCGTATACGCCGTAATAAGACCTGCAATTTTAACGCCAAACATACAGAGGTTGCCGACATGATACTTTATTTGATTTATCTGAAATTTCCGTATTTTTGGAGTCATTTAGCGTATATGGCAAAATGATGTGCATAAAACAGAAGATGTACAGGTATTTCCAATTACCCAGTATAACTTGGCATGAGAAAGATAAAATTTCTCTCCCCTCTACACTGATAGCAAATATATTGCTCCTGTATTTTTTAAACAAAGCAAGATTTTGGCGATCCTTTGGACCTAACAAGATTTTATAAATTTTTTCCTCTTCATTGAATGCATATTCTGTTTTGTCCTGAAAGAGATACAACTCGGTATAATGCTATTATTCAGGGACAGTTTTTCATCTCCTTTTGTTGATTTAATGGTACGGCAGTGCGTATGATTGTTGTCAGCACCTATACGCCATAATAAGACCTGTACTTAAAATCCGAGATGTGCTGATACAATATTTTGAATTACCCTGTATTTCAGTATTTTTTGGAGTTTTTATTCCTTTGCATTTCCGTATATTTTGCAGCCACGGTCCACAAAACTAAATCAGTATTGGGCTGTCTTGAAGCACTTTGGGAGATCGCTAAATATTCAACTTATTTTCCTGTTTTTATGGTACCTTAGTGCGTATGATTGCTGTCTGCAAGTATACGCCATAATCAGACCTGTTCATAAAACTCCAGATGTACGGAGTTTTTCAGCTATATTATTTTGAATTATCCGGTATTTCAGCATTTTTTTGAGATATTATTTCTTAACATATGGTAAGTTATTAACATTACCCAGTAAAACTTGATATTTGGCAAGTACAAACTACACCATTAGCAAAATGGGATGATTCATGCTTCAGAAACATATTGAAATTATTAAAATTCTGTAAAAAAAACTCGTGACAAATTTGCAGTTACCGTTCACAAAACTAAAACAGTGCTGGTTTGTCTTGAAGGTCTGTGGGGATACAAATTCGAGTTGTTGGGACAAGTTTGTGATGTGAGGAATAGAACACATACCCTTCGATCAGTATTGAAAAATCTAGATTTCGGTAATCCACTTAAGGCTGGCATAAATACTTCTGAGGTCTTAAGGCTTATAATGTTCTGTAAAGAAAAGAATTTAAGCTAGCCGATTATCAATAACATCGAGTTTTGAATACATTAAAATTACCCGGAATTCCTTTAATAAAATTCATTTTGACTTACAAGACCAATTTTTATCGCTGTGACCACACCAGCAAGCCAATTTTTTGGAGTTTGGAAAGTTACAGAATTATTATTGAGAAGTCTCTCTATCCTCCACAAGTGATTATTTGGTGTGGTTTATGGTACGACTGATTAGTTGACTTTTTTTTATTGAAAATGAGCTGTATTATAATATTATAAAAATAATTAGCATTATTGAGATACGAAATGTTGTCGCTCAAAAATATAATCGCAATTGACAACGGAGAATTTGTAATTTAATATGTTCTTCGTTTCAATACCTCAAATAGAAGGCACTAATGATTAATTAAATACAATCTCGCAGATGACAACATTTAACAGATGTACTGGAAAAATACAATCAAGAATCAATGGCTTTAAATTTTAGAAATTTAGGGTAAATATCATAAGCTTGGATATTTTAAAATATATTTTTAAGACCCTATTATAAACGTAGATTTAAAAAAATATATTTTCAAGACCCTGTCATAAACGTGGATTTTTTAAAAATATTTTCAAACCACTATCATAAACGTGGATTTTTAAACTATTTTATCAAAATGCTTACATTTCTTAAGAAGCCAAAATTAAGTAGATTTAGAAAAAATATTTTTCAACATGTTTACACCTTTGATTGTATTAAAAATATTTATCAATATACTAACTCCAGCGTGTATTTAAAAAATATATTTTTTTCAATATTTTTTAAAATGTGTATTTTTTAATATGTGTATGACTAAGTGCGTATGATTGTTGTCGTTAGTCATACGCTACATGATACGAAATCATATTTCCTTAGAAAATATACAATTTTTATATTATTTTGGATTCCTATTAATAAGATAATGGGTATCATGTAAAATACTTTTAAGAAATAATGCAAACTCTTAACGAGAAATCATTGTTTATATATTCCATATAAACAAGAGACATGTGTTATTGAAAATTACTATAACATTTTACTTGACATTGAATTTATATAAATAATAATTGACGATGCTAATTCAGTGAACCATAACAAACACCTGGAAAATGTAGACTTTATATTCTTTGGAAAATGTACAACAACATTCCTTAAAAAATAACAAAATTTCATTAAAATGCGTGTAAAATGTACTCCGATTCGTATACATGTTGTCGTTACTTATACGTCAACATGTACAAAGTCAATGAAGCCTAAAAGTACCTTGAAAAAATAAATAATAAATAATTTTCTTAAAAGAATAACAATACGATTCAAATGTAAACAAATCCGCTTCGATTTTTTATTTATTTCAATATAGCAAAACAATCAACTGGTACACCTGAAACAAATAATACTTCAATACGTATTGCAAAAACCCGTACAGAACTTATTGCAAAACTTTGAAATTCAATTTGTTGTAGAAGAAGAAACCATGCCAATGACATACATTTTTTAAAACATATACAAATTACTTGTGTTACTATCGAAACAAAATACTCTTTACATTTGCACATTCAATATACAACACGTATCGAAACTACCCTTCCCCAAATATTAGTCTGTTTCTTCATTTCCTCGCCTATCTACACATGTTGTTCTTCTTATCTTCTCTCATTTTAATATCTGTTTGCAAAAGTCTTCCATAAACACATTTTAAATCTATTTAACATTTTGCAAAGAAATAAAAGGAGTATTATAAACTTTTTGTTGTTGTTTCTTTTTGTCGTTTCTTGCAAAGTGTTCAACGATACAGGTGACATGCAAAAAAAGGAAAGGGAAACGGATGGCAACAGAGGAAAATGCTTTTCTTTTTTTATAAGAAATTGCCAACACGAAAATTGTAACAAATGGCAATATTCACATAAAATATATAAATAAATTTGAAAAAGCTTAAAGAGAATATACAATTTCTTTGAATATTAGGGAGGTGTTTTATGTTGACTCATAGGGCGTATGATTGTTATCGGTACTTATACGCCGGACCAATATAAAGGATTTTTTCATAATAAATTACAAATATCCAAATTCCTACAAAGGATCATATTCTTTTCATAAAATGTTGTAGAACCAAATCGTAAGGTGGTTGCCGTATGGCCTCGATAGCCTCAGGAGATAATTATAGACGCTGGAAAGTTGTCGTAGATATTTTTTATCACGTTGATCCAAAGGAAGAATTTGTAGGTGTAAAATCAAAAGAAATCTGTGCCAATAGTAATCAGAAGAATCTCAATAGCTCAATACAGTAATGTTAAAAGATGGCCCACCCTCATTTTCGAATTATCATTTCCAATTATCATGTCGGATCAAAAACAACGCCATACACAATAAATCTGGTTGTTGCCGAAACCAAGTTGTTACTGTACTTTGTTGTTGTTATAATTTCAGTTTCTTGGACTTGACTAGCATATGCCCCCAACTTCGTTAGCGAATGAATGAAATATTTAAACATGTAATAACATCGACCATAAATTAAATTTGAGTACCATTTAGTACCAAATTTCATGATTCGAGCTTAAAGAGCAATGATTCCAAATTCAAATTTCAGGATTCCAACTCTATTGGTTCACCCACAATTTAAATCCTACCAAATTTAGTACACAGTAGTACGAATTTCCAAAACTTCCTAAATACCCCAATCCTACACCCCAACTCTATTGGTGCACCCGCAATTCAAATCGTACCAAATTTAGTACATAGTTGTACCAATTTCCAAAACTTCCTACAAACCCCAATCCTACAACCCCACAGTGATCCAAGATCCAAGTTTCAGGATTCCAACTTTACCGGTTGACCCACAATTCAAATTGTACCAAATTTAGTACACAGTAGTACGAATTTCCAGAACCTCCTTCTTACCCCAAACCAAAACCCCCACAGTGATCCAAAATCCAGGTTTCAGGATTCCAACTCTATTGGTTCACCCACAATTTAAATTGCACAAAATTTAGTACACAATAGTACCAATTTCCAAAACATCCTACATACCCCAATCCTACACCTCCACAGTGATCCTAAATCAAGAGTTACTGATTTCAACTCTATCGCTTCTCCCACAATTTAAATTGTACCAAATTTAGTACATTTTAGTACAAATTTCTAAAACTTCCTACATATTTCAATCTTACAGCTCAACAGTGATCCTGACTCCAAATTTCATGATTCTAGCTCTATTGGTTCACCTAAAATAAAAATGTACCAAATTTAGTATCATTTAGTACCCATAAGTATTAATTTGTTAAACGGAATCCTGACCCTAAATCTACATCCCTACAATGATCCTAACTTCAAACTTCATTGTTCCAGCTCTATCGGTTCACCCAAATTCAATTTGTACCAATTATAGTACGATTTAGTACTTTTCGTACACATAAGTAAAAATTTCCAAAACTACGTACATATCCCAATCCTACACTCCGACGGTAATGTTACTTTAAATTTTCAGGATTCCAGCTCGATTTTTACCTCCAAATCAAATTTGTACCAAATATAGTACCATATAGTACTTTTCGAACACATGAGTACACACTTTCCAAACTCTCCTCATATCGACCCTAATTCTCAACCTTAATTTTCATTCCAAATTTCAAGTTTTTAGCTCAATCCATTCACATGCTACGAAATTGTACCAAATTTAGTACATTTCAGTACTTTCGGATATTTATAGTTCGAATTTCCAAAATGTCCTTTGCTACATCTATTCTACATTCCATCAGTGATCCTCAATCCAAATTTCAGAGTTCTAGCTCTACTGGTTCGCCAAATACAAATGACATCATATTCTAGCTTCAGCCGTTTCGTCTGCGCGTTTATGAATCGTTAAATCAGTCGATCAGTCAATCAATTTACTCTTTTATTAGTACTTTTCGTACCGTTTCAGTACGAATTTCCAAAAACCCAGCCTTATCTGTCACATTTGGACCAAGAGTGACCCTCACCCAAAATTTCAAGATTCTAGCTACAGCCGTTTCGTCTGAACGTTGATGAATCGTTAAATCAGTCAGTCAATCACTTTACTCTTTTATTAGTATAGATTTATAAATTTCACGATTTTTCAGATATTGTTTGAAAATTTCGTTTAAGCGCAAACTCATTTGCTTTTCCGAAGTTCTTTTAACTGAAAATCTTGCTTAAGAGAAAATTTTTTTTCTGAAATTGGGTGTTTAAGCTTAACCGAATTCGGCTGTATATAACTTTTAAATTAATCATTATTCACTTCAACCTCAATGACACTGTGTCGTATAATAAATTTAAATTATTTCCACCTTCATAAAAAAATTATAGCCTACAATTAGGCGCCTATAATGACATAAACTATTATTGGCTAATATAATGAAGTGCATGAAAATATATCACATAATTGATAGTTTCATTAACAAAATACATTAAAAAAGAACCACCTACACTATAATTATGAAATTTCTCTATTATTATTATTTGAAAACTAATTAATATTTTAAACCACAGCGATATATAAATAACAAACTAGTATTAATTATTACACTTATATGCAAAATTTAGAGATTATGTCAGCGAAAAAAAACGAAAAAAATTGCAAAAATTGATTTGCTTAATTTGTAATTGAGAATTATTTATGTTAATGCAATTTATAAGCTAAATACAAATTAATATTCATTGTAATTAGGAATAGTAAATAATAGAATGCTTTTTTGGGGCTTGTTTAATAATTTGTGAACAATGAATTATTTATTGCAATTAGAGTAAATTATTAATAATTATTTTTTTAGGTCAATTATGAGAGGGAGGTTTTATTCCTGCAAGGGGAAATATAAAGTTAGTTGTGAATTAGAATAATTAAAAACTGTAATTTTTATTATTTTTTCAAAATAATTTAAATATATGTTAAAGACTATAATGTGGTTAAAGTATTTGTACCTGATCCTACTATAAGGATGCTTGATTCTATAGATTTGAAGGTCCTAATATATCGATACTACCTATAGTCTAGCGATCTTGGATCTAAAAACTATCAATCTCTTTGTTTACCACCTATTAGAATATATGACACCTCTAAACCCTATAGTGTTATATCTACCATACTCTTCACCCTCCACCCTAATGTATCCCTCAGTAAAATCAAACGGGTATATTACCAACAGTCTGTATGTGTATTCAAAAATCCTTCAAATCTGGGATTTCAAATTTATCATTCTCTTTGATAGCCACCTGATAAAATATAAGACCTCTCTAAACCCTGTAGTTCCATATTCTCCCACATTCCACCCTAATATATCACTTTACTAAAATCAAACGGAAATATTACCAACAATCTTTATATGTATGTGTGTTCATTTATTTTCAGCAACAATTTCTACAAGTATTCCAAGCAAATTGTCCCGGAATATATATGTATTCTACAAATATCGTATGCAAAGTTTTTTCATTTGTTCAACATGTAAATTTATTTTATACGTTACCATGAAACAAAATAAGGAAGACGAAAGAAAAAAAAAAAACACAAACAAAAAGTTGTTAAATACATTTCTTTTTGGATTTCGATATTGATATCCGGCTATAGAAGTGTAGAAGAAGAAATTTTCCAAAGTAAAAACATTTGCATGGAAGTTCAATACCGAAGTAAATATTTAAAATACAAATGAAGGTTTCTGCCTTTTAAAATTATAAAACAGTTTTTAAGTCTTTCAGTAGATTAGTCAGTATATAATAGGATTATATATAGATCGCTTAATTATTTCAGAAAGGATAAAAGTTATCGAAACATACTACAAATATTGTTGTACCCACATAAGGGAATACAATTTTTTAAATCTTATATCGATTTGTGCACAACTGTCTGTCTGTCCTCGCAATATTATAGAAAACAATTGAAAAAGCGTTAAGTTCGGCCGGGCCGAACTTTGGATACCCTCCACCATGCGTATACAGACAGGTTTTTAAAATGAAAATATAGGGAACATACCAAAGCATGGACCTATACAGACATTTCTACAAACAGATTGTGTAAACCACAATGTACACCAAGTACATTATGGTGGAAGCTGCTGTTTCAATATGAAAATTGGTATTGCAGAAGAACGTGTATGAGTACGTCGCTGGAGGCTATACCTTAACGGGGCCAATGTTGATTACATCGTGTTGGAATTACCGAACATTTGTAGTTATCATTATATGAGGTGCTATGCCTAATTGAGCACTGATATACATCTACTTCGAAACTAACATTTTTGCATCTGAATACATTTCTTTACGCTAAATATTAAATCATTATGGCGGCTCTAACGTGGACCGATATATCCCATCTTCGAACTTGACCTGCCTGCAGACAAAAGACAACCCTATGCAAAATTTCAGCACCCAATCTCAATTCCTTCAGAAGATAGCGTGATTACAACAGACGGACGGACATGGCTCGATCGTCTTAGAATTTTACCCTGACCTAGAATATATATACTTTATAGGGTCGGAAATGAATATTTCGATGAGTTACAAACGGAATGACAAAATGAATATACCCTTCATACTATGGTGGAGGGTATAAAAATTATACCTATCGGTTCACTTTTTAGGATAGCTTTCATTGTCCCTCATTATTTTCTCGTCATTAGTTTGGGCACTTTTTTCAACCAAATTTTGAATTCTCATTGTGTAGGAAATCTTTCTACAAAAAATGCTCAATACGCCATGACAAACACCGTCATTTATGAAGGCTTCGAACGATTACACGTATTTTAGATGTCCATATCATGGAAGAGGGTATTAAAAATTCGGATCGGCCGACTCTTTTACTTGTTTATTAAATGAACCCTATTATACTTGAAGAGATAGTTTCATATCGTAATTTGTAGAGATTGAGATTACATTTTTCAAGTAAAATCGAATAAGGAAATTTTGTGTGGAATATTTCGTCCTTCTAACCTGATTCCGTGTGTCTCCTTTTTGCCCTTAATTTATTTAACCGGACTCCAATTATAACCTTATGATATTTTTCATTCTCGAAATATTCTATACAAATTTTGCTCATAAAATTTTATCTGGGGTTTTCAAAGACGAGAAATCGATATTTTAATGTTTAAATGGTCTATTCTCAATTTTACCCGTTTCTTGTCACTAAAACGCTATATTATTTAAAAAAAAAACTAGTAAACATACGCGCTGATTTTATTGAATCAGACTATTTTCGGTTTTATTATACGAATATCCGGTTCATAAATTTAGAGAACCGGTACTCGTTACCTCGAAGTTTAGTTTTTTTATATATTTTTTTTATTTAAATGTAGCACTGACGAACCTACGTTTGTTAGACTGACACGGAATTTTGGACAGCGCCCCGAATTAACATGAGGTGTATTAATTTCTATTTAATACGGTTTAGGTTTAGATATAGCTTCCACACTTACTTCCTATAAATTTTGTATTAAATTGTGTTGAGATTAGTGGGAATAAATATCCTTTCACCTCTCGGAAAATTCTGAAATACTTACCATGTGTAGCCCTTGTTTCCTGATTACAAGAACACTTTTTTTTGTATACTTCCCGAAATTTGGCGCTTTAAAGTTACGAAAATTCCCAATTTTTAATATTTGTAGCAAATGGTTGCCTATTATGTGCATCCTTCAAAAGACTATAATTTTTTTCAAAGATAACCAATTGTATCCTGATTACAACAAATTTTTTTTGGGAAATGTATAATTTCCGAGATATGGTTCCAAAGCCCTAAAAATATTACATTTTCCCCTTCAATATCAGTGTCATTGTAAAATTGAATTTGTACGCGTAGCCGTTTACCCCATTTTTCTCATAGGTGGCCTTAAAGGAAATATGAGTCAATCGATGTGTGTTAAAGAATTAGGATACAACACTTCTCTGCCATTGTTCGACTTACATATCACATTCTTATTTATTTTTTAAAATTTTAAATTTTTAAAATTTAAGACAACTATCCCCCTGCACAAAAAAAAACTCTTCCCCAAACACCCGATACAACACTTTCAAAATATTGAATTAATCTTTTAAGGACACCGCACTTAGTAATGCATGTCTACAGATATATAGGCTCCTAAGTGCTATAATCAAGGCTGAGATTTCAACTCACACCCTGATTTTGTACAATTTTATTTTTTCTGATCAGAAAAAAGAGTAAAAGATTTTTTCCATTATGCTTTTACAAACCATATTCACTACCTTCCATCTCACACGAATACATGTATTGCTCATTTGCTATGTATGTGTGTGTCTGTTTTCCTATCATTCCTACCATTACTGTTATTATTATTTTTTAGTTTTGTTGTTTACTTTTTTTGCACAACTCTTTTGTTTTGTGTTTTTACAGCCATTATTATTATGTAAATATCATATAAACAGCCGGAAGCATTTGAAGCTATACTTATAGGAACTGCATTGGTATGGTACCTCTAACACACACATAAATGAACTCACATCCTTTCCATTATAAAAAAAGAGGAAAAAAAATCCTTTGGCTGCTCTTTTCATAACGACCAATGTCTACTGTTAATGCTTTTGGGGTTTTGAGTCTCCGTTCGTTTGTTTGTCCTTTGATAATATTTTCTGTGTGACATTTATATATCCGACAGACTATTGGCCTTTTATTTTAGGATTTGTTTTTTTTTCTTGAAAGACAAAACGACAAATAACAGGATGGGAATGCTACTTAAAAATCATCATTAACATGTATTTGTCATAAACAACTTGTTGTGCTTTTGTCGTTTATCCTTTTTCGGGATTCAGTTTTCCTTTTTCTCTGCTTTGCTTTGCTTAAGAAATTCTAGAATTACCATACCAAATAAGGTTTTCATTTCTTTTTCAACATTCTTAATGGGGTATAGAATATACAAGACTTCATAGAATATACAAGACTTTTTTATTTCATTGCAGCTAAGCAAACATTTGTTTGTGAAAAACACTCTGAAAATGAGCAGGAGTAAAGACTTCTTCACATTCCGTAGCGAAAAAAACAGCAATAGCAACAACTCTTTAGCCTTTGACCCTTGTCGGATTTTATTTTTCCATTTAAGAGAAGATCAGGCCAGATGATATGAACAATTCATTGTTTTGCCAAGTGTCAGTTTACAAGCTTAACAAGTCAATGGAACAGTAGCAACAAAAACAACATCTATATTTACATACCTACATACATACATTATTCTAGACATCCGTTTCTACCATTGCGATTCGTTTTGTATTCCACCTTTTTTTTTTGGCAACTTGTTGGGTTCAATTGGATATGCCGTGTTTTTTTTTTCAAAAATTCTTGTGTACTTTATGCTGTGGATAAAGAAGAAAACCTAACAATGTAAGGACTTATCCTTACAATGAGCCTTAGGCATAAATTCATATGAGATTCGTGGAAACACAAAAAGAGAGTAAGAGAATGGGATGCATAAAATCCAGACATTTTCTGCAGGCATATGAAAAAAATCAACATCATTATGTGTGAATATTATGTGTCTGTATGAAGAGGATACATATGTGTGTATATGTATAGCCTTTTCTATTTAATTTTTTAAGGAGTGTGTGGGTTGTACTTGAAATATTTTTCTAAATACAATTTTCAAGAATGTAAATATTTGGTTCTTTTCAAATAAGTTCAATTTAATATTAAAATAAGCTTACTCTGTAACTGGGGGTGAAGTTCTCATCATTTAAATATTTGTATTTTTCCAGAAGAATTTTGTTTGGATACCAACCTGAAAGAAATAGAAGATGAAATATTTTATTAATTTTTTATCAATTTGAAAGAGCTTTCAATTTAGAACTAAAACCGATTAGGAAAGTTGTAAAGTCGGACGGTGCCGACTATATGGTACTCTTCACCATTTTGGGTATATTCAACGATGAATCTTAAAAGACGTCGCATTTTTGAACGATCAGTAAAATGAAATTGGACCCATAAACATATCTTTTTGCAACCTATACTAAATTTTTCATTTGGTCAGATATAGAATTGCTTCTTACAATGGGACAAAATTATGTAAATCAATTTAAAGCATATATCAGTCGGATACCCGTTGATTATTTAGGTACATATCTGATAAACAGGAGCAGTTTGGTGCACCATTTACTTCAAATCGGAAGAAAATATTTATAAAAGCTATTATCGAAATCTAAGCCGATTTCATCGAAACTTGTCACAGAATATCGGCCACATTTTGAGTTCTTAGTGCATCATTTAGTTAAAATCGGGAGAAAATATGGTAGCTCTATCCAAATATGAACTGATTACTTAAAATCTGTCGAAACTTTATATCGGAACTACATCTAAATTTGAACTAATTTCAACAAAACTTGCCACACGTTATCTCATAATAACTTCCATAAGTTGTGCACAATTCTGTGCAAATCGGACCCACCTGGGGAATTCGGTGCAGCATTTATATCTAACTTATAGGTTATACTAAGTTCATTACGAAAGATATATAGGGACTGTGGTGCACCATTTACCTAATATCGGAAGAAAATGTATATTGGAGCTATATCTAAATCTTAACCGATTTTCACGAAACTTAACACACATAATTGTAGACTTTATTCAGTACGCTGAACCAAATTTCGTGGAAATCGAAAGATATATAGGGAATTTGGTACACCATTTTCATTAAATCGAACGAAAATATATATCGGAGCTATATCTAAATCTGATCCGATTTTCACGAAATTTAGCACACATCATTCTAGGCTTATTTCAGTGCGCTGTGCCAAATTTCGTACAAATCGTATGATATATAAGGACATTGGTGCATCATTTACCTTAAATCGGACGAAAATATATATGGGAGCTATATATAACTCTAAACCGATGTTCATGAAACATAGCACACATCATTCTAGGCATAATTCAATGCGTTGTGCCAAATTTCGTGCAAATCGAAAGATATTTAGGGACTTTGTTGCAGCATTTACCTTAAATCGGACGAAAATATATATGGGATCTATATCTAAATCTGAACCGATTTTTCCCAATTTCAATAGGGTTCGTCCTTGGGCCAAATAAGTGACGTATGCCAAATTTCATCGAATTCGGATAATAAATGCGACCTGTACTTTGTTCACAATTTAACATGGACAGACAGACAGGCGGACGGACATGCATAAATCGACTTAAAAAGTGATTCTATGCATATTCTCAAAAGGAACCATGTGTCTATCTCGTTTCCTTTTGTCTGTTACAAACATATGCACAAAGACATAATACCCTGTACCACAGTGTGGTGAAGGGTATAACCAGTAAGGATAAATGTAAAGTCGCACTGAGCCGACTATATGATACTCTTCATCACTTTGGGCATATTCTACTATGTATCCTAACGTCACCTATTCGAAGGAATATCCACGTGAAATTGAACGATCTTAACCCTTTGTGGGGGTTAAGATCTGATTATAGACGACACATATCAAAATAAAAATCAGAAAAAAATCAAAATTTTGGTAAAGTTATGAGCTTTTCAATAAAGAGAAGAGGTTAAATTTGTGTACAGTACTAATTTGTGTATACAGTCCAAATTATTTAAATCGCTTCGTATTCACGTTGTACGCATACTGCCATCAGAATTATTTTTGATTCTTGTAAAAATCAATATGGAGAATAATTTAAAATAACTTTTCTGTCGATTTTGCATTTGATTTTCTTGATATTGGATTTCAGATTTTCCGAAATAATGCACTGTATCTCCCGAATGCAAGGATATAGCCATGTCAAATTTTGTGCATATCCTATCTAGGATAGTTGCCGATTTAAAGCAAACTTGACACACGCTATTTGGTATGCTGCACTGTTTAATATTTAATCTTAATCATAGACTCATTGATTATTTAAAGTACAGTCAACAGAAACGGCATATCAAAGCGATGGTTTACGCAGAAGGATAAGGCCACAAATAAATTGGAAAAACTGCGCAAAAGACCGCAGCGCCATGAAATCTTTTTTAAGCTCGGCTTATGGAACGAAAGTTCTGTCACAAGCCAGCTAAGGTCGAAATTATATATCTAAATCTGAACCAATTTCAAGGACACTTGCCAGAGATTAAATTATATTATCTTCAGTACATTGTGTCTTTCAGCCTAGCTATGGGTCTTTAGTGCACCATTTACTTCAAATCGGACGAATATATATATATATATATATATATATATATATGTGAGCTATATCTAAATCTTAACAGATTTTCACGCATTTCAGCAGACATCATGCCAGACTCAGTTCAGTATGCTATGTCAAATTTCGTGCAAATAGAAATAAATATAGGGACTTTTGCGCTCCCTAAACTTTATATCGGACGAAAATATATCTGAGAGCTATATCTAAATCTGAACCGATTTTCCCGAAACTTAACACTCATCATACCAGACTTAATTCATTACGCTTTGCCAAATTTCGTGAAAATCGAAAGATTTACAGGGCCTTTGGTGCACCATTTACTTTAAATCGGACGAAAATATATATGGGAGCTATATCTAAATTCAGACAGATTTTCACATAACTTTGCTCACATCACTCTAGACTTAATTCAGTACGTTATGCCAAACTTCGTGCAAATCGAAAGATATATAGGGACATTGGTGCACTATTTACATTGAATAGGACGAAAATATATATGGGAGCTAAATTTTAAATCTGAACCGATTTTCACCAACTTCGATACGGTTCGGCCTTGAGGCAAATAAATGAGCTGTACCAAATTTCATCCAAATCGGATAATAAATGCTACCTGTACTTTGTTTACAATTTAACATCAACAGACGGACATTCATAAATCGACTCATAAAGTGATTCTATGCATATTCCCAAAAGAAGCCATGTGTATGTCGCGATTTCTTTTGCCTGTTACAAACATATGCACAAAAACATAATACCTTGTACCACATTGTGGTAAAGGGTATAAACATATATTCTATATAGAATGGATATCTTACAAAAGTTTGGGTCAAGTTGACCCTGACCACACAAATCTGTAATATCCCTACAACATAGTTGTGGGATAAGAATCCAGGGCTATAATGATACCAGAAAAATATGTGTAACAAGTGAAACCTTTATTAAGTTCGGACAGACGGAACTTTCTATACCCTCGGTCATTCTTTGTGCTTGTAAAGACCTTTATATAGGCACTGTAAGTCGATTAATGAGCAGGACCTTATTGACTTCTATGAAGGGTGGCGAAATGCCACAGAAATGGGGTATAAAACTTAAAACCTAATTCCTATATTGATATAAAAAAATAAAAAAAAAAATCTGCCAAAAAGTTAATACCCACGAACAATCCTGAAAGCAAAAATATATTCAATTCGGTTGGAAAAAGTGTCTATTGCCATTATAATATCTCAAACTCAACGGGGCCTGATCGTGAATCGGGAATCTACCAAACCTCTACCTATTTTTAATGTCATACATTTGAAAGAATTATTTATGCGAAGTCCACGCCTATAAATATTTTTTTAACAATTAAAATTAAATATTTTTAAAACAGTCCACTTTTATATTTGTTACAAGTACAAAACTAGTCCTGATCTAGATTAGGCGACTTTACTTGCGGCAATTCTTATCGTTTTCTTTTGAACTGGCTTCATGCGTCTGTACATGGCAAGTCGGTTTTAATATATATATATATATATATATATATTTGACAATGTTCTGGATAGGTATTTCAAATTACTTACACTACAAATTAAATACACAAAACGAATTGCCGGTACGATCAAGTTTTTTCAATTCCAATTCCCCTTGCCCTTCTCTCCGGCAAACAAAGATCGTCTAATCTAAATTGACAAACCCCATGTCTATACATATTATATAAAAAATCCACGCCTAAAAATATTTTTTATGAAAATAACCTCACGTTTAAATTTTCAATTTTAAATGAATTTAATTACATTCTCATTTGGCAACAAAGACAAACCCGTCTTACATTCTTCTCTCATGGCACATCATTTGACCCGTTTGCAAATTGCTTGACAAATGACAATAACCTTTTTGGCTGCAAATGACAGCAAACATTTAACGCCCACTTTATCTTGAAGAAATGCTGTTTGTGCTTAGACCAATTTAAGTGGCTGGTTTTAAATTGCAAAGTGGTCCAAATGGTCGTCGGGGACATTCTTTGTTCGAATGAAATTAAAACCGACTGATGGGGGTGGTGTTAAAGTGAGGCGAATGGAATTCAAGTGTCTTAATTGATGGTAAACAGACAAAGTGCAGTTGTAAATAAATTTGAAGATATTAGAACAATTTAGAAGAAAACCCTGTTTCTACAATATTTAGAAAAAAATACACAGAGTGTATAGAACATAGAAATTGGCGCCCAATTAAATCGTCCTTTTCTGTATATTAGTTTAATACTAAAGCTAATAATCTAATACCAGGGATACAAGATTATTTGAGAATAATTAGCATGTGCTAACCTGATGACCAAAAATATTTTTTTTTAATATCTAAACAATTAACTTTTATTCAAATGAACCTTAAATTACAATATTTTAAAAATCGTAACCTGTTTACTTCCCCGGTAACTTAAAAAATCAATTTAAAACCACTGACGACCAAAAAATGGACAATGCTTTGCCATTTTTTTAAAAAATCTCAATCGATCTGATGGAGTATTTACAGACGAGCTGAATGGAGTCCTTTTATAGGCGAGCTGAATGGCGGGGGCCGAGCTGAAGGGAGTCATTACAGATGAGCTGAAGGGTGTCTATATAGTCGAACTGAATGGCGTGTTCATAGACGAGCTGAATGAATTTTTTATTGACGAGCTGAAGGGAGAAAACAACTTTAATATCCTACTGATTTGAAAAGTACTCAACATATATTAGGGATTAATTAGGTATTATCAGTAGGAGAATCAAACACCAAACCTGCTTAGATGATTCCACAAAATAGTCCCACAAAATACCAAATTTTCACACACACAACCCAATAAAAATAATTCCTCTGATTTTGATAATTAACAGCAATTTCCACCAAAAACTAATAGCAAACATAATGAAAAGAATTTCCATTTTATTGAAATATGCCATATGAGACAAATGAATTTAATCAAAGGCTTTGTGGCATAACATGAGGAATGAAATGGAAAATTCGCATACAAATACAAAATTAATTAATTGTATGTGAAAAGAGAAGTCAAAGCATTACAATTGAGGAATGTAATGAAGTCTGCTCAATAAAAAAACAAACACACACAAACAAATTGTTTCTCACACACACGATAATGTGTAAACCACAGATTATGAGATTTAAAATCTACTGCAATTTGTGTCACACAAACACACACATACCTTAACACTCATGCAAGTAAACATTTACTCTGTGGCATTTCCTTTTGGCCCTAATTGATTTAATTAAATTCTTACACTCCAATTAAATTCGCGTTGTTGTTAGTAGTAGTAGTAACATTTTATTGTTGTTGCTTTTTTATTAAAATTCCTTGCGAAAAAATAACAACCCGAAAAAACCCCGAGCCGTAAAGAGAGTGTGAGATCATGAAACGAATACATTTACAAATGAAAAAATTAAAGGGGAATTTACCGCACATATTTTTACAACATTGTAGGCACACACACACACAGACACACCAGAAAAAAAAGTTTATGTGTTTTACCGAGAGGTTGGAAAAATATTTTCCAGTAAATATATGTGTGTATGAAAATGTGATGGAAAAAATTTAACGACCATTGAGTTTTTTGTGTGTGCAGTAATCATTGAGAGTAATTTAGGCCTCGAACAGTGGGATACAAATGGTGTTTTTTAAATATCAAAAATTATTAGTAGTGGAATAAAATTCACCAGGTCGTATGATTAATTTTAATATTCAATATGGGAGCGTATAATGCACATACATAAATAACACGCATATAAAATTTTGAAATTATTTAGTTTTTCTCTTTCGAGACGAGCTTAATAATCGATGTTTTGCAATGACAAGGTTAGCCAGAAAGTTATTGCAGAGTTTCATCTGCGAATTAAATTGAAATTTATCATGATTCGATATTTGTCTTCATTTCTGAAGTCGTAATTTTCGTAGCAGATGACTAAATTTGTGGATATTGGTAATCTCGTATGTGGTAATGGTAATACTAAGCCACTTTAGAATATGTAAGCGGTCTTCATACAACAGTGGAATTGATATCAGAATAAAAGTCAACAAAGTCATTGGCAATTCTACCCAATTATGTTTTTTCCTATACGCCAGAATTTGCAAAATTTTCACACAAAATCCTTGGTCTAGTTGATTTGCTATATATCGCTAAATTATCATCAGAAAATCAATACATTTTCTAAGTGGCGTTCGGGACATAAGTATGGTGTCTAGAGCGACCAGACAAAACTGGTAAAAATAAAGTTTCGCTACACTTGGTCGAATCGAACCTACATTAAAAATTTCGTAACCATTGATCCATAACTGCGACCTGCACTTTTATTAGAAAATCAAAACTGATCAAGTAGCGATTTTCCCCGCTTGAGTAACGTAGAAATTCTGAGTGGTACACCACAACTGGTTTGCCGCAAGACTTTGCAGAAATTCAAATTAACAGAAGAAGACTTCAGTTCAAACCAACCATCGCTAAGCCCTATAATTGATGGGTCATCCGCGGTACTGCCCTGACTTGACACCACTTCAGTTCACTTCATTTCAACCACCCTGGGGAGGAAATTCAAAGTTTTAAATACACATAACCTATCAGGACTTTTATGTAGCGGCAATGCGACGATCAACTGCTGCCAGAAGAACATTTAATGCCAATATATAGAAACTTAAGTTGGAAAATTGAAATTGGGCTTTAAACATACCAAAAGCATGTTAGCTGTATAGTCAAACAAGGTCGACCATATGATGCACTACTACTTCCGACTTTCTGCGGATTTGTATTCCGAGCCTGAGGAATATTTCACGATATTTGCTCTCTCGTGACCTATTAAAGGTCAACATCTCATAATTCGTACCATGGCAGACAAATTTTGTTGTTAGTTGATCAAATTCCCTTTCCCGTATAGCATTGTGATCTCCGGTTTGTAATAATGGTCTCTAGCTAGCCGGGACGCTTCCGCCCTCTGGTGTGATACTAATAGCGGTACTAAACAATATCAGAATATCTACATATATTCGTATAACTCCTACATCCGAGTAAATAGGACAATATAATTAGTATACATTTCAAGGTCAGCCACTCATCCTGGATATACTATCAACTTCACGAGTATATATATATACGCCATCGAATACAAATTTGGTAATTTTGCACACAAAAGTCTGGGTCCAATTGAACCGCTAAATGTTAAAATATCTTCATCAAAACTGATTTGCTTTTTCATAGACATACATATATAAAGTTGTTGGTCCATTTCATTTCCTAAATATTAACCGATCATTATCTAACACAATAGGGATTTTTACTGGCCAGAACCCGTCTTACACGCACAATTTCGTGACCTGTATCGTATTTACAAATTATAATGGACAGACACACATGTCTTAACCGACTCAGATAGTCGAGATATAACGATCGATGTACTTAAATTAAAGATGGGTCTATGACCAATATTTCACGGTGTTACAAACTCTTGGGTCCACCCAAAGCTTCAATACCCTGACAATATAGTTGTGTAGGGTGTAATCAGACATGAAATCCTCAAAATACCGAAAATGTTAGATACCGTTATATGGTTATAGCCCCAAAATTTGATACGATACTAATTAGTTTAGGAAGGAGGTTTTGCCACTGAATATAATATTAGGACCCTTTCCGTTGAAAATAGTGGGGAATAATATTTGTAATATTAAGTACGAAGATTTTGGTTGATATTCTCAAAAAATACCGAAATTTTAGATCCACTGTTATATGGGATTATATGGAATATCCCCCATTATACGGTGTTCTTGGGATTTTGAAACCTAGCTGAAACATATAACAATATTTATAAATATTGGTAGGAAGATATTCTACCCAATTTCCATCCAAACTACAAATTTACAGCCAATTCGTCCACAACCTCCCAAAATACGGAAATTTGTGATACTTTAAAAAATGAAACATATTGAAAATATATATTCCAATGATATGTCAATATTGATAATTTTTGGTAGAAAAATATTCAATTCAATGAGAACTTAAAGTACAATATTACAGACAATTCGGTTTAGAAATGTGCCCAAAATCCCGAATATTGGGGGTGCCGGTCGTTACGACCACCTTATTAAAATTTGCTTCCCAATGAGAACTCAAAATACCATACTACAGGCAAGTATGCTGGAAAACAAAAATCCTCAAAATACCGAAGTTGGACCGCAGACAGACGTGGTTAAATCGCCAAGGAATTTTTTTCAGATCATTTCGAGGTTCTGCAAACGGAATGACAAATTTAGCATATACTTCATCTTATGGTGGACATAAATATATAGTCGCTGTCGTACAAGAGAAATTGTAAATGTCACAGCAATATTGCTGGCTGTACACCAAAAATATCATTCTATTGTGATTATTTTAAAATTTTAACGCAGTAAAACAAATGGCTATGAATGCCGTACACGATTGCATATAATGGCTATGAATGTCGTTTATTGTGGCGTATGATGTATGTCGTAACGAATATGCCCTCGCTCAATACTCAAATTAATGAAAACGGATTACAAGTATTCTTCTAAGTCTCTAAAATACAAATATATATAAAAACAATCATTTTGAGACATTTTTTTCTGTTAATAATATATAATACGTTGACCCCCCGGATTCATTCATGAATTCTTCATACAATATATACATTATAAAATATACGCTCTCCCTCTCTCAATACAAAATTAATATAAACACATTTCAAATCATTCATCTTTATTTTGCCACAGTGTTAGCACAAAACTACATTTTGCGACCCGTTTTGTTGTTGTAGATTTTTTATCGCCAAAGTTCATAGCATACTTTTGACACCCAGATTAACATTCATACAAAACACACATATATATGTGTGTGACGCATAATATACCCACAGGACGGCCTAGGCAAAGGCCGTTAACAGTTTTCAATGTATGCGAGTGTGTGTGTGTAAGTGTATTTGATGTTTGTGTTCTTTTTTGGCATCATTTCATATGCGTTAACACCCTTGAGTCGCCGTCGCATAATATTGTAAAGAAGATTTTCATGTAAAAAATGGGAGAAAAAACTATAAAAGAGGGCTCTCAACTCTATAAGGGGACTTGTGCGAAAGTGTTTCGCAACAAATTTACAAAAACCATACACACGCAGACACACACGACCAACCAACAAAAAATTCCCTGATATGTCTTCACGCATTCATTCACATACTAGAACTGGAATATTTATATCCTAGATGTGCGTTTGTCTGCCTTAAATATATGCACATATATTTGCACTTCTTTTCTTCTCAACGGGGTTTGTATTCTTGTTTGGGCTTTTACGTACGGTCATAGTCCTTTGGTGGGCCATAACAACGACAAAAATAACCGACAAAAACAAATAGTGTGAGCCGTTTATGCTCATTCCACACATATACATTGTTGGAAGGGAAAATGAATGCGATTTTTCTGTTCTTCTTCTTCTTCTGGCTTTCCACTTTTATATTTCTTTGCTAACTGAAAAGGAAAGGATGCCTGTCGTTTTTAGTAAAATGATAAAAAGAACCAAAAGCAAACTCTAAAGACTTCACCATAAGATTCATCTTTAATTCATGACAGGTCTCTCACTCTCTCTGTGGAGTAGGGATAATGGCTTGAGGTTAAAAAAAAAAGGAAAAAAAAACTACAACAGGAAGTATATCCTCTGCTTTTGAAAGGTCGAAGTGGAACAATTTCTTTAAGATGAAAATCGAAAGTATTATCGACGAGGGATTCAACAAACTGCTGGTGATAGGTTATTAATGAAACAATTAATGTTGATGATGGCTAAAAGTAAGGGGCAAAAGGTAACAGCTTCTAGTAGTGAAATGAACAGCTTTGAATAAATTAAAGTTAGCAGCTGTTTAATCAGAGGATAGTAAATTCTTGGGAGGAAGAACAAAATTACGTACTCTCAGTTTGGATATAACCTTTGTATGGAGGTTTTGTAGAAAATAATGGAAATAATGTTTATACATCAAAGTCCCGGAATGCTAAACTAGCAGTCACTTCGTAATACTAAAATAGAGTCATTTTAATTGGAAAAGGTCCATCGATCGCCCATATAAAAATATGGGTGTTAAACGCGAAGATCGGCAAACATTTATCGCTTGAAAAACACACCTGAAATCCCCAATGAAAAGTGACCACCAAGTGAGCAACTTAAATTCATAACGAATTAAAAACTTGACAAAAAATTCCCCAAAATACCGAATAGGGTAGAATACCGACAAAGTATATGGATCCGATTTGAACCCTGTCCAAGTCATCATTTAATATTTTGACCAATCGTTTTTATACCCATCACCACACTGTGGTACAGGGTATTATGTCTTTGTGCATATGTTTGTAACAGGCAAAAATAATCGAGATAGACCCATGGTTCCTTTTGAGAATATGCATAGAATCACTTTCTGAGTCGATTTATGCATGTCCGTCTGTCCGTCCATGTATTTTTGTTAACAAAGTACAGGTCGCATTTATAAGTTTATGTAGAATATACCCCAAGTGGTGAAGGGTATCATATAGTCGGCCCAGTCCGACTTTACTATTTTCCTTACTGGTTTGATTTGATATTTTTTTTAAATCAAATAAATATTTTTATAAATAAATATTGTAAAAATTCCATAAACATTTTTCTATGTATTTATTTATTGTGCCATAATGCCATAACATTTGCAGCCATGGCTGAACAATAAAAATGTTTGTAAGCCCCCTGCTCTAAGCCATTACAACTTCATGATGATGACAACTAATGCAACATAATACCATCAACAACTTTAATGCATAAAATGCATTCATAAAATATTTGGAAATTTTATTTATTGTTGGTATTGTTTACTGCTGTTGTAGTTGTTGCTAAATCTGGTTTTGTTGTTTACAAAATTTGACAATAGAACGTCACTTTTTGTGCATTTTTGTAAATGGTGTAGTGTATTGTTAGGAATTGAAAATAAACAATATATTATTATTATTATTATTTAACTATAGTGTTTCCAGGAAATTAAAGTATAACACAATAGGAATTTAAAGTATATTCAGTAAATGAAATATTCGAATTAAAATTCACAATAAATGTTCTGCCACAGAATATTGCAATGGAATGCAAGATCGTCATTTGACAAGATAGAGCCACCGTTGGGCATTTCTATGTGCAGCATATAATCGGGGTTACATGATTTCCTGTCGGTAAAAAACGGTTTGTTCTCGTTGGATACCCCACAATTTAAAAATTGCTCAAAAACAAATTGCATTTTTAGATTGCAAGGGTGATGAATCATAGATCTATGCGTATGATTACGAAACAAAACATCAACTGATCATGTGGGTCTTAATATAATGATGTGAAACATTTTTCGACTTCGGAACCGCCAACATCTAAAGAAACCCCCTAGATGGGTTTTGAATTATTAGCTAAGGTTTTTGTTTAAACCAGGTTTTAAATTTTTCGACATGGGGTGGACTTTCAAATAATACGAAATATTGATTTTTACTCTTCAGCAATGTTTTACCCCTTTACAAATATTGTTTTGAGATTGGTCCCGATTGGTTCAAGATTTTAGTGCTGCACTGTGTAATAAATTGTATGCCAAATCCAACAAAAATTGTTCGTGGAATAATCTCTTCTGATCAAATGGTTGTCCGCCATCGCTGGTCATGTGCGATCTGTTTCGCATGAGCAACGATGAGCGGTCCTAAATTAACAAAATAATTCGACCGGCCAAAACATGAAATAAATTGGTCATCAGCTGTACACACCTAATGACTTAAAATGAGTTCATTTTAGTCCTGCACACAAGAAAAAATTTATGGGTTGTTTTGGAGGTGTCATATCAGAGTGCAGAAAGTGTTTTTACAATAATATTAAGGCATGAAAAATGTATAAATCATGCTGAAGATTACTTTGAAAACAATAAAACCGTTATTAGGGTAGAAATACATACACAGAAAAAAATATAATTAATATATTATATGAATAGTGTTCAGAAAGTGTTGCCAATGTCCGGATTTCTGCATTTTATGAATGCAATTCATAAATCGTTAAATGATGCTTTATTGGTAGAGAGAGAGATAACAATGGATGGTAGTAGTTTTTCCATGTATTTTTTGAATAGTGTTCTCAAAGTGTTGCCAATGTCCGGATTTCGGCATTTTATGAATGCAATTCATAAAAAAAATATAATTAATATATTATATGAATAGTGTTCAGAAAGTGTTGCCAATGTCCGGATTTCGGCATTTTATGAATGCAATTCATAAAACGTTAAATACTGCTTTATTGTCAGAGAGAGAGAGAGAGAGAGAGAGACAATGGAAGGTAGTAGTTTTCCCATTGCAAAAATACTACCTGCATTTTTGATTTGCCTATTCTGCTTTCTTTCTATGTTATGCCTTGTCTCCATGTTTGAATGTTAAGTCACAATTGGAACAATCATTAAATATAACAACATTCGTAGGTTATGTTCTTCGTATCAACACTTGCTTGACATATTACATCTGGTATTCATATCGAAATAATTTGGAAAATACACCTGCGAATTTTATAATAGCAAAGCAGTTTTTGAATTAAACAAACAATGAAATGCAAAACTAACCACAATCGAATAAGTGGAGAAACGGAGTTTTTTAGCAAGCAGAATATCAGCCATAAAACTAACAACCACGAAGTGAGGGGAGATGCGGATAGACTATGTCCAACAAAACACAGCTGAATTGTGAATGATAGTAATTTTTCCTTTTTTGGGAGGAACACACTCGAGAGCATTTGATATTAATGTAACTTTTACATACATAAAAAAATATTGGCTTTTTCACGATTAGAAGAAGTCCTCGTGTGACCACGTGAATCGATGCATCTCATATTCGAACGGTATATCTTGATTCCTTCAAACGATAATATGATAATAACGGATTACCCGATTTATCCTCACAAAAAATAGAACTTCGAGAAGATACAAAGGTAATGGCAATGTTCAAAAATGTTGACCCGTAAAAAAAGCGCCCCAAACCACTTTGGGTTTTTATACAGCATGTTCGGTTTTTGCCCTTCTTTGTGAAGTTGGTTCACGTGTCTGTCTTATACCCTGTACAATAAAATGGAGTGTATAGTAAATTTGTCATTTCGTTGGAATGCCTCCAAATATTCAAGGGAATCCACTTTATGAGGATATATTCTTGACTAGAATAAAATTATATGTCGATCAGACTGTTGAAATCACGATTTAGCTCGTACTCCTTGCAACTTTTGTGCTGAAAAATGGGATATATCGGCACAAGTTTTGATATAGCCCCCAAATTATACATATTGTGAGGACCTTGAAAGTGATTTTAAACCGAATTAACTGTACTTTAGTATTTTGGTTCACATTTTCGGGATGCCACCATATAGAGTAGTCCGTAATTTTCGGTATTTCGGGGAGTTTGGGCACGTTTTTCAAATGAATTGGATCTTATTTAAAATTTTGTATTTCTAATGGGTGTGCAATTTTCAATCAAAACTTTACAACTCGTTTTTGTATTCTCTCATATAAAGGTAACCGAGAAGTTCCGAATTCAATACCAAAATTTATAAACATCGGTCGATGTTTAGGTATAGCCTTGGCGCAACTGACTATATTTTATCATTGCGAAGTGGTTGTAGTTTGGCATTTCGGGACTATGTTTTTACATAGTCCTCATACAAAGATGTGGGTATGTTCAAGTATTTAATCCGTTTTCTCATGGGAGCAATTTCCCATGGGGACATATAACCACCCTAATTAATTTTAAGTTTTTTAAATGTCCATCTCATGATGGAGGTTATAAAAAGTTTGGACGTCTTCAATTTTAAGTCCCTCTTTGAAAATCAACTGTTTTCCCCCGAAAGCTTGAATTTTTCCAAAATTTTATCAAAATATTGTTTTTAAACCGATATGGTCTAATATTTATTGTTTTTATTTATTTTTATTTCTACAAATCTCAACAATGATCAAAATCCAACATGCGATGCAAGCGTGTGTATGTGTACGTGCAATACTTAGCGGAGCGGAGCATTATATGTTTTAGTCTGCCATTCAATGTAATCCGAGGCACATAATTTGTGTCACTTATCAGCAATAAATATGTATTGAACAGCAATTGAATATTTGAACACTTTTATTGTGTAAATATGCGTAATGAATGTTTATTTGACGGTAAATGGACGCAAAAACTATTCAATGAGAGAGTGAAGTGCGGGGGAATATTAAAACAATGAAATGTATGTTTATACCCTACACATCTATGTTGTCAGGGTATTATAGCTTTGTGCAGCCCCAAGAGTTTGTAACGCCGCGAAATATTGGTCCTAGACCCACCTTTAAGTATACCGATAGTCATATCTCGACTACCTGATTCGATCTAGACATGTGTGTCCGTCCGTCCGTCTGTCCATTATAATTTGTAAACACGATACAGGCCACAGTTATGGACCAATCTCCACGAAATTTTGCATGTCGGATGGGTTCTGCCCAATGAAGACCCCTATTGTTTTTGGAAAAGATCGGTTAATATTTAGGGGATGAAATGGACCAAATACCAAATTTTTGTCGGTTTTTCTGGTCGCTCCAAAGGCCGCAATTATGGCCCAAACTTCGCGAATTTTACATGGAGAAGGGGATCGGGCCAAAGAATAGGCATGCCTGTTTTGATAAAGATCTGTCAATATTTAGCGGGCCAAATGGACCCTGACTTTTGTGTGAAAAATTACAAAATATGCATTCTATGACGTATATATTAATTCCCGAAGGACATAGACCCGAGAAGTTGATACTATATCCAAGAGGAGTGGCTGACCTTTTAAATTGATACCAATTATATTGTGGTATGTTTTGCCAATATACTTTAAAAACATCAAATTTGTATTGCGTTTATATTTCTCTATGTTCGAACTCTTTAAAATTCTTTAGACATTTTTCATTTCCGTTTTCTATGGTCCTTAGTTATTGCAATCTTAGTTGCTTTTTCATTGTTGAGCAATACCCTCGAAAAATCGTCGTTAAAACCACACACACATTGTTACTGAATAGCAACTTTTTTTTATCAAAGCCAACACTTTGTATTGGAAAATGTCTGGATATCCGCAGATCAAGAGAAAAACTACCAATCCATGTACAGTATATACATGCGTGTATTGGTGAGTAAGTGTGTGTGGATATGGTTTTGTCATTTCCCCCTTATTTCTTAACTGGGTATTACCAAAATCCCACCCAGAAAACTATTGAAGCATTGAAGATCCCGCCGCAAAAACATACTAGGCCAACATGACTGAGAAAATAGTAAATACTGTAATAAGAAATACTGCCTCAAAAAAGAAAGGCGAAGAAGAGCCGAACAGAGTAAAGCACTAAATAAAAGACTGAACATTATTAACGAACTTTAACAACATTCTTTTATGGTTTTGTTGTTCTTGTTGTTGTTATTTATTTCTTTGGTTCAGTTGCTCAGCACACATATCTGTAAATGGTCACATAGTTTAAAGAGAATGTGGTGAGATGAAAATTGTGAGAATTATATGGGAGTGATGAGATTTTGGAAAGAAAAAGGTGAAGAGGACTCGAAAATTCCACATAGGATCTAAAAAGGTATCCCCCATTAAAAATCATCAAACTGGTGTCCCTTCTATAAATGATAGAAAATGATGACCTTTATGTGTAGAAGCCACCATCTCAAGACCGGTCTTTGAACACCTTTATGACCTGACAGAGGTTCTTCATGCGTAGAAAGGCTATGCAAGTTTTCTATATTCCAAAATGTATCCTCAAGTGGAAGATCCTCTTTTATATAAAGAAGGTTCCATCTAAAGAGCAGTCTTTCAATAGCTTTGTGACCTGACAGAGGTCCTTTATGTGTATAAAGACTATAAAAGTTCTTCTATATTCCAAAACTCCTCCCCTCCGTAGAAGATCGCTAGAATATATTCCCTATAAAGAAGGTACCATCTCAAAGCCAGTCTTTATACACCTTTAAAAGTTTTACGACTACCTCCCATGGTTACTCTTTACCTCCATAATTTTCAGCCTTCAGTTCTTTCATTTTGTGGATTTACTCCCCATTTCACCCCCTTCCTCTCCACCTGTGTAAATCTTGCTCCACAAAAAATACGACTATTACATGACTGTTGTGGTGATGACCTTACCTATGTGCCTGAACTGAAATAAATCTTACGGTGTAACAGAAAACATAGCGTCACCAAAAACAACAACGGCAACAATAATGCCATACAAGCGTGAAAAGTTATTCACTTTACAACGTCCAGGAACACATACACACAAACCCAAAAAAAACTGAAAACCTCAAGCGAGCAAAAATAAAAACTGCACGAAATTGTATAGTATCGCCGACATTCATACAGTGAAACATGCTTGGCCATAAACTGAGAACAGACGACCAACAACAACAAAAGCGGCCACAAAAAATCGCGTTCAAAACACTTTATGGAGAAGTTAAAATTTAGTGAACTTTTACACTTCGCTTTATAGTTATGGCAAAGCGATGAAAGAATAAAACTGCGCGAGAGAGAAAAGAAAAACTGGAACACAATAGGTCAGGAGGAGCACGACAAATGAAAGGTAAAAACCTGACATTAAAAAAAACTGGTGAATAATGTTGGCGTCTCTATTAATGAAAGTGTGTGTGTGTGTGTGTTTGGCTTTTGTTGTTGGTGTAATTAAGGATAATGTATTGTTACGCGGGACACAGAAAATGGGATACAGATAAAGATTATTGGTGACATCATTGCCTTTTTGAAAGGAGAATTTGAAGGCGACTTTTCGGAGGCGATACTCTGAACATGCTTAAAATATTAAGGACCTCATGGAGCCTATTTATTCCATAGATGCCAATATGAACGTATAAGTTAAAAATTATGGCATTTAAAATGCCATTTAAGATCTCTATTAATGAATGTAGTATAATCATTTTCAGTATGCAAAGAATGAAACAAGATTATTGCCTTTATAAAGAGCAGCTAGAAAAAATGTTTTGAAGAGAGCACATAAAGACCTAAGGTCACTAAGAAGCGAAGTTCTTCTAAATATGACAATTTGACGAGAGTACCCTCCTATCCACGAGGGTCTGAAAGAGTATCCTCTTACCTACAAGGGTCTGAACGTCGTCTACACAAAACAAGGACGCAGGAATTATTCCATTGATATAGTGGACAAAATGGGCTCAGAAAATATACAGCTTTCTGCTGAAATCTTTATTTTTATAAAGAAAAAAATAGTGACGAAAGTGAGTCCTAAGAAGGGTATTATGCTCGTGGGCAGCTCGATTTTTTTTTTTAATATAATTTTCTCTCTTACAAGAATACAGCACAAATAAATTATACAGGTGGGCTGGAGACAAGGTATGTCGAGTCCCCGGAAGATCCTCGACCAAATTGTTGTGAGACAAGGTATGTCGAGTCCCCGGAAGATCCTCGACCAAATTGTTGTGAGACAAGGTAAGTCGAGTCCCCGGAAGATCCTCGACCAAATTGTTGTGAGATCATTGGATTAAAAACCCAATAAAAATATATGTATACCTGATGGGAATTTGAAATTTTCATTGCTTTTATATAGAAGCATAATATAGAACGCAAACTGCAGGTGGATTTATTCTGTACACAAAGATAGAAAAACTTAGGGAAGCCCTTGACTTTTTATGGAGAACAATACAAAGAATCATTCGTATATAGACGAGGACTACAAATTGAAGAACTCAATGAAGTTTCTTTTTTCAATAGGCAAGGAATTTAATAATTTAAAAAAATGCAGAGCATATTCAGAACGCTGAAAAGTCTTTTTCTACAGGTGAGGAGATCTTAAATCTATGTATAAGAACATCCTTAAAGTACAAAACAAAAGCGTCGATCAGAGGATTCTATAATCGAGCAACTGAAGGTTGAATTATTTAATATATAAACGAAGAACTCAAGAGAGTAGGCAGTGTTCCGAAGGTTCTAACTAGAGGTCGTGCCGATGCAAGTATTTTCTATTGACGAGCAGCTTCTTATTATTATCTTTATCAAATTGCTCTTCTATAGACAATTTACACGAAATTTGGTTTAGCCTACTGAATTAAGACTGGAATGATGTATGCTAAGTTTCGTGAAAATCGATTCAGATTTAGATATAGCTCGCCCGATTTTAGGTAAATGGTGCACCAAAGTCAGTGAAAATCATTTGATTTGCACGAATTTCGGCATAGCGTACGTGTGCTTAGATTCGTGAAAATCGGTTCAGATTTAGATATAGCTACCATATATTTTAGGTAAATGGTTTCGGATATATATGTCGTCCGATCTAATGTAAATGATGCACTAAAGTGCACCATTTGACATAGTGTACTGAATTGCGTCTATAATAATGTGTGCTAGGTTTCATGAAAATCGGTTCAGATTTAGATATAACTCCCATATATATTCGAGATATTCTTCATGTGTTAACATCTAGGGTGCCTTCTTTAAAACAAATATTAATTTTAGTCTTCCGAGATAAGGATGTCTTACTCTGGACGAAAGCTATAGCAAATCTTCTACAAAAGTGGAGTAAGGACGTCTTCTACATCCATGAGATTTAAATTTCATGCTGAGGGAAAGTTTGTATAGAGAATAAGCTTTACCCGTCTTTTTTAACATAAGAAGATCTACTGGGAATATTTTATTTTTAATATAAGAAGATCTACTGGGAATATTTTAGTTTATAGCTTTCTTCTAGTGATAATGTGTAGTTTGTGGTCTTAAAAGCAAATATTATTTTTAGTTTTCCGAGTTAAAAGCTGAATAAAGACGTCTCTTGCATGCATGAGGTTTATATATATCCAGCTGAGGAAAATTCTGTTGAGAGCAGGAAGTTCTACATGTAAATGTACGTGTTCTGTAATAGATATTGAACTAAGAGGATTCTTTTGTTAACGACACCAATGAGTCTTTAGCCGGCGAACTTTAAATTTCACGCATTTGGACTAATTATCTAATAGTTTTACGTAGCAAGCTATATGTAATTTCCCTAGAGTTGAACATCTGTCAGAAAACTTTGATAAAATTTATAAGAATTCAGTTTTCAATATAAGACGTGTTTTACATGGTAAGAGGAATTTTCTGGGGGAAAAGGTATTTTTAAACAATCTGTAAAATAGAAAATAGAAGGTATTCTAACGATAACGGCTTTTTTATAAAAAGATAAGAAAAACCCATTGATTGAACACGAACTGTTTTTGGATTCAGCTTCCATTAACAATAATCTAAAGGAAATCGTTGTTCTCATCACAATTATTTTATGAGGGTAATACAAGTTTCTAGACCGCCGATTTTCAATAGATTGACGTTAATCCAAAGAAACTTACGCTTTTAAATTGATGTTTATATATTTGATTATTTAAAATGTTAAATTGTAATGTACACTTGTTGAATGTCATCACTTGACTAATAAACCAATAAATTTTTGTGTATATTATTTTAGAAAATTACTCACTTGAAATTTGATAAACGTATAACAAAATTCAATCTTGCGTAAATAATGATTAACAGGTTGAAGAAGCAGATATTTGAAGTGAATCACCCATTAGTGATTCATCAATCGCATCGGTATTCTAATGAAGAAATTTGAGACTTAGCTCTAGTATACTATTTATAATTTTTTTTAAAGTTTTTTTTTAATAATCACATTTTATTGAAAACTGACTGGAAACCCAAGGCAAAAATGGGATGAGAAAATCTTAAATATTAAAAACAAAACGTTTATAGGTGACACATAAAGATGTAAAATATCCATGAAATGACTAGAAATCAATTAGAAAAAGTGATTCTTAAAATATTTATATAGAAAATTTCACATGAAATTTTTTTATAATTTGTTTCCCACAAGAATAAACTGACTGACCTAAATACACCTTAAAACCAATGGCATCTATTGCTGTCCCATGTTGTTCACATTCCAACACACTCACACATAAATAAGTTAACGCCCTCTCTCATTGGAGATCTAAAGCATAATTGTCCAAGTCCAAAGCAAGTAACACAGAGAAAAAACAACACACAACATATATATCATAAACTTTATGAATGTTCCTCATAATTATTTTATTAAAAAAAAAAAAATATTCTTCCTGGTTCTTTGTACCCATTTGTTGGGACTTAGTTTAATTACTACTGGAAACTACTCGACCGACCATATGTCCATTCCCAATGCAGGCTTCTGTTTTTAGTTTCAAAGGCAATTCTATTTGTATGCAACAATAAACGACAGAGAAAAAAAACAATTGTCATGACACAAAGGTTCCCAGTCAATTAGTTTATGTCCATACTATAGTTACAAAAGCCACAAGGAAAATATTTAAACTTTGGTTCTTTGGCTGCATTGGTGTTTGTCTATGTGTGTGCGTACGTGCGCCATCAGAGAGATGGATCTGTGGTGTTAAATTGCAAACTCTTTGCAAACTACCTCCCCTCTCCACAACTATTCCCCATTTACTTATGTTCAATTTACAAACAAATTCTCAAGACTACCATAATATTACAGGAGAAGAGAAAAAAGGGGAAAGAGGTATCAGAAACGTAAAGGGGAGAAAAATTATGGCATTCTCTCTATGGTAAATAAAATAATTCTTAAATAAATAAAGGGCAATTAAAATCCAAAGTATAAACGAAAGAAAGAAACAGCAATGAAAAGAGAAGTAAACGAAAAAACGACGGCAACAACAAAAACTAACTACAATAAAGATATGAAAGTTTTCTCGAGATGAGAATATGACACTTTACATTGGGGAATGAACCAATTTGAAAATACACTCAAAGAAAAAAATTACATATAAAAGAGAAAGAGGCGACATTTGATGAAAGAAATTAAAAAAATAACAAAATGGATAGGGAATCTTCTTTGGAAGACGAAATGCTAAAGTACAACAAACAAAATAAATTTAGACGAGTTTAATTGCCTAAATTTCCAATGGAGTTCATTGAACCTGCCGAAGGAAATATTCTACAGTTACGAATTCCCAGCTGGAGTTATAGGCTTTGATCCGAATTTAGCCCTCTTTTATAAGCGATAATTTAAAGGGAATTATATTTTTAAACGAAGAAATTACATGTTAGCGAGATCGCATCCGTTAGTATAAACAGGTCTTGATGAGGAAATGAAGGTTACTAATTCTTAGGGAAATAAAGAGCTGAAGAAAAACTTTTTCTTCTTTACACGAGATGGTCAGGGGACGAGGATATAGATGAGGAGCTCAATTTGGTCTTCAACTTGATCTCTTCTGCAAATGTTTTGGTTTAGATAGTATTTTAAACACAATAAGCTCAATAGGGTCTTCTGCTGGCCCTTAAACTGAGGAATAAGGGTTTATTGATTAGCTTAAGCAGTATTTCTTCATATTTACGAAGATATAAAAAAATTATTTGTGTGGAATATGAGCTGAAGGGAATCTCCAAACTATTCACTAAATATGGCTTAATTTTATTAAAAAAGAACTGAAGATAGTCTGAGAACAGTTTACATTAAGAGGTGAGGTAAAAAGGAATTTCTCGGCATTTTATTCTATGGATTATGAAAGGTTTCCATAGACATAGGGTTGAGGGGTGTCCTCTAATTGAGGAGATATGTTTTGTAGAAGGCGGTATTAAGAGAAAATATCTTTATCTATATACGGGGAGTTGAGTTATTCTTCTAGATATATGAAAAACTAAAAAGTTATTTTTCTATAAACGTCAATTTTGAAATTAAAAGGGCATTTTTTTATAAATAATCAGAAACGAAAGTTTCCTCATTCACTATAATCTATATATATCCTTGTTCCGAGGAGATCAACTTCTATATTCGAACCTCTTTAGAAATTCATTCACTATAGACAAGCAAAGAAGAGACGATTTATTCTACAAAAAAGTCTAGAAATCTGCCTTATTGCAATAAGAAGCTTAATTTTAATATTGAAGAAACCTTCTTATTAAGAAGGCAATATTTTTCTATAGAAGGATTTTTACCTCTTCTGGAGGACAATTTCTTCTCTCGAAGGCAGCCTTCTTTTTCGAAAAAATAAAACTGCTTTGATATATCTCATACAACGGTTCTGCGCATTTTTCGGTTCTTAACTCCTTTTGGTAGGGGATCATTTTCTACAGAAAAAATAAGTTTTTTTAGAATGCCATCAATTTCTATGGAAAACAGACTAATTCTGCAGGTAACACGTTCTTTAAATGACCAATAGATATTTTTCATAAACCCACCTTTCGTATACCGATTCCATCTAGACATTTGTGTCCGTCCGCCGTTTGTCCATTATAATTTGTAAACACGATACAGGCCACAGTTATGGGACAATCGTCATAAAATTTTTCACGTAGTTAATATTTAGTGGATGAAATTGACAAAACTTTATTTTTGTGTGTTTTTTAGTCGCTATAGAAGCCACAATTATGAGCCGAAAATCACGAAATTTTGCACGAAGAAGGGAGTTTGGACAAAGAATAAGCATGACTTTTTGGTGAAGCCCGGAATAAAATCAACCCCAACATTTGTGTGAAAAAAGACAAATTTTGTATTCGATGGTGTCTACATTTTATCTTGAAGAACATAGACCCAAGAGATAGTATATCCGCGAGAAGTTGTGACTTTTGAGTTGATACCAATTATATTGGAGTATGTCTTACGCGCTGATGCCTAGGAAATTGCGATTAAGTTTCGGACATGGCCAAGGTCGACGCTCATAATTTTCGGTAGTGATTAGATGATATGTTGGAGTAAATTTTCAGAGGGTGCAAATATCGAAAAATATTGCCCGTGCTCTGAATATATAATAGATTCGCAGAAAGTTAAAGTTCCTTCGTAGTAGCGTTGGGTATCATATGGTCGGCCCCTTCCAGTTATATTGCTCCGCTTACTGCTTTCATTTTATAAACTATTTATACCAGGGTATATGCAGCCCCAAAAGTTTGTAACGCCGCGAAATATTGGCCCTAACCCACCTTTAAGTATACCGATCGTCATATCTCGACTAGCTGAGTCGATCAAGTCATGTGTGTCCGTCCGTCTGTCTATTATAATTTGTAAACACAATACAGGTCACAGTTATGGACCAATCTTCACGAATGTAGGATTGGTTCTCGCCAATGAAGAACCCCATTGTTTTTGGAAAAGATCGTTTAATATTTAGGGGATGAAATGGACCAACTTTATTTTTGGCGGTTTTTCTGGTCGCTCCAGAGCCCTCAATTATGGTCCAAACACCGCGAGTTTTTGAATGGAGAAGTTGATTGGGTCAAAGAATAAGCATGCGTGTTTTGATAAAGATCGGTCAATATTTAGCCGGTCAAATGGACCCTAACTTTTGTGTGAAAAACGACATAATTTGTATTCTATAGCGTATATATTAACCGCTGTAGGACATAGACCCGAAAAGTTGACAGTATATCCAAGAGGAGTGGTTGACATTTAAATTGATACCAATTATATTGTCGTAGGTGCTCGGATGAGGTAGTTACACTTAAATATTTACACTTACGTATTCATATATTATTTAGTAACCTATTACCACACTGGAGGGGGGAAATATAGCACTGATCGCTTTGAAATGTTCCATGGGGTTCCAGTTATGGTCAAGGACAACGCCTAAAATGTTAGGTGATGATCAGATAATAATTTTTCGGATGAAGTGGACCGAAAACTTAATTATTTAAACTTTTCGGGTCGAAAGGCGAACATCACAACACAACCCATGGTGAAGGGAATCTGTACAATTAATTAGAGGGGCTGCATTGATTATTAGAAACATTTGCTGACCTCTAGCCAGTCAAAAGTGTGCAAATATCGCGAAATATTGCCCAATCTCAGAATATAGAACCACAGAATGTTAGATTTTCATGGAAGTTGTGTAGGGTATCGTATGGTCGGCCTCGTCCGACTATACTGCTCCGCTCACTGGTTTTTCTATAAAGATTGTATATTTATACCCTTCATTAAATTAATTGTATTTTTCCTTTTGTAACGCATCGAAATACTCATTTCCGATCCTATAAAGTATATATATTTTCAATCAACGATTTAAGTATGTCCGTCTGTTTTAGCATTCAGGTCGCACCCATATAATGCTCCCTTCTAAAGAAAAGTATTGAGATAAAAGAGTAAAATATTGGGCTTGAAATTGAGCTATATCGGCCATTAGTAAGGCATAGCCCCTAATATATTTTGATATGTTCCCTATATTTTCACTTCAAGTACTTGAAAGTATACCTATGGTGGAGGGTATCCAAAGTTCGGCCCGGTCGAACTTAACGCCTTTTTCATATGTTCTATATTACAGCGACTTATTTTAAAAAACTGTAGCCAGCATCTATAAAATTATCTATTCTTTTGAAAATGGAACCTTTCTTCTATCGAAGACAGTCTTCTTCTACATTGGTCTGTATTTTTGTAATAAAGACGAAAATATTTTATAGATGGCAGCCTTCTTCTGCAGAGCACATTAATGAAATCAGTCGTCCACTAAAGAAGGGACCTACAGAAAGAATTGTTCGTGCCTTATTTTATAGAAGGTTATTTTTGTATAGAAATATATTTTTTTAAAAGAGGGGTGCAGGCTATTTTCTGAAAAATGTGTTTTTTTTGTAGAAATAATCTTTTTTATAAAAGAATGTCTTAGTCGAAAGAAGGTAGTTTTCTATAAAATATTTTTTTCTATATAAAATATTTCTATTTTATAGCGCCAGATTATTCTATTGAAGACAGTCTCCTGCAATTGGAGACCGTCTAATTCTGCGGAAGGGAGTGCTCTTTCATAGAGGTGAGCATTCTTCTATTTAAAGCAATATTCTGCTAAGGAAGAAGTTCTTCTCGTTATTCAGTAGACGTTGCCTTTGGTATTATTTTACCGTTTAAAAATTCAGTAGACGAACGAGTCTTCTTTCCTTTATCTTGTCTTTAAATTCTTTCATTTTTTCCGAGTTTAAATTTCATCTTGACTTTTCACCATTCATTCATTAAACTAACAGCATTACATGGCTAAGAAGATGAAACGGCAACAGAATACAATACAACAGCAACAACGACAACAACAAAAATAAACTCTATAAAATAAATTAACACAATAAGAATTACATGATGAACGAACGCAAAGCACAGAATACGAAAAAAATACGCTGAACTACAATCAAATTAAAACTTGTTGCAGGAACGAAAAAAAATGAACGAGTGAGCAAATGTGTCTCAATGAGCCAGAGTCTCTCTCGGTGTGTGTATGTGTCCATGTGCGTGTGTTTCTTAGTTAATTGCATGACAAGTTAGTTATAAGTTGTTGAGTTGCATGCTTCAGTGCAGTGCCAAACAAAATGATGTTGCTACGGCAGCGGCGACAGCATCAACAGCATCTGTCTGTAGTAACATTCACAATGACAAAGCAAAACAACACAATAGCAACCATGTGGCAGAAGCGGCAACATAAAATTTACAGAATAGAAGAAATATTTTTTTGAGGCTGTATATTTTGTTGTTGTTATTTGTGTCCATGATCTAAACATCTGTTGATTGTCAGTGGCTGCAAGGGACCACAATATTGCAAGACAGAAAAATAAAAATAAAACTAACTAATCACAATGTGGCTAATATCTCTATCTGGCTATATGCACAGAAGCCCTATTGTTAATTCGTAGGGCTGATAGCTGAATCCAGAATAAAATTTGGTATATTAAAGAAAACAAATATAGGTTTATTAAATATAAATAAATAATAAACAAATTTTTAAGATGGACATTCAAACTTCAGGAGAGTTGTCTTTCGTTGAAAAATCTTCCAATGATTTAGAACTTGTACATCTTTAAATCCGTTTTTAATTACTGTTTAACACTTGCCAATCTGCCAACACCGGTTAGCGCTTCCATTATTTTTTATCTACCTCCTGAAATTACACACTCTTCGAAAACAACACAATGTGACATCCTGTCTTTTGTAACAATGTTGCCAGCTAGCAATGCCGTTTGTTTGACGACAAAATTCTATGACAACATAACAACAATGGCGAACGACAACAACAACATAGATGACACTAGTACTACTTCAATTTGACAATTGCGTGACAATTATAATTGCAATTGCTGGAGAATGTGAATGCAATGTTTTTTTCTGCTGTCGCTGCGGCTGCTGCATGGTTGGTTAAATGTTTTTGTGCATTTTTCTGTGTTTAATTTTCAACGTCCTCTTTGCTGGTGTAGTGTCATTGCTGTTCGGCAATTTATTATTTAGTTTTATGTTCAGCAGCAATTTTTTTTTCATTGAAATATAAGAGGAGAGGAAAAAATGCAAACATTAACACAATGAATGCCCCAAAACAATGGAAAATTTATTGCTGCTGAAAGCTCATTTTCACTTGAGGCCTTAATGAAAGACAACATTTAATTTTGCAATGTTCAGTTCTGTCGTTAACAGTTGTTTGTGATATTTTACGGACATTGACTTGTTATAAATTAAAGCAAATTTGCTTGAACAACTGGCCTAAACTCCCCAAAATATCCAATAATGGTTGGTACCGTCAGCTATAATAAATAGTGGACCAATATCGATAATTTTTTGGGAGATTTGCTATCCAATGAATACGTAAAGTACAAAATTCAGCCAGTTTATTTAAAAAGATGTAAAAAACAGTAAAATATTGAATATTTGCGGGTATAGAGGCTATACCAGAAGGTGGACTGATGCATTTTATTTTCAATACCAAACATCGTGAAAGTAATAACAAAATATTTGCAAACTATTCAAGCTCTACCTTAATTATTGCGATCTCTATCGGAATTTCAACATTCAGATGGGGCCTCCGGTGTTGCTTCTGGCTTCTATAGGGGCTTATAAGACCACCTCAGTTGATATCATATGAGGACGACACAAGTTAATACGATGTTGAGTTTGGCTCTGCCGAACTTTTTATACCCTCCGCCATGAAGATCATAATAAAAATATCTAGAAATAAAGGGGGCTCTAAGAGAAAAATCCAATCAGAACACAAAATACAGCAAATTCGGTTGGAAAACGTACCCAAAATACCGAATATTAGTGGGTAGCGTTGTAAAGAGGGCTACACTGAATTTTGGGTCAATATTAATAATTTTTTCTACGGACATGTGTTATTCAATAAGAACCTAAACTACCAAATTACAGCCATTTCGGTTGGAAAACTGGTCCAAAATTCCCAAAAATACCGAATATTAGTGGATACCGTTATATGGGGGCTACCCTGAAACTTGGTTCAATATTAATAATTTTTGGTACGGAGATGTGCTATACAATGAGAACCCAAAATACAAATTTACAGCCAATTCTGTTGAAAAACGTATTCAAAATCCTCAAAATGAGGAATATTGGTGGGTACCGTTATATGGGGGCTACCCTGAAAATTGGGTCAATATTAATCATTTTTGGTACGGAGATGTACTATACAATGAGAACCCAAAATACAAAATTGCAACCAATTCAGTTGGTGGACCGAAATACACCATTAGCAATACCAGTACTTGTAATGTCTGTACAAAATTTCAGAGCTCTATCTTAAATATTGCTATCTCTATCACGATTCCAACAGACGGACTTGCGTAAATAGACATAGAATTTTATTATGATCAAGAATATATATATACTTTGTGGGTCTCCGGTGAATATTTCGAGGTTTTGCAAACGGAATGACAAATTTTATATACACACTCCCACCCTCCTCCCCTTAATTTGGAGGGTATGAAAATGCACTTTGACAGACTATAAATTAGTGGTAAAATTTTTCTTCTTCACGCCCTGTTGGAGATGAGTGCTCAATTACTTTTCTTGGATTACCGATAAAATTTAAAAGAGAGACATAATAGGTAAGAAGAAATCTGAATACTGGTATAAAATGTTCCATATCCAACACAAACATCCAGTTCGAATCCAAGGAGACTAGTTTGAAAATTTTTAAGATTGACGCCAATAACCATAACTACTTCAAATTCTACGAAGCACTTATATGATCATAGGTTTATGAGCTTGTTTAATGTGAGAGTATGGCCCTAAAATACCCAAAGATTTGAAACCATAGGGTCTTTGTGCATATGTTTGTAACAGGCAAAAGGAAACGAGAAAGACCCATAGTTCCTTTTAGATTATACATAGAATCACTTTCTGAGTCGATTTATGCATGTCCATCCGTCTGTTGGTGTTAAATTGTAAACAAAGTACTGGTCGCATTTATAATCCGATTTGGATGAAATTTTGCACAGCTCATTTGTTTGGCCCAAGGACGAACCCTATTGAAATTGGGAAAAATTGGTTCAGATTTAGATATAGCTCCCATATATATTTTCGTCCGCTTTAAGGTAAATTGTGCACCAAAGACCCTATATATCTGTCGATTTGCACGAAATTTAGTATAACGTACCGAATTGAGCCTAGAACGATGCGTGCCAAGTTTCGTGAAAATCGGTCCATTAAAATATGGCTCCCATATATAGTTTCGTCCGATTTCATGTAAATGGTGCACCAAAGGCCCTATATATCTATATCTAAGGTTTAGATATAGCTCCCATTTATATTTTCGTCCGATTTAATGTAAATGGTGCACCAAAGTCCCTATATATCCTTGATTTGAAATTTATTGATAGAGCCTAGAGTGAGCCAAGTTTCACATAGATATAGCTCCAATATATATAGTTTCGTCCGATTTGATGTAAATCATGCACCAAAGTCCCTATATATCTTTCGATTTGCACGAAATTTGGTATAACGTACTGAATTGAGCCTAGAGTGATGTCGGTCGAGTTTCGTGAAAATCGGTCAATGTTTATATATAGCTCGTATTTATATTTTCGTCCGATTTAATGTAAATTTAGTCCAGAATGATATGTTTATTGATAGATCTAGGTAGATTCACATTTAGATAAATATCATCAGCGGTTTAATATACCTATAGTGGTGAAGGGTATCATATAGACGATTGTATGTATACAATTTGTTTCAATTAACTTGACATTTTAGATATGTTTCGAAGGGCCTATTTAATCATGTATTTATACTCCTTAAATATACAAAAACAAGGAAAAAAATCCCTAGAGGTGTTAGTTACGTTATTACCACTACAAACCTTGTAAATACCCCCTCTCCATTCAGTTCCTTAGCAAATTTAATTGCTTTAATTCGGTTACTCAAAATTTTAATTTAAAAACTCTCCCGAAATATTTTTTACCTCAATCTCACACAAGAAAACCAACCCCCAACCAAACCCAAAAACAAAAGCACGAACTCATTTCATGCTTAACCATTAAAAAAACTTTGAGAGAACGAGAGCGGAGAAACAAAAATAAGCAACCGAACAAATCTAAACCACGAACTAATTCAAAGCAGTGACATGCAACATTGAGCTCACGTATTGCCCAAGACATTCTACTATGAAACGTGTTCGTTTGTACCCCCCAACTAGAGTAGAAATGTGTGAGTGTATGCGTACATGTTCCGGTTCCTTTGTACGAGACTTCCTATTTCGGTTAAAGCCAATCTGCAACAACTCCTACAAAACGACAACAACATGGATATGTTCATTTTGGTACAATGAATGACTGGCTGGCTGACTGACTGAATGGTTAAGGTTTCCTCTAACATCCATGGCAAAATGTAGATGTATGAAGAAAAAACGAACGAACTCGCACACATGGATATACTTATTTAGCTGAAATGGTTATATAGATGTATGGGTTTAGATGGAGGGTAAGTAACAGCAACAACAACGACAAAAAAATTCTAATTAGTCACAATTTTTGCCATTGGAAAATGTTTTTCCTTCTCGTCGTTCTCTCTCTCCCTGTGATTTCTCTTTTGAATTCTATTGTCAAAGTTAAATCAAAGAGATTAGCTAATAGAAGGTTGCTGGTTGCTCATTTACTGTTTTCATTATTTCTTAGTTTTGTGTGTTAAGGAACATGTGCATGAACATCCATACACACATGCATACATATAATGTTAATGAAAACACTGAAAAGAAAACTTAGATAATCCACATTCAAATGAAAATTAAAAAAAAAAAGTTGAAATGAATAGCAAAGAAACCCCAAAGACTAAGTAGAAAGTTAATAGAATGAATGAGAGCCAATAAATGGCATTGACTTCATGGATTTGACTAAAATCAACTTAAGTCAAATATGTCAATTTTATGTGCCAGGATTATGGTGATGAAAATTTGAAGAAGGAAGGAAGGAAATGGTATTAATAGTTGGAATTTGGAAAAAGTTACTTTTTTATTTAAATTAGTAGATATCCGCACTGTAGTATGGGGAATGAGGAAATAGAGAGGCTTAATTTAGAAACTTGATTTTTTATATAAACAAAGTAAAGAAATCTTCGCCAAAGAAAGTCAAACCGGATCGATTTATTCAAAAATATTTTAAACCAGTGAGCGGAGCAGTATAGTCGGACGGGGCCGACCATACGATACCCTACACAACTACCACGGAACTCTAACTTTATGCGAACGTTTATTTTGAGCCTGGGAAATATTTCGTGATATTTGCTCCCTTTAGCCTGATTAGAGGACAACAGCACCTCTTCCTTACACTGACATATTTTCCGAATATTACTATTCATATTCAGTACAGCCCTTCTAATTAATTGTCCAAATTCCCATCACCGTGAGTTAAATTGTGATGTTCGGCTTATTATTTGCATCGACTCGAAAAAAAAACACAAAAAAAATTAAGTATTCCGTCCCCTCTATCCTATAATTAAATATGATCAACACCCAAAGTTATAGGCGTTATCCTTGACCATAACTGTAACCTCATGGAAAATTTAAAAGCGATCAGCGATATATTTCCGCTCTCTAGTGTGATATTGGGTTACTAAATAATAACTGAATATATGAACACCTGTAAATATTTAAGTGTAACTCCCACTTATCTATTATCAATACCATATAACTGGTATCAATTTAAAGGTCAACCACGCCTCTTGGATATACTATCAACTTCTGGGTTCTATGTCCTTCAGCAGTAAATACATTCTCTTTTATATACAATTTTTGTCATTTTTCACACAAAAGTCGGGGTCCATTTGACCCGCTAGATATTGAGAAATCTTGATCAAAACAGGCATGCTTATTCTTCGGCCCAATCCCCTTCTAGATGTAAAAACTCGAGATGCCTGGGCCATAATTACGGCCTCTGGAGCGACCACAAAAACCGACAAAAATTAAGTATTTGATTCATTTCATCCCCTAAATATTAACCGATCTTTACCAAAAACAATAGGGGTCTTCATTAGCCAGAACCCATCCTACATGCAAAATTTCGTAAAGATTGGTCCATAACTGTGACCTGTATCGTGTTTACAAATTATAATGGACAGACGGACGGACGGACACACATGTCTTGATCGACTGAGCTAGTCGAGATATTACAATTGGTATACTTAAAGGTGGGTCTAGGACCAATATTTCGCGGCATTACAAACTCTTGGGGCTATTATTTTTGTTATTTTTTTTAAGTAATATTTTTAGAAATCCTGGACTTGATATTTTATTAAAAAAAATATTTTTAAAAATCCTAGACTTGATATTTTATTAAAAAATTATTTTTAAAAATCCTAGATTTGATATTTTATTAAAGTACTATTTTTAAAAAATCTTAGACTTTATATTTTATTAAAAAAGTTTTTTAAAAAATCCACGCCTTGATATTTTATTAAAAAAATATTTTTAAAAAATCCACGCCTTGATATTTTAAAAAAACCCACGCCTTGATATTTTATTAAAAAATATTTTTAAAAAATCCACGCCTTGATATTTTATTAAAAAAATATTTTTAAAAAATCCTTAACTTGAAATTTTATTAAAAAAATATTTTTAAAAATCCTAGATTTGATATTTTATTAAAAAATTATTTTTAAAAAATCCTAGACTTTATATTTTATTAAAAAATACTTTTAAAAAATCCTAAACTTGATATTTTATTAAAAAAATATTTTTAAAAATCCACGACTTGATATTTTATTAAAAAATATTTTTAAAAAATCCTAAACTTGATATTTTATTAAAAAATATTTTAAAAAAAATCCTAGACTTTATATTTTATTAAAAAAAGTTTTTAAAAAATCCTAAACTTGATATTTTATTAAAAAAATATTTTTAAAAAATCCACGCCTTGATATTTTATTAAAAAAATATTTTTAAAAAATCCACGCCTTGATATTTTATTAAAAATACTTTTAAAAGCTCCACGCCTTGATATTTTATGAAAAAAAAATATTTTTAAAAAATCCCCGCCTTGATTTTCTAAAATTCTTTATAATTAATTTAAAAAAATATGATATTTTAATTAAAAAAAATCATATAACAAATAGAAATATTTCAGAAAAGCAATATCGAAATTAATTATAATATTTTATATTATTTATTTTGATATTAATAACATTAATTATTGAAAATATATATATATATATATATATATATATATACTTCCTTTGAAATCTGTGGCAGAAGCTCATTAAACAAATGAGATTTTTTAACATTTAATTGCATTTATTTACTCCCAAACACAATAACACACACACATACACTCATCAAATTGCATGTGTGAGTGTTGATCTTTCAATGATTTCTGGGCGTTTTATTTCCACAGAGATTGTTTTCACTAGCAATTTTTCTTTCTTTGGCATTTATAACCAATTAATATTATTGTAAAAAATCAAATAGGTGGTATTATTGGTATGACATGTTGTTGGTATTTACCTTGTTTTCCTGGTCTATGCGATGATGACGATATTGGTGCTGATGGCTTTAAACAAATACCTTTGCTAGTTGTTGGTTATGATGTGTTCAGGCTGGAACTTTTATGGGGGGTTTCTTTCTTTTTTATTATTATTTGATCCACTTTACAAATTTATTTAATTAAATATACACACACAGAGAGAGTGTATTTTATTGCAGTGTTGCTATTTTATTTAAATAATGGTTAAAAATTGTTTCTCCCTTGTTTCCATTTAGCCAATGGCCATAAAAGTGGTTGTGATGCTGCTGCTTTTGTTGTTGTCTACTGCCGTTGATGTTGATGCTCTTGATCTGGGCTGTTTGATGTTAATGTTGCTTTTGTAGACGTTGTTGTTGCTGGCTTCTCAATTGTGCTTGTGGCAAATTGCAATAATTATCTACAATGAAATCAAAGAGGAAGAGGAAGAATAAAAAAGATGATTCACTCATAGCCAGAAACAAGCTAGCAAACAAACAGAACATCCCACCAACCATACAGTCAGATAGGCAGGCATAAAGATACACGCAGATACATATCGATGTGGAATTTAAGTGAAATTAATGAATTTAATATACAAAAGTTTTCAGTATACATACAATCATACATACATATGTATCTCTTGAGAAGACAATAAAAATTTCTTTTTTCCAAAATAAAATCATATAAAAAATTGGAAATACAACTTGACTCTGTTATTTGGTTGTTAATAAAATTTAAATTAAAAAAGAACCCCATTTTTTCTTAATGCCATATGTACATATTTATGTATATCACTGCCTATTAATTAATACAAATAAAGTATTTTTATTAAGGCCCATAATTTAAAATTGCATTAAAAGCATAATTTTCCATAAATCCTTTACACCATGGGAAATAATTTCGCTTTTCCTTGAAATATGCAAATAAAAATTATAATTAAAGTTTTACTCTCTCTATATATATTTGTTTTTATTTTTTAACAGGAAATATAGTTTTATAGCATTCATAAATTCAATTGCATATAATTTATTGCATTTTAATATTGCAATTATAATGAATAAATTAAATGTGTATTATTATGTTGGAAGGTCAAGTCACATATAATGTGGATGTGATGTTGTTTTTTTTTTCAATGGCATAATATCAAATTCAATTTAAAAAATTAAGAATAATTATTGGTAAATTTATATAATCATCACATCCAGATGTATTAAAAAATACAAAACTTTTTTGTTTTATTATTAATTTTTTTAATTAATGTACCAAAATTTAAAAAAAAGTTAAAAAAAATAAAATCAAGGCCTTGGTAATTCATTTAAAAAAAGTAAGGAAAGTAGTAAAGTCGGACGGGGCCGATTATATGGTACCCTTCACCACTTTGGGTATATTCAACAGATGAATCCTAACAGACTTCGCATTTTTGAAAATGGATGGATATATAACAAGGCTGTCCACACTAATACATTCAAGTTTTGTGATTGTATATGTTTCAAATACAAATTTTTTCATATACTGGGAGAAATTTGGTTAAAATATTATTTTCAAATTTTATGGAAGAAAAAAATTTTATATTTAATGCAAATATGGTTGTTGATGATAGATTTTCCCATAGAAAGATATATTTGTTTCAGTTTTGCCCTTCCGGCATAATATTGGTCACATATTTCGACCTGTTCCGAACTATTGTTTTTCAAAAATATCCTAATTTTTCGTTTAGTGTATGAAAAAAAAAAATAAATGACAATTTTAAAAATATTTTTTATTTTCAAATGTTTCTTTTTTATAATTGTATGTGTGAGCAATTTGGCACACACCGACAGCCCATGGGACCTATTTTGGGCACTGCTTACATATAAACATGTCATTCTACAACCTATACTAAATTTCTCATTTGGTCAGATATAGAGTAGCTTCTTACAATGGGACAATTTTATGTAAATCAATTTAAAGCATATATCAATCCGGTTGTCCGATTGAATAAACTTGAGTAGTTTAGCGCACTATTTACTACTATATCGAAATCTAAACCGATTTCATCAAAATTTAACCTGTGATACTAATTTCAACACTTATATCCAATTATAGGTTATACTAACTTCAGCACGGTGTGCAAAATTTGTGTCAATTTTTTTGTAAAATCGGACGAAGATATATATGTAGAAGCTATATCAAAATCTGAACCGATTTCAATGAGACTTGCCAGAAATTAACTTATATTAACTACAGTTCATTGTACAAAATTGTGTGGCAATCGGACATTATTTGGGTCTTTAGTGAACAATTTACATAAAATCGAAAGAAAAAATATATAGGAGCTATATCTAAATCTGAAGAGATTTTCACGAAACTTAGCACACATCATTATTCATATATAGACCTAAAATGGAGGAAAATATATTGCGCTATGCCAAATTTCGTGAAAATCAAAAGATATATAAAGACTTTGGTGCAACATTTACATTAAATTGGAGGAAAATATATATGCGACCGCTTTTCAGGAAACTTAACACACATCATTTCATTCCCAATTCATTACGCTATGCCAAATTTCGTACAAATCGATGGATATATAGGGACTTTGGTACACCATCTACTTTAGATTGGACGAAAATATATATGGGAGCTATATCTGAACCGATTTTCAAGAAATTCAAAACACATCATTCTAGAACTAATTCAAATTTCGTGCAAATTAAAAGATATAAAAAGACTTCGGTACACCATTTACATTAAATCGGGCGAATATATATATGAGAGCTATATCTAAATCTGGGCCAATTTTCAGGAAACTTAACACACATCATTCTAGACCTTATTCATTGAGCTATGCCAAATTTCGTGCAAATCGAAGGATATAGGGACTTTGGTACATCATTTACATTAAATCGGGCGAATATATGAGAGCCGATTTCCAGGAAACTTAGCACAATATATATATATATATATATATATGAGAGCTATATCTAAATCTGAACCGATTCTCAAGAAATTTAAAACACATCATTCTAGACCTAATTCATTGCGTTATGCCAAATTTCGTGCAAATCGAAAGATATATAGGAGTTTTGGTACACCATTCATATTAAATCGGACGAAAATGTATATGGAAACTATATCTAAATCTGAACCGATTATTCCCAATTTCAATAGGGTTCGTCCTTGGGCCAAATAAGAGACCTATGTCAAATTTCATCCAATTCGGATCGTAATTGCGACCTGTACTTTGTTTTCCATTTAACATGGACAGGCAGACGGACGGACCGACGGACATGCATAAATCGACTTAAACAGTGATTCTATGCATATTCTCAAAAGGAACCATGTGTCTATCTCGTTTCATTTTGCCTGTTACAAACATATGCACAAAGACATAATACCCTGCACCACAATGTGGTGAAGGGTATACAAAATGGGGCCTTGGTATTTCTTAAAAAAAATGTTTTTAAAAAATCCACGCCTTGATTTTTTATAAAAAAATATTTTTACAAAATCCACGCCTTATATAGGCCCCAAAAAATATTTTTACAAAATCCACGCCTTATATAGGCCCCAAAAAATATTTTTACAAAATCCACGCCTTGATTTTTTATAAAAAAAATATTTTTAAAAAATCCACGCCTTGATTTTTTATAAAAAAAATCTTACAAAAAAATCCACGCCTTGATTTTTTATAAAAAAATCTTTTAAAAAAATCCACGCCTTGATTTTTTATAAAAAAATCTTTTAAAAAAATCCACGCCTTGATTTTTTATAATAAAATATTTTTACAAAATCCACGCCTCGATTTTTTATAAAAAAAATCTTTTTAAAAAATCTACGCCTTGATTTTTTATAAAAAAAAATCTTTTTAAGAAATCCACGCCTTGATTTCTTATAAAAAAAATCTTTTTAAGAAATCCACGCCTTGATTTTTACATAAAAAAATCTTTTTAAGAAATCCACGCCTTGATTTTTTATAAAAAAAATCTTTTTAAGAAATCCACGCCTTGATTTTTTATAAAAAAAATCTTTTTAAGAAATCCACGTCTTGATTGTTATATATAAAAATCTTTTTAAAAAATCCACGCCTTGATTTTTTATAAAAAAATCCTTTTAAAAAATCCACGCCTTGATTTTTTATAAAAAAATCTTTTTAAAAAATCCACGCCTTGATTTTTTATAAAAAAAATCTTACAAAAAAATCCACGCCTTGATTTTTTATAAAAAAATCTTTTAAAAAAATCCACGCCTTGATTTTTTATAAAAAAATCTTTTAAAAAAATCCACGCCTTGATTTTTTATAATAAAATATTTTTACAAAATCCACGCCTCGATTTTTTATAAAAAAAATCTTTTTAAAAAATCTACGCCTTGATTTTTTATAAAAAAATCTTTTTAACAAATCCACGCCTTGATTTTTTATAAATAAAATATTTTTACAAAATCCACGACTTGATATTTTATTAAAATTAGTTTAAAAAATTAAAAAAAAAATCAATTTTTAAATCCAAAAACCTCACCCATAAATTACACCTTTTAAAACTTCCCCTTTTCAATTTTTATCCCACATTTGACCCAAATATGTTAAATGCCAAATCAATCATTTTTCCTTTTTCTCTCCCCTCTTCAATTAAAAACTCATTTAAGTTGCTCTTTATTGAAAAAAGATAACGTACAGGACAAAAAATGCGAAATAAAATAATCCATTCTTTTGTGGTTCATATTTACATTTTGTCGTCGTGATGTGCAAAGAGTCGAAATACTGTAAATTGCATTGTAAATAAAATTTTAATTAAAATTAATTGCAATAAATTAATTTTATGCTTTTAAAATGTAACTTTTAATAAGTAAATAATATAATTGCAATAAATATATGCATATAAACATATACAAATGAGTATATACATCAAAATAAATATGTAAATGACAGGGCGTTTAAAAATCGAAACGTAACGTTATTGAGTTGTCAATTACAAAGTAATTTATCATCATTTTAATAAAAAGTTGAGCAAAAAAATTGCAATACAAAAAAATATTGTAGAAAAATTTAGTTTATTGTAAGTGTTAAAATGGTGATGATTTTTTATTGGTACAAAATCAAATAAAATTCTGGAATTTCTCCCATTGATGAAGATTTATGGAGTTCAAGCAGACAATTGGGGAAATAGAATACTTGGAAAATCTAAAAAAAAACAAATAAATAAAAAAATGGAGAAAAATCAGGACAGGATAGTATAGCCTGATAAAAATACTTAACGTGTAGTTCAGTTGACTAATGAAATTTATTTTTTATAAAAAAAAAATCTTCAACAACATACGTTTCCCCTTCTGACATGTTTTTCATATTTACAACACATCATAAATCACATCCTTGTTAAGTTTTCGTATATTTTCTTTATTAGCTGTTAATAATAGAGCAAGCTCTTCCCATCAAAGTGACGAAGTAAATTGGATACTGGTTGATAGTGTTGCTGACGAGACAATCTTAATAGTGTGCTTGTTATGGGCTACTCTACCATATTATTAACAATTTTCTTTTAGTTTATTTCTCTGTCATTTCTCCTTAACATTATCATCATCAATCGTCGTTTTCCTTTTGTGGTCGTTATTTAATTTTTTTGTTTAATACATTGTTGGCTTGTAAGTCACACAATCCGTCAAAAAAAAAAAAAAATAAGAGAAGTATGAGACAAAAATATTTTGTATAAAATATAAAACCGAAGAAAGATGTAAAAAGGCACATTGTGATCATGACACATTAGATTTCAAAATCCAAAACAATACTGAAATTTCTAATTCTAATTTCGGTACAATTAGGATATTATTTTAGCTATTCACGAGTTTAGAATTGTATGTGTATAATATTGGACAGGATGGCACTTATCCTGCCTAATTTTATGCAAATTCTCTTTATTTACATGATGTCAATTTATAAATCAGCAATATTCCCTTTCATCACCTTACTTCCATATCCCATTAATATAAAACTACACGTTGTAACATATATCCCATCGCACCTATCAACAAGATACACGTGTAATTACGCTAAGGAACATTTATCCTTAATTGTTTTTATATCACATTTTACCCACCTTTTTTACGTTACCCTTTAAGACAGATTTTGACATGAAGCAATTCAAGTTCTTTAATAGTTCCAGAGAAAATGGGCAAGGGACAAGAAAAAATGCTTTGAAGGAAAAAAGAAATAATATGCTTATTTATTTGCTTTAGAAAGGAATTTGAGAAGTATGTTAATTGCTGTAATTCGCTTAGGTCTGTCTCAGGATATAATGTTATACAGAAAAATTAATTTTAAAATGGAATCGGTTCAGATTTTAATAAAGCTCCTATATATTCTTTCTTCCGATTTTATGTAAATTGCGCATAAAAACCCAAGGTTTGTCCGATTGCCACACAATTCTGTACAATGAACTGTAGTTTATATAAATTAATCTCTGGCAAGTCTCGTTCGATTCAGTTTTATATATAGTTGCACCAAACTCCTCATTTTTATCGGATATTTATCCAAGTAATCAACGGGTGTCCAATTGAAATTTGCTTTAAATTAATTTACATAATTTTGTCCCATTGTAAAGAGCAACTCTATATCTAACCAAATGAAAAATTGAGTGTAGGTTGCAGAATGACATGTTTATGAATCCAACTTCATTTTACTGGTCCTTCAATAATGCGACGTCCGTTAGGATTCATCTGTTGAATATACCCAAAGTGGTGAAGGGTATCATATAGTCGGCCCGTCCGACTTTACTACTTTCCTTACTGGTTTTATTTTTAATCAATGCTGAAAAAAGTAAATTTTTGATGGTTTATATTACTTTTTACTTTAGTTTTTAGTGGCTGCAGCGCTTTTATAGCTATTTTGTTGGTCTTTGGAGCATTTTCAAAATTGGCTACACAAAAAATAATTTTTATTAATATTTTCATAATTCCATTCATACTTCATTTTCCTTATATTGTCTAAGTGAGGTCACCTAGAAAGCCACCATTTTTTCAATAATATGTAAAAGTTTCATTAATATCAAAACTATTTTCTTTTTTAATCTTACTTTACCAATATTTGCACTCATTAACCAGCAGAGATGGCCTATCAGAAACAGTGACGTAAATGACATACATTTCCGACGTATAATACATACGTCGGAAACCTACCCAAATCCATTAGGTTTCTGACAAAATAGCTATTTCCATTAATCAATTTGGAAATTACGCATGCTTTATTCAAATTAATATAAAATTTCAAAATTTTCTTCTCAAAAAATTTTTTATCAGTTCTAGTAAGGAATAGTCAGATATATGTAAAAATAATATATATTCTTGAAAATAACTGTATATGCTGATAATATTGAAATAAATGACGTTTACTACATTTGTTATATTTTATACAGGTATATGACGTTTTTGACAGTCGAAAACCTAAAAATTCGTCACACGGACCATCCCTGTTAACTAGTCTCTTTTTTACTATGCTCTCGAATGTATTTCTCTCATAAAAAATAGAAACCATTGGCTGTGTTTTTCTTTGACATAGACAACTTGTCTCTCTCCTCACGTGGTTATTATTTGTTTTGTAAGCGTGCGTTTGTCTATTATTCCTCTTGCTAACAAACTCCGTTTTTCCACTTACTCGATTGTGGTTAGATTAGCATTTCATTGTTAGTTGATTTCGGACACTGTATTGCTATTATAAAATTCGCATATGTGCCTTCAAAATTATTTCGATATAAATACCAGATAAAACCTACCACCATCCAAACACACTCCAAATTTGTTTTTCCTCACTCTGACAAGAATCCAATATTAAAATTGTTATGAATTGCATTCATAAAATGTATTTTTCATATAATATATTAATAATTGTTTTCTTTCGAATTTCGAAGTGCCTGTTTCGATATTTTGGGGTTTCCTTGTTTATAGAACCTTTTCAACATCCATATTAATTTTTCCACATAGTTCTCATACCAAGGTCAGACGTCATTTTGAGTATGTTCAAGGTATTAACACAATTTTTCAATCTGAGTGCAGCAATAAAATATGAACTTTGGTACATTATTTAAATTAGATCTGACGGAAATATATATATCTTAATCTGAACCGGTTTTCACGAAACTCAGCACACATCATTCCAAGCTCAATCCAGTATGCTATACCAAATTTCGTGCAAATCCAAAGATTTAGAGGGACTTTCGTGAACCTTTAACATAAAATCGGACGAAACTATATATGGAAGCTATATCTAAATTTGGCCGATTTTCAACTTGGCATAAAGCACGAAATTTGGCATAACGTACTTAATTGACGTTATGCCAAATTTCGTGCAAATCAAAAGATATATAGGGACTTCGGTGCATCATTTACATAAAATCGGACGAAACTGTATATGGGAGCTATATCTAAATCTGGACCGATTTTCACGAAACTTGGCAGACATCACTCTAAGCTCAATTCTGTCCGTTATGCCAAATTTCGTGGAAATCGAAAGATCTATAGGCACTTTGGTACAACATTTACATAAAATCTGACGAAAATATATATGGGAGCTATATCTAAATCTGGACGGATTTACACGAAACTTGGCAGACATCACTCTAGGCTGAATTCAGTACGTTATGCCAAGTTTCATGCAAATAAAATGATATATAGGGACTTTGGTGCACCATTTACATAAAATCGGACGAAAATATATATGGGAGCTATATCTAAATCTGGACCGATTTTCACGAAACTTGGCAGACATCACTCTAGGCTCAATTCAGTACGTCATGCCAAATTTCGTGCGAGATATATAGGGACGTTGGTGCACCATTTACATAAAATCGGACGAAACTATATATGGGAGCTATATCTAAATCTGGGCAAATTTTCACGAAACTTGGCAGACATCATTCTAGGCTCAATTCAGTACGTTATGCCAAGTTTCATGCAAATAAAATGATATATAGGGACTTTGGTGCACCATTTACATAAAATCCGACGAAAATATATATGGGAGCTATATCTAAATCTGAACCGATTTTTCCCAATTTCAATAGGGTGAGTAAGTGAACTGTGCCAAATTTCATCCAAATCGGATCATAAATGCGACCTGTACTTTGTTCACAAAAATATTTGGACGGACAGACGGACAGGCGGGCGGACATTCATAAATCGACCCAGAAAGTGATTCTATGCATATTCTCAAAAGGAACCATGGGTCTATCTCGATTCCTTTTGCCTGTTACAAACATATGCACAAAGACATAATACCCTGTACCACAGTGTGGTAAAGGGTAGAAAAATTGATCATGCTTTTGTCCCCTATCAGGTGGAGTGTATATTAAAATTGTCATTCCTTTTGCAAAACCTCGAAATATGGGGCATTTTTTTGGACATTTTTCAACCGAATTGGCTGTATGTTGGTATTTCTAAATTTCATTCCTGCGAAAAATGATCAATATTGGTCCATTTTTAAGTTGCCGCATATTCTAAGCAAAAATTGAATATGGCACAGCCGGCTATATATAAGCACCCTCATGGCGGAGGTTATGAATCTATTTATATGACCGTTTAAATAAAAGTTTTAATAATAATACATATATACTTTCAATCGATTTTAGATTGTTTCTTCTTAACAATATTCCCCAAATTCTTAATTATTTCATAAATACTATTCAATTATTTATGCAAATATTTCCAGACCTTTTTAAACAAACTTTGCTATGTATAAACTAACAAAACCCCATATTCAGCTAAAATTTCGCTTTCATTGCAAAATTTAATTCGAAACAACAAATAAAAACCACTTACATTTTAAATTGTGTATGTTTATTTATTATTTTCACATGGAAACTGAAATTGAAACTCAATTTTAAACAAATGTACAATTGCTTTATTTAAAATTGTTGTTGTTTATTTCCACACACAATTCGTCGCTTAGGTTTAATTGAATTTCTCAGTTTCTATGGAAAACGTAACAATATCATCATCATCATCACATCAAGTCCACCAAAAGCAGCCAAATCAAAAAAATGAAAAAATTGGAAAAAAGTTCAAAACATTTAAAAGACATTACTGCTTAATGGGAATCAAGTTTATTTAGTTTGCGCGCCCGTTTCTCCACCTCGTCATCGCCGACAAAATGAAATGAAATTTGAAATCTGTCGTCTCATATTCTGTCAATTTCGACAATAAACAAATTATGTGATGAAATATGATATGGCAAAGTAAGAACAAAAACAAAAGTACGAACACACACACACACAAAGTGACAGAGAAAATTGCTTTGCACAACTAAAAGCGTTTTTAGCTTTTATTTATATTTGCTTGTTTGTATTGCTTTTTGTGGAATCATCGAATCGTTTTGTTTAAGGAGAAGTTCTTTTGTGTCGCCTCATTTTGTTTACATGGAGGCAAAATAAAATTAAAAAGTCTGTGGTAGAAACGAAACAGAAATGCAATTGTCAACAAGAAATAATAATAGCTGACATTACAAATAAAACTAAGTTTAAGTTCAATTTCCAGATAAAGTTTTATTTTCTTGAATGAAATCAGATTTCAAAATTTTATGAAATTTAAATAAAAAGTAAAAATTATAAATCGGTTGGTGAACAGTAGAAAGGTAATGTATTTGAAGTTCGCTTCTCCAGTGACATACGAATTAAATATGGCATAACATCGTTTTAATATTCACCTACATTCTAATAGAAAATACAATTTTTTACAACGCAATATTCTTTGGATATCTTCCATTATTATTAATTGCAAAAAAAAAAAGCTGACTTATCTTATCATTGTTGTGTGCCACCACATCCGTATCCAAAGTGATTATACGTTACAAATGTTCTCTAAAGCCAATAACAACAGCGAATTTCCCAGCTCTTCTCTAATTTTTATTATCTCTGTGTCAATGAATAAATTCTAAATGTGTTTTTTTTTCGAAAACAAAAAATTGTGTGATAATAACCTTGGGTGGAAATTTTATCACCAGAAATCATAATGTTTGTCATATGTAAACAGTATGTGTGCTGGCTGACACAAACATCCAGTAGCTAGAGTAGGATAGGGCCATTTTTGGTATAATTTTCATGATCACATTATGGTATGGAGGTTAATGAGATTTGGTTTGCATTGTAGGCACATGTGTACCATGTACACACAGACACCCTTCGGTATATGAGATAAGACAAAAAGACAAGACAGTTTATTTGGGAGCTGCAAATTGCAAAATTAAAATTTAATGAAGGAAATCATACAAGGGGAATTTTAAATATTTAATGGCTTTAATTTCTTTAAAGGGAACTTTTTTTCAAAAGTAAGAATGCAATAAAATTGAATTTTGTAAAAAAAAATAAAATAGAGATGCAAGCAAAATTTGGCCGAAGGCCGGCTACCCACAAACACTATTCTAATTAAAAGAAGATTCTGTCGCGTAGCCGGAGTTGCCATATGTCCATAGGAGAAAGTCTTAAATCCCCGGCCGAAGGCCGCCCACCCACAATCACTGTTCTAATTAGAAGGAGATTCTGTGGATTCTGGCTGAATTTATTTCACATTACACCCATAGTGAATTTTAAAAAAAATTTAAGAAAATACATGGACCCAACGGAACTTTGGAGGCCCATATCTCCGGAAATACCGATTTCCGCTGTAATCAGGGCCCCAAAGACTACATGTGGTAAAAATTTCAAAACGATCCGCGAGGGGGCCCTAAACTAGACTTGTTCCCTCATTTACTACAAGACAGGCATAACTCAAAAAACGTGATTTTCGAGTTGATGATGCTCGATTGTTCGCTATAATAGACTTCATCTTGTGTAAAAAAATGCATATGAATATCTCTTACCCACTCTAATAGAGAAGCTGTAGAAGTTCCTATGTACCATATAAAGTGTGAGAAAATTGAAAATTGCAAAATCGTTTTTCTTAGTTATGCCAGTCTTGCAGTAAATGTGCGATATGTAAATCTACACCGATTTTTGCAACTTTAATACACATCACTCGAAACTCATCTCTGCCAAATTTCGTGTGAATCGAATAATCATAGGCTCAACGGTGCATCATTCACATAAAATGAAAACTTTGCATACATCATTATGGACCCATTTCAGTATGCTGTGCAAACATTTGTTTGAATCAGACAAATAGTGGGTGTCTGGTGCACCATTTAGTTAAAATCGGGCGAAAATATATATGGGAGCTATATCTAAATCTGAACCTATAACTTTCGCATAAATTAATCTTAATTCAGTCCCCTATGCAAAATTTTGCTTCAATCGGACAAATATTCAATCGGACAAATATTTACATAAAATCGGACGAAACTATATATGGGAGCCATATCTAAATCTGAAACGATTCCAACAAACTTTCGCGTACACCAATCTGGACTTCAATCCCCTGTGCAAAATTTTGTCTCAATCGGACAAATATTGACAGTATGGTGCTCTATTTGCATAAAATCGGACGAAACTATATATGGGAGCTATAACTAAATCTGAACCGATTCCGACAAAACTTAGCGTACACCAATATGGATTCAGTCCCCTGTGCAAAATTTTGTCTCAATCGGACAAACCTTGATAGTTTGGTGCACCATTTACCTAAAATCGGACGAAACTATATATGGGAGCTATATCTAAATCTGAACCGATTCCAACAAAACTTCGTGGACATCAATCTGGACCTAATTAAGATCTCTGTTCAAATTTTTGTCTTAATCGGACAAACCTTGAGAGTATGGTGCACCATTTACCTACAATCGGTGCACCATTTACCTACAAAACTTCGCGTGCCTCAAACTGGACCTAATTCAGTTCTTTGTGCAGATTTTTTTCTTTCGGACCAATATTGGGAGTTTGGTGCACTATTTACCTTAAATCGGACGAAACTATATATGGGAGCTCCATCTAAATCTGAACCGATTCCAACAAAACAAACCTTGAGAGTATGGTGCACCATTTACCTACAATCGGGTGAAACTATATATGGGAGCTATATCTTAATATGAACCGTTTCCAACAAAACTTCGCGTGCATAAATTTGGACCTAATTAAGTTCTCTGTGCAAAATTTTGTTTCATTCGGACCAATATTGGGAGTTTGGTGCACTATTTACCTTAAATCGGACGAAAATATATATGAGAGCTCCATCTAAATTTCAATCGATTTTTTCCAATTTTAAAAGGGTTTGTCCTTGAACGAAATGAATGAGCTGTGCTACATTTCATCTAATTCGGATCATAAATGCGATCTGTACTTTGTTTACAATATAACCTCAACAGACGGATGGACGGACACGCTTAAATCGACTCAGAAAGTGCTTCTATGCATATCCTCAAAAGGAACAATGGGTCTACCTCGTTTCCTTTTGCATGTTACAAACATATGCACAAAGACATATGTAGCACAGTGTAGAGAAGTACATAATAAAGCCAATTCGGTTGAAGACTGTACCCAAACTCGCCAAATAGCGAAATATGGAGGTACTGATGTATTATTGGTACTGGTCTATTCTAAAATATGAACCAATATTGATAACCTTCCGTAGGAAGCATTGCTAACCAATGGCAATCCAAAAAAAAACTTAGTTAAACCCAATTTGTTTGAAAAACTTGACCATACTCTCCTAAAAAGTGGACCAATATTCATAATGATAGGAAGAGGTGTTACCCAATGAGAACACAAAATAACAAATTTTGACGTTGACAGAATATTTTTTTAATAATTTTTCTGCGAAAAAAGAAAAAAATTGTCCTAAATAGTCATCAGATAGCTTCAAAAAAATATTCAGAAAACATTCGGTCTTTACCTAAAAATATTTTCTTAAGGGGCCTCCGATTCTTCAAAATACTTAATTCTGGGCTTCTTTTTTAAGTGAAAATCTCAACAATTCTTGAAGATATAGCCGATTTATTGTGTCAGGATCAATCGAAGGCAAAAATGCTTCTCAAACTTTTTCTCGAAATGATGTTTTTTTTTAGAATGGCGGGAACGATCGCTCAAAAACTATTAATCCATTCTCTTCCAAACTTGTATAAGTTTCTCTGTGAGTATATAGATACGTACTCTTAAAAATTGCGGAAATTCGCTTCTACATTCTTTTGTCCATAAAGAAATTATACCTCGTGACAAATTCGTTAAAAAATATGCCTATCGTTTAAAAATATATTACTTAAAATAGTTCAATATTTATGTCATATTTAAGTTTCTTAATTAAAATCGACGATAGAGCTTTCTAATTAAATGATTGAAAAAAATGATGTTTAATTATCTGATGAAGAGAGAAAATTTTAAAATTTATTACAAACTCAGATATTTTTAGAAACTCGTACGCCTGTGGCCCTTCAACAAATATTCTTGTATTTGTTATTAGGCGTTCTAAAATTTATTTAGAATATTTTTTTTTTAATATTCTTTAATTAAATCCCTTTGCACAATTTCCTCACTCCACAACATATAAATTGCAACTTTATTTTACTAAGAATTTAAAAAACTCAACCCATTGTTTATAACCCCATGACGATGATGCCGACGATGATGAGTTTCAACTTCCTCATAAAATACTCAAATAATTAAAACGAACACTTAAGAGTTTGGTTGACCCACGACGAATGCTGCTAACATTTCAGACCAAACAATGACCTTCTTTTGAAGAAGCAACAGAAGAAGAAGAAACAAATATAACATTCTGAGTGGCGGAGGATGGTAGACAGAAACCAATGGATAAAGAGGAAAGTTCAAGATGATTATTAAAAGTTATTATCCGTCGCAGTGTTACTGGCAAAAAGAACAACAAAAGTCAAGAAGAACAAATGAAACTAAAACTGACATAAGAACAAGAATAATAACAAATGCTACAACAATAACAACAACAACACGATAAGTAGTGAGTGAGTGATGTTGTTGATGGTGTTGCAATCATGAAACTATGGTCGTCATAAGCAAACAGGCAATACTGGAAACAGAAACCCAACAAAATGACCAAATGACTGTAAACGGATACCATTAATGACTTTAAGAACTTTTAATCCCACAAAACATAGATACAAACATACAAATGCACAAACGTACATATGTACATATATATAGACAGCTCGAGATGATGATGACGACAGTCAGGCCGTCCGGCCAGGCCATTAAGCACACGTATCATTGCCTGGCTGGACAAATGCAGGAGCACTTTACTTTTACTTTATATAAGTTTATATGTATGACTCTCTGTGACCGCCGCCACCAGCCAGTGAGGAAATCTCCGATGTATGGAGGGACAGACAGACGTTCGGACAACTGTCATCCAGTGCATAAGTGGAAGAGATGTGTAATGTAGTGTAACTGTTACAATCACAATATAATCCACAATTTGCTTCTTAGTTTCTTAATATGTGTGCATAAGTGTGTGCGTGAGCGTGTGTGCATTTAATTTTCCTTGCGGCATAAATGAGTATTGAATGTGGATTAATTCTTGTGGGTATGGGTCATATACTGATACTACTGGTCAACTACACTGTAAAGAAATTTAATATTAAACGAAAAAATCGAACTCATTAAATTAGAAAATATGAATGTATACAAAAGAAATTGGAATGGGTATTAGATTTTAAGCGAAATTTCGAAATACGTTAAGTTGTAACTCATAGTCCCAAAAACATTAAAATCCACGTCCTTGAAATGTGTTTTACAAATAGTCTTTAAACAATTATTTTTTCACAAATCGACGCCTTGATAATTGTTGTACGAATCCACGATAGTCCTTAAAAAATTACTTATTCAATCCACGTCTTTACAGTTGTCCTTGAAAAAATATTTTTTTATAAAACCACGGCTTGATAGTCGTAAAAAAATTATTTTACAAACCCACGTCTTTATAGTAGTTCTTGAAAAATATTTTTTTTACAAATCCACGCCTTGATAGTCCTTAAAAAAATATTTTACAAATCCACGCCTTGATAGACCTTGGAAAATATGTTTTTACAAATCCTTGAAAAAAATATATTTGTTTTACAAGTCCGCGTCTTTATAGTAGTCCTTGAAAAATATATATTTGTTTTACAAGTCCGCGTCTATATAGTAGTCCTTAGAAAAAATACTTTTTTACAAATCCACGCCTTGATAGTCCTGGGAAAAATATTTTTTTACAAATCCACGCCTTGATAGACCTTGGAAAATATGTTTTTACAAATCCACGCCTTGATAGTCCTGGGGAAAATATTTTTTTACAAATCCACGCCTTGATAGTCCTGGGAAAAATATTTTTTTACAAATCCACGCCTTGATAGTCCTGGGGAAAATATTTTTTTTACAAATCCACGCCTTGATAGTCCTTGGAAAAACATTTTTTTACAAATCCACGCCTTAACAGACCTTGGAAAATATGTTTTTACAAATCCACGCCTTAATAGTCCTTGGAAAAATATTTTTTTACAAATCCACGCCTTGATAGTTCATGAAAAAAATTTATTTACAAATCCACGCCTTGATAGTCCTTGGAAAAATATTTTTTTTTTATTTTTTACGAATCCAAGCCTTGATAATCTTACAAATGCACGATCTGATAGTCCTTGAAAAATATGGTTTTTACAAATCCACGCCTTGATAGTACTTGGATTTTCACAAATCCACACCTTGATAAAAACAACATTAAAAATATATTTTTACAAATCCATGCCTTGATAAAAGACATTGAAAATATATTTTTCCAAATCCCACCTTGATAGTCGTTAGAAATATTTTTTACAAATCCTCGCTTTATATGGTTTTTATATATTTGTACATCTTAAAACCTATTTTTAAGGTCTGTATATAGGGGTACATTTTTTGAAAAAATATTTTAAAGCCGGGGATTTATTGAAAAATATTTTTGAGGTCTACTTATAGGCATGGATTTCTATATATAAAATATTTTTGAGGCCTACTTATAGCGCTGGATTTATAGAAAAAAAAGGTTTATGGTCTACATATAGGCGTGGATTTTTAAATAAATTTTTTTATGGTCTACATATAGGCGTGGTTTTTTCAATAAAAATTTTTTATGGTCTACATACAGGCGTGGATTTTTAAATAAAATAGATTTATAGTCTACATATAGGCGTGGTTTTTTCAATAAAAATTTTTTATGGTCTACATACAGGCGTGGATTTTTAAATAAAATAGATTTATAGTCTACATATAGGGGTCGATTTATAGAAAAATATTTTTAAGGTCTACATATAGGCGTGGATTTTTTAAAAATTATTTTTAAGGTCTACATACAGGCGTGGATTTTTTAAAAAATTATTTTTAAGGTCTACATACAGGTGTGGATTTTTTAAAAATTATTTTTAAGGCCTACATAGAGGCGTGGATTTTTTAAAAAGTATTTTTAAGGTCTACATATTTTTTAGGATTTGTATAATTTGGAAATAATTTTCTCTCTTATTTTCCAATTTCTCTTCCTGTACTAATCCATTGTAGCAACAATTTTTTGCATTACAATAAAAATAAGTATGATCCTGTCAAAAATCTCGACGGCAATAATCTCAAGTAATGCAAGACAACTCAACTCAAGTGATACTTGAAATCGGCAACAACTCCAGAAAATAAGAAAAAACCTAACATCCGTCTTTTTTCTCCATATACTTAAGCTGATGTCTTGCCAATTGAGATGAAGATTTGCCATAGCCACAGTCACAAATCAGGAAAGTCAATTTTTGCTGTTACATGTGGCGCACATAAGATGAGGAATTATTTCAAATCAACTCTTCTCTTTTAAGTGATCATGACTTTGAATTGGTCTTGGTCTTTGGAGAATTTTTTTTTTTATTTTTGCTTCAAATTATTTTCTTAAGTTTAAGTAATAAAATACAAAAGCACCGCATCAAATTTTTCTCCACATTGCAATGGGCAATAAAAAAGAGCAACGAAATGCTTTTGCAGTCGCTCATTTTGAAATAATTTCTTAACGAATAAGGAATTTGAGTCGGTACATAGCATGATAATTAGCAGCGGAAATTATTGAAATTATTATAAGAAATAAACAGAAAACAAGAGTTGTAGTTTCGGTAAGTGATGGTGTGAAGTTGGATATATAAAGATTTGTATGTAATATTAATTTGTCACTTCGGAACTTACCTCTTTGGAGCTGAAGCAATTAAGGTTTAGGTGGCCAAAAATAACTGCAAAAAAAAAGACAAAAAATATATTAAAGTCTATTTTTGAAGGGTTTTTTTTATAGAATAAGGATACACATAGGCTTGGATTTTATAAAATTACTTTTTGATGTATAAAAAAAAATTTTTCTAAAATTTTTTTAGAAGTACACATATAGGCGTTGATTTTTTAAAACATATTTTTAAAGTCTACAAATAGGCGTGGATTTCTTATAAAATAATTTTAAGGTCTACAAATAGGCGTGGATTTTTTATATAGAATTTTTAAGGGTTACAAATAGGCGTGGATTTTTTATGTAGAATTTTTAGGGGTTACAAAAAGGCGTGGATTTTTTAAGCCTACAAATCGGCGTGGTTTTTAAAAAAATATTTTTTATAAAGAATTTTTAAAGGTTACAAATAGGCGTGGATTTTTTATATAGAATTTTTAAGGGCTACAAATAGGCGTGGAGTTTTAATAAAGAATTTTTAAGGGTTACAAATAGGCGTGGATTTTTTATAAAGATTTTTTAAGGGTTAAAAATAGGCGTGGATTTTTTATAAAGAATTTTTAAGGGTTACAAATAGGCGTGGATTTTTTATAAAGAATTTTTAAGGGTTACAAATAGGCGTGGATTTTTTATAAAGAATTTTTAAGGGTTACAAATAGGCGTGGATTTTTTATAAAGAATTTTTAAGGGTTACAAATAGGCGTGGATTTTTTATAAAGAATTTTTAAGGGTTACAAATAGGCGTGGATTTTTTATAAAGAATTTTTAAGGGTTACAAATAGGCGTGGATTTTTTATAAAGAATTTTTAAGGGTTACAAAAAGACGTGGATTTTTTATAAACAATTTTTAAGAGTTACAAATAGGCGTGGATTTTTTATAAAGAATTTTTAAGGGTTACAAAAAAACGTGGATTTTTTTTATAAATAATTTTTATGGTTTACAAAAAGGCGTGGATTTTTTTTATAATATTTTTAAGTTCTACACATAGGAGCGGGTTTTTAGCAGCTTTGATAAAAAGAACTCCTTCATATCTTCTGTAACTTTCCAACCTCCTGTTAAACTTCCATTTAAGTGATACTAAAACTTTTCCTATTCGATCTCCTGATGGCAAGACAAATTAAATGTATGTACGCACGTAGATTACAATCGGCGTGTAAAGTCAAACAAATCCAACAGCTGCTATCCGATGATCCTGGAGATTCTAAAAGTTGAAACGGTTAATTTCTGTATTTTTGTTTTTGTTGTTGTAACATTTTAATGGCTTCCTCCAGTAACAATAATTACGTCGTAGAGAGATCATCGTTCCAGCAGCCATATGTTATGTTGGATCGTATAAGGTTGGCCAACAACAGTTTGCCACTTTTTTTTCGTATATGCCATGTAATTTAATATAACAGCAACAAAAAACAACAACATATTTCCCAAGAGTAGAAGAAGAAGCAACACTACAATTCTTTAGTAATTTTCTTAAAGCTAAGCCAGGGCCCCATTTTATATTTACTGTTAAGGAGAGAAGCGAACTTCGTCATCATCATCATGCTGATCTGGTTATAATGATGATCTCCATTTAATGATGGGGTCCTTGTAAAAAAAAACTGAATAGAATTGAAACTCTTTATTGCAATTTTACCCCTTTTTTCTTGTTGTTCATTGTTCTACACATGGCTGGCAATATAAAACAGACCACAGCCATCAGTAAAATCCACAATGGATTGGTGCTGGCCAACTTGAAAACCGGCTGGCTTGCTGGCAGGCAGACAGATGCTTCTGTGAACCATTCATCCATCTATCCATCGTCAATAAATATCATAACTTCAGTGTTATACTTGCAAGTTCAACACATTTTTTTGTACGTTACAAATTCAACCTTACAAACAGGAGAAGTGGCAACAACAAAAAAAAAAAAACTAAATCAGAAAAAATGCTCCCCTTTCAAAGGGAGCTGAAGCTCATAAACATCCATTACTTGATCATAATTATGTTGTGGCAGGAAGAATGTTTTGCAACCGCACACACTACAACAAATAATAACCCATGTGGAGATTTTTATTTCCTATATATATAGCCGATCTCTTTCAATTATGTTGCAGACCATTTGTTGTTGTTGTTTATGTTTTCATCTGCTAACAATAACAACTTAAATAATGTTTTTTTTTGTAGGTTTTATTAAAGCCTCCCCATAATTACAGAAGTCGTGAAATCAAATCTAAAGCATTGAAAAGAAAACTGAAATTGGAATCGAAATTGAAAACAAATCGAAATGCTGTAATTAAATTGCAGGCGAAATTTGCAATCGTTAAAAATTTTAGTAATATTTATGAGCATTTTAAGAGTCATTGAAAAAATATTGTTTACAAAATCTACGCCAATTGTAGACTTTAAAAAATGTAGTTATATGTAAAAAATATTTTTTTATATCCATGCCTATATTTAAAAAATAATTTAGTTCACAAAAACTATTTAAAAAAAATTAAACCTATATATATTTCACAAAAAAGAGTAAACAAATTTTTAAAAAAACTAAGGGTATATGTGGATCAAAAAGTATTTAAAAAGAATAAGGCTATATGTAGGTCAAAAAATATTTAAAAGGAATAAGGCTATATGTAGGTCAAAAAATCCAAGCCTATATGTAAATCCTATTTTTTATTAAATCACGCCTATATGTATGTCAAAAAAATATATTTTTTTAAACGCAGGCCTATATGTAGGTCAAAAACAATAATATTTATTTAAAACCCCAGGGCTATATGTAGGTCCTAATTTATTGTTAGGTCCTAATTTATTTTTTTGAACCAAATGTCAAAAAATATATATATATTTTTTAAACGCAGGCCTATATGTAATAATATTTATAATTTATTTAAAACCCCAGGGCTATATGTAGGTCATAATTTATTTGTAGGTCTTATATGTAGGTCATATTTTTTAAACCACGCCTATGTGTAAGTTTTTTTTAAGGTCGCCTATATGTAAGTTTTTTTAGAGTCGCCTATATGTACGTTTTTTAAGGTCTACTATAGGAGAGATTAAAAAAATATTCTTTAGGTCTACATATGGACATGTATTAAAAAAAAATTATGATCTACATACAGGCTTGGATTTTTAAAAAACATATTTTTATGGTCTACAGAGGTGATATATTTTTTTAAACCACGTCTATATGTAAGTCAAGAAATTATTTTTTTATTCCACGCCTATACATATAGGCAAAAATATTTTTTAAACCACGCCTATACATAAGGAAAAAAAATATTTTTTAAACCACGCCTATATGTAAATCAAATAATATTTTTTAAACCACGCCTATATGTAAATCAAAATTATTTTTTAAACCACGTCTATATGTAAGTCAAAAAATTATTTTGTTATACCACGCCTACACATATAGGAGAAAATATTTTTTAAACCATCCCTATATGTAAGTCAACAAATATTTATTTAAACCACGCTTATACGTAAGCCAAAAAATATTTTTTTTTAAACCAAGCCAATATGTAAGTCAAAAAATATTTTTTTAACCACTCCTATATGTAAGTCAAAAAATTTAAACCACGCCTATATTTAAGTCAAAAAATGTTTTTATACGCTTCACCACACTGTGGTACAGGGTATTATGTCTTTGTGCATATGTTTGTAACAGGCAAAAATAATCGAGATAGACCCATGGTTCCTTTCGAGAATATACATAGAATCACTTTCTAAGTCGATTTATGCATGTCCGTCCGTCCGTCCGTCTGTCTGTCCATGTTAAATTGTAAAGAAAGTACAGGTCGCATTTATGATCCGAATTGGATGAAATTTGGCATAGGCCACTTATTCGGCCCAAGGACGAACCCTATTGAAATTGGGAAAAATCGGTTCAGATTTAGATATAGCTCCCATATATATATATATATATATATATATTTAACCGATTCAATGTAAACGGTCCCTATATATCTTTCGATTTGCACGAAATTTGGAACAGCCTAATCATTTAGGTCTACAATGATGTCTGCCAAGTTTCGTGAAAATCGGTCCAGATTTAGATATAGCTCCCATATATAGTTTCGTCCGATTTCATGTAAATGGTGCACCAAAGTCTCTATATATCTTTCGATTTGCACCAAATTTGGCATAACTTACTGAATTGAGCCTAGAATTATGTCTGCCAAGTTTCGAGAAAATCGATCCAGATTTAGATATAGCTCCCATATATAGTTTCGCCCGATTTCATGTAAATGGTGCCCCAAAGTCCCTATATATCCTTCGATTTGCACGAAATTTGGCATAACGTACTGAAATGAGCCTAGAATGATGTCTGCCAACTTTCGATAAAATCGGTCCAGATTTAGATATAGCTCCCATATATAGTTTCGTCCGATTTCATGTAATTGGTGCACCAAAGTCCCTATATATCTTTCGATTTGCACGAAATTTGGTACAGCCTAATCACTTTGGTCTAGAATGATGTCTGCCAAGTTTCGAGAAAATCGGTATAGATTTAGATAGATATAGCCCTTTTTATTATAGATTGATTTTAAGTAATTGACGCACCATATATATTTTCGCCCGATTTCAAGTAAATTGGCATCAAACTCCTCATGTTAGTCAGATTGACATCAAAGTTTGCATATCGTACAAAATCGAGCATAAAATTATATAGTTGCGTTTTCTAGAAGTACAGACATAGCCCAACGGATGGAGTTTTTAAATCTGTTTGAAGTCAATTTACATACTTTATGGATAGATGTAGGTAGACTCACATTTAGATAAATATCACATATTTTATTTCACCCAATTTCATGCTAATAGTCCTGTTTAATATACCCATAGTGGTGAAGGGTATCATATAGTCGGCCCCGTCCGACTTTACTACTTTCCTTACTGGTTTTTTAACCATGTAAGTCAGCAAATAGTTTTAAACCACGCCTATGTGTAAGTCAAAAAATATTTTTTTTTAACCACGCCTACAGGTAGGCCAGAAAATACTTTTTTTAACAAGATTCTCGCCTATAGGAAGGCTAGAAAATACTTTTTAAAAAAAAAATCCACGCCTAGAGGTAGGCCAGAAAATACTTTTGTTTTTAAAATCCTCGCTTATAGGTAGGCTAGAAAATTTTTTTTTAAATCTACGCCTAAAGGTAGGCCAGAAGATATATTTTTTTATCCATGCCTATGGTAGGCCAGAAAATATTTATTTAAAAAAATGCACGCCTATAGATAGGCCAGAAAATATTTTTTTTAATCCATGCCTATAGTGTTGGACCGGAAAATATTTTTTTTAAAGAAATCCACGCCTAAAGGTAGGCCAGAAAATATTTTTTAAAAGAAATCCTCGCCTATAGGTAGGCTAGAAAATACTTTTTTAAAAAATCTACGCCTAAAGGTAGCCAGAAGATATATTTTTTTATCCATGCCTAAGGTAGGCCCGAAAATATTTATTTAAATAATTCACGACTAAAGATAGTCCAGAAAATATTTTTTTAATCCATGCTTATAGTGTTAGACCGGAAAATATTTTTTAAAGAAATCCACGCCTAGAGGTAGGCCAGAAAATACTTTTTTTAAATCCTCGCCTGTAGGTAGGCTAGAAAATACTTTTTTAAAAAAAATCTACGCCTAAAGGTAGGCCAGAAGATATATTTTTTTTATCCATGCCTAAGGTAGGCCAGAAAATATTTATTTAAAAAAATGCACGCCTAAAGATAGGCCAGAAAATACTTTTTTTTAATCCTCGCCTATAGGTAGGCTTCAAAATACTTTTTTTAAATCCTCGCCTATAGGTAGGCTTCAAAATACTTTTTTAAAAAAATCTACGCCTAAAGGTATGCCAGAAGATATATTTTTTTATCCATGCCTAAGGTAGGCCAGAAAATATTTATTTAAAAAATGCACGCCTAAAAATAGGCAAGAAAAATATATATTTTTTAATCAATGCCTATAGTGTTAGACCGGAAAATACTTTTTTAAAGAAATCCAGAAAATCCTTTTTTAAAGGTAGGCCAGAAAATATTTTTTTTTATCCACGACCAATGGTAGGCCTGGAAATATTTTTTTAAAAAATCCTCGACTAAAGATATGCCAGAAAATATGTTTTAAAAAAATCCATGCGAAAAAGGTAGGCCAGAAATTTCATATATATATAAAATATATTTTTTAAATCCACGCCCATATTTAGACTCCAAAAAATATTTTTTTAAAATCGCCTATTCCAAAATAATATATCTATTAAAAAATTCATTCTTATATGCAGATCTTAAAATATATTTAAAAAATACACTTTTTAAATCGTTTAAATATTTAACCAAAAACTACGCTTTAATCCTTTTTCGATTCACACTTTAAACTCCAATTATCCCATGTTTCATATATTTACCGGAGAATGACGACGACAACAACAACAACAATCCAACAAAAGTCTTGAAAGATTGACAGTTGAAGTAAAGCCTCAAGAAGTAGCTCAAGTTTACTGCTACTTCCTCCAAAGTGTGTGTGTGTGTGCGTGTGTCTGCGTCTGTAAAACGCAAACAGACTCACACTACTCCTTCAGTCCGTGAGGAGTAAAGAGACGAATCCCAGGCCACACTACGACTATTGCTTGTCGTGAAATATATAACACGCAGGGAATACGATATGGAAGGCTCGAATGTTCCTCTGGCTGCGTATTATGGGAACTGACTACTTGCTTGGCAGTCATTCTGTTCGTCAGTCTGGCGGCTTGTCTAACTGAATGGATGTTCGTTTGGTTGGTTCTTCGTTGATTCTTTCCATCATGTTCCCGTGTGTGTGTATGTATGTGTGTGAGTAGTGAGTTTAATCGTGTGTGACGCGTTGTCTGTAATCAATCTATCATCATCATCACGTGTGATTTTTAAAAGGCAAGAGCAAAAAACGATGCTGTTGAATGGTATGCAGTGTTTGCAGTAAGTAGGAGAGCGACGTAAGGAATTGATTTTTTCGTTTTGTTCTTTAATGTAAAACAGTTGAATGTTTGTTTTCTTTTATTATGATTAAGTATCCGTTAACATTTTACGATTTTTTCGAATCGAGTAATGTGTTGATAGATTTGAGAGGAAATCTGTAGTTAAACATGAAACTCACAAAAAGACGATAATTCGGATTTTATTAATTTATTTTAAAATAAACGAATATTTTTAGAAAAATATTTTTTCAGGTCTATAAAAAAGCGGAATTTATAAAATTTTTTTTTTCAAAATTTTCAAGTTCAATGTAGGGGGGATTTGGGTTTTGTTTAATTCTTCCTGTACATAATAGCTCCTAATATAGGTCTAGAGTTCTATGTTACCTCAAAATATTGGGTGGGTTTTCAGATTTTATTGCTCTTGTCCTTCAAAATTGTATTCCACTATTTGGTTTGGAGGTATCAAAGGCAAACTTTATGCCTCTTGTTAATTGACCACATGCTTTACTGTACTAAATTCAATTTTTTTCTATTGTTGTTTTTGTATATTGTGTTTTGTTTTTGGCACAGTTATGGAAAACACTTTCTATTGCATGTTAACCTCACCTTACAAAGTATTTCGATCTATCCTCCCCACCACAAAAAACATCAACGTGAACATGAACATTTTTCATCGACTATGTAAAAATTCCAACCTTTTTGTTGTTTCGTTTATTTTACGTTACTTCCCATGAAATTTCGTTTGATTTCATAGCTTTTGGCAAATCAACAACAAGAGCAGAAACATTTTTTTCAGTTTGATATCAAACGTTGATGTTCTTTTTTTTTTGTTTTAACTTTGTTGTTTGTGCTACATAATTTGATTTTCTATGGCCGATAAGCGAAAGGTAAAGGCGAAAATTTGAAAATACCAAAAAACAAGAACCAAACAACAACAGCAACACAAGCGCGGTAATAACAATAGCATAAAAATCGAACATGAACTACTTTAACCATTGGAACGATGAACACCAACAACAACAAACTGACTCACATCTGAAAACAACAACAACTCTCCCATGAACTAAACCGAAATCCCCAAAGTAGTCAATGCTAAGGTAAACAGCACAGGGGCAATCGCTAACCATCATCTCCTTACATCAATTGTGGAGAGGGGTGGGTGGGGTGTGGAAAAAGTCAGGCGTGAACCCATTGAAATTCATGCACTCAACAAGTTTTCATCTTTAACGAGACTTTTACAGTTTCCCGTTAAAAATGTTTAACTCTGATGAAAAAAAAAACGAACAGACACGCGAACACATTGAAGCTGTGTGCAGCTCTATACTTTTCACTTCAACGAATAATGGCAAGGCCCCATTTTTAATGTTCAGTGCCAGGCCAAATTATTAAGTGCCCCCAACCAAAGAAATATTGAGAGTTTGGCGGGCAACAGGTATTTGTTACGATTTTGGACTTGGATTTGGTTTGGGGATTTTTTTTTTTTTGTTTGGAATCAATGACTCAGAAATTCGAGAGAGAGCGGGTTAAGCATGGCATCATATAATGAAGGCCTACCAGTTATTGTGGCAAATTCTTCTTTAGACCAGACCAAAAAACTGTCATAAAATTTGTATACCCTACATCACCCTATGCTGCAGGGTATTATGTATTTTTGCATATGTTAGTAACATGTAAAAAGAAACAATATAGATCCATTGTTTTGAAAATTGAGATGGAATGTTTAACGTTTCATGAAATTAGTGGCAATTGGTTCAGAGTTAGATACAGCTCCCATATATTTTCGTCCGATATATATATGACGCACGAATGAGAATTTAATTGTCGAATTGACACGAAATTTTCACAATGCACGAAAGTGAGAATAGAATGACGTGATTTGAGTTTTGTTGAAATCTGATCAGATTTACATATACCTCCGATATATGTTTTCGTCCAATTTTATGTAAGTAGCGCCCAAGTGACACGTCTTTTGGCCGATTGGCGCGAAATTTTACATAGCCAACAGGATGGATATTAAAATGACGTATGAAAATTGCTTGAAGTTTAGATGTAGCTACCGTATCATCCGATTTCTTGCAAATGGCGCCCAAATGACATAAAGTTAGTCGAAATAATGTTTATTAAATTTACATATAGTTCCGATATAGGTTTTCGTCCGGTTTTATGTAAATGGTGTCCGAATGACACTTCTTTCTTTTCTTCTTTTACATAGCCAACATAATTGAGATAGGAGTGTGACGTATGGCAATGAAATTTAGATGTAGCTCCCTTATTTAATATCGTCCGATTTCATGTAAATGACGCCCAAATGACACTATCTTTGTCTAATCGAAACGAATATCTAAATCTAGAATGATGTGTATTAAGTTGTGCTGGAATACAGTTCAGATTTACATATAGCTCTGATCTACATTTTCGTCCGGCTTTATGTAAATGGTGGCCAATTGACACATCTTTTGTTCGATTGACACGAAATTTTAAATAGCCAACATCATTCAGATTGGAATGACGTATGGGAATTTGTTCATACTCAGATGTTGTTCCCGATACAATATAGTCAGATTTATTGTAAGTGGCGCCCGGATGACATATTTTTTCCGATTAGCACGACATTTTACACAGCCAATTGAATTGAGATCGGAATGACTTATGGAAATTTGTTCATATTCAAATGTTGTTCCCGTATATAATATAGTCCGATTTAAATTTGTAAATGGCGCCCAAATGAAATTACGTTTTCATAGCGAGCCAAATTGAAGTGTATTAAGGTTTATTGAAATCCGTTCAGATGGCGCCCGAATGATGATTCGGTTTGTCCCATTGACTCGAAATTTTTTGTTCAGATTTATAGCTTCTATATACTTTTTCGTCCGATTTTATGAAAATGGCGCCCAAAGGAATAATATTTTGTCCAAAATATATTTCACTCAATTTCAAAATGGCGCCCAAATGAGAATTTTGTTGTCCAATTGATACGATATTTTGCACTACCTACCAAAATGGGCTTAGACGTGTATTGAAGTGACGTGTATTGACATTTTTTGTAATCGGTTCAGATTTAGATATAACTGCCACTTACAATCTGGCCGATTTCATGTTATGGAGCCCAAAAGACCAACTATGGCCGAAGTTTTACATAGCGCACTAAAGTAATTCTAGAAGTATGTGTGTGTAGTTTTGTAGAAATCTGTTCCAATTTAGATATAGCTTTACATACATAATCGTCCGATTTAATGTAAATTGCGCCCAAATGACGTCTTGTTTTACTAAATGGAACTGAATTTTTGAATATCGTTCCGATTTGTGTTTTGAAAGAAATGTGAAAAGTTTGCTTTAAATCGTTACAGATTTAGATACTTCCATATATAATTTTGTATTATTATATGTAAATGGCGGCCGAATGAAACTTCGTTTGTCCAATTGGCACGTAGTTGTTAACAGCATTCCAAAATGAGCCTGGAATGATGTATATTAAGTTTTTTGGCAATCGGTTCAGATTTAGATATAGCTGCCTAAAACTGTTTTGGTCTGTTTTCCTGTGATGCAGCGTACCGAACGGCGTGTGAGGTATTTGCTTTACATCGATCCAGATTTCCATATATCTATCCTCAATAATCTCTTTTAAAAATAACCAAAGTGGTGTAGGGTATAAGGTAATCGGTCCCGTCCGATTTGGAGGTTTCCTTACAATTTTTTCTGTATAATCAATGACTCAGACTTCCAATAGAGATCAGCCTATGCTTGGCATCATAGGCCGATGGCCTATCAGTTATTGTGGTAACACCAGAACAACAAACTGTCATAAAATTGTTGTTGTTGTTGCAGTTGTTTTGATTTTGTGGTTAAAACTTTAGATTTAAGTGGTCTGCCAACAGAAACGGTTATTTCTGGTCGTTAGGAACAATGATGATGGTGGCGGTGATGGTTGTGAGCATCGGAAGAATGTTAGAAAACAAAAGAACATTATTAGGGTGGGTTTGTTTGTGAGTGTGTGTGTGTGTGGCTGACAGACTGAAATTAAACTATAAACCGCAAAATAGTATAGACCAAGAGCAAAATGTTAAAAGAGCAGGTTATAGTCATGGTAGCCAACCAAATACACAATCAAACAACAAACACTCACAAAGGCAGTCAACCGGCCAACCAACCAGCCACCAACTTGTAAACGGCCCAGAACACACAAACTCAAGTTAATGCAAATTAGAGTAAATATGATTTCTATCATCATCATCACTAGCTGGCACTCCTCATCCTTAGTTTCATGCTCACTCCATCCACCACCATCTTTTACAAGTTTCAATTATTATTATCACATTCCGGCAATTGACTCCCATGACTTTTTTTATACTGGCTTGCCATAATTATTACTTAGTTAATCAGGTGAAAATAAGCAGTTAAGTTTAAACTTGGATAATATCTTTGTTTTCTAAGAAATATTTGTGGTAGCCCAGGAAACAAAAAGCCCAACGTTCTAGAAAATTGTAATGGTATATAATTAAGGCCTTATTGTAGCGTATGTCTACAGTTAGAATTTTGTTTTAGATCATAATTTTTAATGAGAACTTTGTGGAGTTTGTTTGATCATTAAATGTTGGCTTGAGGTCATTTTTTGGAAGGTGGTTCAATGGAAATAACAATAACATAAATATTATTTTTATTGACCGAGTAATTTTTGTTCGAATTTAGGGTGATTAAGGAAATGTATTAAACTGCAATGTAAAAATTCTAGTCGGGGTCAAGTGACTTGACTCTGTATCAAACATATTGCCGGGACTTAAAATTTTTTTTCAAGTTCCCCATATGCAATTTTTGTATATTATGGTAACAGATAATGTCACTATATGACTATGTTTTGGGGTATCAGATGGATCAACAAAGGCTTAATATTTATTAATTAACACTGGTGGCCTCTAAATAATTATTTTGGTCCCAGGAACGGATATTTGTAGTATCACTTGATTATTTTCTTTAATTTAGAACATTTTCAAATTACAACCTCTTCATACTATATTTTTGAAGGACTGTCCAACACTTTCGAAGACCCAACTAAATTCGTTAAAACAACATTTCCCTCCCTTTTATTTAACCCCTAATTTTTGTCGTAATTTGTTGTTGTTGTTGTTTTTTTGCACTCAACAAAACTGAATGCAGAGCAAACCGTAGAACAACAACACAGAAAAAACGTAATTGTAAACATTTCACATGAATTATAACAATTAAAATAACAGCAACAACAACACTAATTGCGAATGATGTTCAACATCATCATGATGTTGACGATGGCGATGATGACATTTAACAATTGTAATAAATTAAATGTTACAGTTCTCTTTAATAGGGGTCTCATTTCATTATATTATTTTACGGGGTCGAATGGAAAATAATAAGGTCTTGCGAAAAAAAAATAAATTTTATTTTTTTAATGCGAAAAAAATAAACTTTATGTTTTTGTTAGTGTAATGTTAGGATAATAAAGAAAGGACTAAACAAAGGTTAAGTGGCCGGGTTGGCACATGCCAGACACATTTTTGATTCTATGTTTTCATTTTATGTGGTGAAGAATGTTTTATATAGAGTGCCTTTAATGGAAAAGTAGGTTTTTTTCTGTAGGTATTTGTTTAAAAAAATATAGGAATATGGCGAATATGTTGTAGGGCCTTATATAGCCAGATTATGATTATGGGAGATTTTTAGATTCACTATCCAGAATGTGTCGTACTAGACATGAAATATCTTCCATTGAAGAGGAAGGGTTATTAATTGCACTGTAACACAAAATGGAGGCCATGGTCTGAGCCTGGAAAATGCCTTATGGTAAGTATTTTAAAAAACCAAAAGAACAAATTCTAGTGGCTCTAAAGTGCTTTACAACATTGTTTACGGCTATTGCCGACTATTTTTGAGATTATATTTCTACAGTCAAATCGAAAAAGGAATATTTTTGCAAAACATAATTTTCTACTATCTGGAATCCGTATGCGTCGTTTTCGCCTTTAAGACAATACATTTTTACAAAAATGTCGCTCATAAGATTGAAGATAAGGCGCCCATGGACAGAAATCTATATTCGCATGTTTTCATTGTCCTTTTCCAATTAACCGTAACCTTGCTCAGAAAACCCTATACCTACGAACACTAAAAAAATTCGAATAAATTGTATATCATTGTCGCATTCCTCGGAAATTGTTATCATAAATGTATCTTATGACTTTAAATCCGGGCTTTGGTATATACCCCATATAACGGTGCCCCCAATATTTGGAATGTAAGCATTTGGAGCGTTTTTTTCCACTGAATTGTCTGGGTTCTCACTGGTTATCAAATATTATAAATACTGAACCAAGCAGCAGGGTGGTCCCTAAATAACGATACCTTTTAAAGAGGTATTTTGTGTACATTTTTCAACCTAGCTGTCCTTAATTATACCCTTCACCACACCGTGGTACAGGGTATTATGTCCGTGTGCATATGTTTGTAACAGGCAAAAGGAATCGAGATAGACCCATGGTTTCTATTTGAGAATATGCATAGAATCACTTTCTGAGTCGATTTAAATTGCAAACAAAGTGCAGGTCGCATTTATTATCCGATTGAGATGAAATTTGGCACATATTATTCATTTGCCCCAAGGACCCTTGAAACAAGAACCCCATTGAAACTGGTGAAAATAGATAGATAAATAGGCGAAATAGATAGATAAGTGGTGCACAAAAGCCCTATATACCTTTCGAGTTGCACGAAATTTGGTATTTCGTAATAAATTGATTCTGGAAAAAATTTGATTTTGATGTGGCTCCCATATATATTTTCGTCCGAATTCATGTAAATGCTGCACCAAAGCCCCAATATTAATCCGATTTGAACGAAATTTTGCATAGCGTACTGAATTAAGTCTAGAATGATGTGTTTAAAGTTTTGGGGAGATCAGTTCAGATTTACATATAGCCCTCATATATATGTTCGTCCGATTTTAAGTAAATGGTGCACTAAATACTCAGAGCTAGACCGATTGACACCACATTTTGCAAAACGTACTGGAATTAATATAAATTAATCTCTGGCAAGTTTCGATAAAATAGGTTCAGATTTAGATATAGCTTCCATATATATTTTCCTTCGATTTTATGTGAATGGTGCGACAAACCCCTAATCCATTGTTCATTTGAAACGAAATTTTGCATAACGTATTAAATTGAGACTTGAATGCCATTTTCAAATTGGTGCAGATTAAGACATAGCTTCCATATATATTTTCGACCGACTTCATGTTAATTGTGTGCCAAATAATCAACGGGTATCTGATTGAGATTAAATGTCTTGTGCCAAGTTTGCTTTAAATTGGTTTACATAAATTTATCCAATCGTACGCAAACGACTTTTAATATTTTCGAATGAAATGCAATTTGGCATAGGTTGAAGAATGGGAAGTGTATGGATTCATGTTAGTCGGGGAATTTCATGTCAATGTTCCTTCGAAAAGTCGACGTCTGAAAGGATACATCAGTTGACTATTCCAAAAGTGGTGACGGCTTTCCTATAGTCGGCCCAGTCAGGCTTTACTGCTTTTCATACTCCTTTTAGATTTGAAATTTCATTCATTTTCAATAGACGAAATTTTGTTCTTCAAATTTCCAAATTATAAATCCTTATATAATAATGTATATGTGAATGCATTTTTAATTATACAATAATTCGTAATTAATTCACCAATTTTATTACTTCATTTTCAATTCTAAAATCATTTCCTAAAATAATTTTACGAGATTTACAAAAAAAAATTCGTATTCGAAGAATTAGGTTTAAATTTGCCCTTAAATTTGTTATTTTACCTGCAAAATCCCTTTTAAATTTACTTAAATTATTATCGCATATTTTCCAAATTAATTTCATAAAAGTGTTAATAAATATCTGGTAAAAATATGTCGAAGTTTTTTTCTTTATGGTTTTAATTGCTGGCCATTCCAATGAATGCCACACAAAAAGCTTAAACGTTTTCATCTTTTGCAAAGGTATTTAAACAAATGCAAAAGCAAAAAACAACAACAACAAAAGCGTATTAAACAAAAATCTAGAACAGCAGCAGTTCTGTTTAATAAATAAACAAAAAAGCGAGTGTTAAATAAAAAAAAAATCTCGTAAATTTTTTTAACCCATTTGTGCAGTCTCTCGCTATTATGTGTGTGTCTGAGTATGGGCGACTGCAGCATTGCAATAATGCTCCCCATAGATACAAAAACCAAATGTATTGAGTGCCATATTCTGGTTGGGGTTGACGGCATGTGAATGTCGCCAAGCTTATTTGCATTTGCCGGTTGAAAAAAAAAAACACAAAACAAAAAATATAAAACAGAAAACAACGAATATAAACTAGGTTTGTATCTCAGGGTGCTAGAAGGCTGGATATATGGCTGAATGGCTGGTTGGCTGCTTGGATGGTTGGTTGGTTATATATTCCATTCATTTGGCACAACATAAGAATTAACCTATATTTTTTTAATACACCAAAAAAATAAATAAAAATCATGTTCCTTTTTGTTTTATTTGCTACGCTGATTTAATTTATGAAAGATCTGTCCATGAATGTGCAACACCATGTAGATTATTTAAATACAAAAATCAATACATGCAGGAATTTATGAAAATAAGAGTGAATATTTTAAAGAAATTAATATTTAAATATTTAAAAAAAAACTGTTTTTATACCCTTCACCTCACTGTGGTACAGGGTATTATGTCTTTGTACATATGTTTGTAACAGGCAAAAATAATCGAGATAGACATATGGTTTCTTTTGAGAATATGCATAGAATCACTTTCTGAATCGATTTATGAATATCTGTCCGTCTGTCCATGTTAAATTGTAAACAAAGTACAGGTCGCATTTATGATCCGATTTGGATGAAATTTGGCACAGCTCATTTGTTTGGCCCAAGGACGAACCCTATTGAAAATCGGTTCAGATTTAGATATAGCTCCCATATATATTTTTGCCCGATTTGCGGACTTTAGACCCTGAAAATCTTTCGATTTGCACGAAATTTGGCATAGCGTACTGAATTGAGCCACGAAAGATGTGTGCCAAGTTTCGTGAAAATCGGTTCAGATTTATATATAGCTCCCATATATAGTTTCGCCCGATTTACGGACTTTAGACCCTGAAAATCTTTCGATTTGCACGAAATTTGGCATAGCGTACTGAATTGAGCCACGAAAGATGTGTGCCAAGTTTCGTGAAAATCGGTACATATTTAGATATAGCTCCCATATATAGTTTCGGCCGATATTGTGGTAAATGGCTATACAAAAGTCCGTATATATCTCTCGATTTCCAAGAAATTTGACATAACGCACTGAATTAAGTCTGGAATGATGTGTGTAATGTTTCTTGAAAATCGTTTACCTTAAATCGGACGAAAATATATAGATATTAGATATAGCTCCCGTATATATCTTCCTCCGATTTAAGGTAAATGGTGTACCAAAGTCCTTATATATCTTTCGATTTGCATGAAATTTGGCATAACGTACTGAATTGAGGCTAGAATGATGTCTGCCCAGTTTCGGGAAATCGGTCCAGATTTAGATATAGCTCCCATATATAGTTTCGTCCGATTTCATGTTAATGGTGCCCAAAGTCCCTATATATCTTTCGATTTGCAGGAAATTTGGCATAACACTGAATTGAGCCTAGAATGATGTCTGCCCAGTTTCGAGAAAATCGGCCCAGATTATATAGTTTCGTCCGATTTCATGTAAATGGTGCAATATAAGTCCCTATATATCCTTCGATATATTTGGATAGAGCTAACACAAATATTTTCGCCCGATTTTAAGTAAATTGGACATCAAACTCTTCATGCTAGTCAGGTTGACATCAAATTTTGCACAACGTACAAAATTGAGCATAGAATTACGTAGTTGCGTTTTCTAGAAGTACAGACATAGCCCAACAGATAACCTATTTATATTTGATTGAAGTCGATTTATATAACTTATGGATATATAGGTAGATTCACATTTAGATAAATATCACATATTTTATTTCATCCAATTTCATGTTAATAGTCCTGTTTAATATATCCATAGTGGTGAAGGGTATCATATAGTCGGCCCCGTCCGACTTTACTACTTTCCTTACTGGTTTAATATTAAAAACAAGCAAGGAATAGACTAAAATCGAACGGGGCTACATCAATTTGGGTACACACCATTTTTGGGTATACCCAAGGGGTGGACTAAACATTTTATTGTAACGGACATCATTTAAATATCGGACGATATATTTGGGAGCTATATCTAACGTCTTAATTCAGAAGTACTTACCAAATTTCGTGTCAATTGCACCACCGGTCCACCGATATCTGTCAGTCTATTCACAATTTTTTGTAGTTTCATATTTCGAATTCTTTTTGTTTAGAAGGTTTTCTTATCAAAAATTATCAAAATGGACCTAAATTTCGGGGTGGACCACCTATAACTACTTCTTACCCGGTAGAAAGAATTTTGGGCACGTTTTTAACTTGAAATGGCTCTAATTTGATATTTTCATTTAACGATTCTGTTACCTATGCAAAACCGACTTTTTTCTGTTATGAAATTTCCAACCCTCTACAAAAATACCACCAAATTTATTGTCTAATCGTTGCCCTATTCAAGTAGTTGACAACCCTAATTAATTACTGGCCAATATAAAATTTCGGCAGCAAATTAAAATTTAAAATAATTTTTATTGATCGTTCAATTGTTCGCCATAATCCTTCGGCACTTAATCACCTATTATTTGAGTCGGGAAACCAGGGTGTAAATTTCCTAAAAACCATATTGTAAATAAGAATAGAGAACACAAATGAATGCAGCTTGCAAAAATAAAAATTTGTTGCATTTTATGTAATTATTTGAGACGTGGATGGTGATGATGTGGCTGAGGATGGGGGAGGTTGGTGTCACAATGGAATACCGCACATATCGGCAGCTGCAGTTTGTGAAATAAAACTGCAGTTTTATTGTTCTACACACTAATGTACAATTTTTAACACACTTATTGGCATACTCGTCATTTTATTGTTGCTGTTTTTGCATGGCACATTTTCACATTGCTCTGTGTGTGTGTGTGTATCTCATCTACCACACCCTTGTTCAATATACTCTGTTGATTTTTAAATGCATTCCATGCCGCATTTATGGCCTCCCATAAATTTGCACAAGGCTTCTAGCATACACACACAGAGCACACTCTCACTCACTGCACGTTTCCCTTGGCAAAAGGGGTGTTTTTTGCGACTTTTGTTGGTCACTCAGTCGACAGCATAAATTATGCACAAGTATTGCCATGCGTCCATCCGTCTGTCGTCCAGTTTTCGCCCATCTGATATTTTTTGTTTGTTTGTGCGTACGTGTGTGTGTATATTTATGCAGCATCATGACGCAAAAATTTCATTGACTTTGTTCAATTTATTCGTCATTCATTCATTCTGGGCATCCATCAACAACAACAATAACAACAACATCACTCGCATTCCCACTCACCACCATTCACAAAATGATTGTTTGAATTGGTGGAGAAGACTGCCAACCCTCCTCGAGCACTAGGTCTCTCTCTCATTTGAAACATTTGAATTGTTATTGTTACATATTTTGTTGTTGTTATTGTTCAATTTTATTGTACAAATTGTATGTGTATGTTATTGTTCATTAAAAAACAATAACAACAAGAAAAACAATTAAAAAATAATAGTAATAATGTTTTTTTTTTTTATTTTGTAAGAGAAATTGTGAAATGAATAGATGTCTGTCACGGTAGTGAGTATAAGAGACAGACAAGGGGAGCATAAATCGGGCACTGTAACTTGTTACTGCTGCGAAAAAACTGTAATGTCGAAAAATTGCAAGATAATTTGTTTAAAAACTGTGGCGAAATCTTTACCAATTTCTTAAATTGTCCGGTAACAAAGGGGTTTCCCAAAAAAAAAAAAAACTGCTGCATAGGGGTTTGATGATCTCCCAGAATGGGGAGGTGGACTACCCATTAAGGAACACATAATTGATTAGTTTTTAACTTTTTCTAATTTGTATTAAACGATAGAAGAGATCGAATATACTTATATTGATGACTGATATTGACAATATATACACCGTTTATAAACAATCTGACAAAACTGTAAAAATTCGGAACAAAAAATTCGGAGACGGTACGCTATGCGAAATTTCTTAAATCGGTCGGGACAAAAATCGGGACGAAATTATAAAAGGGTACTACATATAAAACTGAACCGATTTCAACAAAACTTAACACATGTTATTCTGTACTCAGTATGATACGCTCTGTCAAATTCGTGTCAATCAGGCGAAAGATGGATTATTTGATTACCATTTTGGAATCGTATAACAATATATATGGGAGCTATAACTAAATTTAAATCTTTCTCTCAAAGAGAGTAACCGATTTTATCTAAACTTTCTTCCAAACATATTTTTGGCCCAATGGCTTTCGTGCGGGCACATCCTCTTCTAGGGATGAAGAATGAAAACTGGTGACAGATAATGACAGCGTGTTGAGGATCTGGAAGGAGCATTCTGCAAAGCTTTTGGTATCAAATAGTGGCGGTGAAGAAGATACCCTAGAACCAATAAGATATGATGGTATAGATTGTATATCATCTAGTCAAGATGATGTCAGAATATCAATTAATCGGCTGAAGAATAATAAAGCAGCCGATGGATTGCCAGGCGAACTATTCAATACCGGTGGTCTGACACTGATCAGGAGTATGCAACGACTGATTAGTACAATTTGGTTAGAGGAATGTATGCCCAACGATACCGTGCACAAAAAAGGAGACATATCGTACAGCTATAGAGAAATGTTATTTAGCGTGCTCCGTGAACGACTAAAGCCATTGGTCAATAATATCATTGCATCGCATCAATGCCGCTTCAGACCTGGCGAATCTACCATAGACCAGATGTTCACACTGTGCCAAATCCTGGAAAAGACCCACGAAAACACATCGACACATTCCACCTCTTCGTCGACTACAAAGTCGCATTTGACAGCTCAATCCGCTCAGAGATGTTTAAAGCCATGTCCGCGTTCGGTATTCTTGCGAAATTAAGAATAATTATCCATTCAAAGTCGGAAAGGACCTCTCAGAGCCTTTTAATACCGAACAAGGATTTAGACAAGGTGACAGTTTGTCATGTGACCTTTTTAAAATCCTGATGAAAACGTCATACGAGAGGCAAAGGTGAACAGAAATGGCACTATGTACATCAAACAAAACATGTAACTCGCTTACGCCGACGACATCGAGATAATGGGTCGAACATTGCGAGCGGTAAAAGACACCTTTGAACAAATTGAGAACGAGTCTCCCGATATGGGTCTGGCAGTAAATTGCGACACCTGTTCTAAGATACGGAGAATAAAAAGTAAGCAAGTCAAAAGCAAGACCACCTCTCTCCAGACCAAACCCACACGCTACAAGACGCTGATACTACCCGTCTGGTGTATGATCTGAAGAGTTGTACCATCTATTCACGGATATCGACATAGTCCGGCGCATCGAACTACAGCGACTACGTTGGCTAGATCATGTTGTGAGAATGGATGAGGATGCCCCAGCTCAAAAGGCATATATAAGCGAACCAACTGATGGTTCACACAGAAGTGGAAGGCCACGTATTCGATGAAAAGATCAAGTGGAAGACAACATCTCAGAACATAGTCATTAAAATTGGAAGAAGTCTGAAAATCTTTATTAAGCTCGGTTCCCCCTCATAGGGACTTTAATGAGATCAAAGTTGAATTTCCTAGTAGGGAATACTGGACTGGTAAAATATATGAAATTGACAATCTAGTATTATTCTCCAAAATAGACCCAAACCAGATCCTAGACTTTGTCAAAAATTTGACATGGCTAAAATAACCTCTCTTCCGCTCTTCTTCTCTCACTACCTTTTCTCCCTACACCTCCACTCTCTCTTTTTTTTCTGTTTACAGGTATATATAAAGGATGATCACAATGGACATAGTCTCCGAGTGGACGGTTGTTATCAACAACCGTACATCCCTAACCTAATCTAATCCTCAAAACAGGTTTAATTATTTTTTATCAAAAAGTAATTTAGTTTTAATATCATCACCATAATAACGGGCGTAAATACAGGGCGTTTTACAGGAGAACCAAAAAACGTTATAAAATCTATAAAAATTGTGTATGGCTAGATTTTTTTTCAAAGTTTAACTGCCGTAATAGAGCCGTATTTATTTTTTGAATAAAAGTACTTTTAATTGGTTTTTTAAAGGTTTTATGTCAGTTACGCATTTTTAACGTGATATTTTCTGAAACAAAAAGACCCAACTACAACACAAGTATAGTACAACAAAATGACTAATAATTATCCGATTGAGACCAAAATTTGTACAGCGTACCAAATTAAGTCCGGAGTGACGTGTGTTAAGTTTTGTTGAAATCGGTTCAGATTTAGATATAGCTTCCTCATATAATTTTGTGTAAATGGTGCATTAAAGCCCCTGTATTTCTTTTGATTTGCAAGAAGTTTGGTATAACGTACTGAATCGAATCTAGAATGACACGTGCTAAGTTTCGTGAAAATCGGTCCAGATTTCGATATAGCTGACATATACATTTTCGGCTGATTTCGAATTTTTCTGTAGTTACGCCCGTTTGCATTTATGATGACGATATATAAACTTACATGTCAAAGCTGCGTCTTATGAAGATATCCAAAATTTATTACCTGCAACAGAAGAAGATTTTTAAGTTAATATCACATTTAAGCTATGGAATCTGTAATATATAATTAAACCGAAGAACAAAATACAATAATTCTGAACAAATTAGTTCTTATCATTTGAACAGCACTCTCTCACACACACAGACGCATACTTCCTACAATTTCTTTAAGCGTGGGTTTTATGTCAAAATAAATCTATTTTGCAAGAATAATAAAACAAACATACAAATATGGCTTTGTCATCATAAAACAATACTCGAAATAAAAAAAAAACAAATTAAGTATTCATATAATCCATAGAAAAATAAATAATAATGCTCTTAGTTGATGTTTTTATTGTTTTTCTTCTTTCTATTTCTCCCTTGCCTTCCCACTCCTCACATAAAACAAATATTGGCATTCATTCATTTATTTAAACATTCATTCAAGTGGTTTAGAGTGAAATAATGATAACTGCAACAACAAAGAAGCGGGGATTAAGCCTTTGGCAATAAATGAAACAACTCCCCAACCATTAATGTATCGTGGCGTTGTGGGTTTTTGTATCTTTCTTCCTTTTTGTACCAACAATTTCTATCTATGCCAATTTGTATAATTATTTCAAAGAGAGTCTCAACATTTCTATTGTATTGGCGTGTGTACGTGAATGTGTGTATGTTTTTTGTGTGCTATTATTTCCCATTGAATTATTATCATTATTGTATAATAGACATATATCGTTTATACCTGTCAAATGTTTGAATTATATTAAATGGGATTAAACCTTTTTGTTTGTATGGATACACCCACACATGCCCACATACTTCAGTTGGCAGGCGGTTAAGCGTGTAATTGTCTGATAAATATGAATTTAATTTTATATTAATAGCTGGCTGGGTTGTATGAAAATAGGAAATTCTATTGAAATAGTTCCAAAAGGTTTTTTAAAAATTTGAAAAGCCTTCATAGTAAACTAAATTTTCAAAATAACTTATATGCAATTTTTCGGAGTATGTTTCGCAAAAATTTGGAAATTTCATATTTAACCAGTAACGAAAGCAGTAAAGTCGGACGGGGCCGACTATGTGATACCCTTACAATGGGACAAAATTATGTAAATCAATTTAAAGCATATATCAGTCGGATACCCGTTGATTATTTGGTGAAACATTTACTTCAAATCGGACGAAAATATTTATAAAAGCTATTATCGAAATCTAAGCCGATTTCATTGAAACTTGTCACAGAATATCGGATACATTTTGAGTTCTTGGTGCATCATTTAGTTAAAATCGGGAGAAAATATGGTAGCTCTATCCAAATTTGAACGGATTACTTAAAATCTGACGAAACTATATATAGGAACTATATCTAAATTTGAACTAATTTCAACAAAACTTGCGACACGTTATCTCATAATAACTTCTATAATAACTTATATAAGTTGTGCAAAATTCTGTGCCAATCGGACCCACCTGGGGAATTCGGTGCATCATTTACCTAAAATCGGACGAAAATATATATTGGAGCTATATCTAAATCTTAACCGATTTTTACGAAACTTAACACACATCATTGTAGATATATACCAAATTTCGTGGAAATCGAAAGATATATAGGGATATATTGGTACACCATTTTCATTAAATCGGACGAAAATATATATGTGAGTTATATCTAAATCTAAACCGATTTTCACAAAACTTTACACACATCATTGTAGACTTTATTCATTATGCTGTGCCAAATTTCGTGCAAATCGAAAGATATATAGGGACTTTGGTACACCATTTTCATTAAATCGGACGAAAATATATATGGGAGCTATATCTAAATCGGAACCGATTTTCACGAAACTTAGCACACATCATTCTAGGCTTATTTCGCACATCATTCTAGGCTTGCAAAATTTCGTACAAACCGAAAGATATTTAAGGACATTGGCGCACCATTTACCTTAAATCGGATGAAAATATATATGGGAGCTATATCTAAATCTTAACCGATTTTCATGAAACTTAGCATACATCATTCTAGGCATAATTCAATACGTTGTGCCAAATTTCGTGCAAATCGAATGATATTTAGGGACTTTGGTGCACCATTTACCTTAAATCGGATGAAAATATATATGGGAGCTATATCTAAATCTGAACCGATTTTTCCCAATTTGAATAGGGTTCATACTTGGGCCAAATAAGTGACGTATGCCAAATTTCATCCAATTCGGATAATAAATGCGACCTGTACTTTGTTTACAATTTAACATGACAGACAGATAGCCGGACGGACGGACATGCATAAATCGACTCAGAAAATGATTCTATGCATATTCTCAAAAGGAACCATGTGTCTATCTCGTTTCTTTTTGCCTGTTACAAACATATGCACAAAGACATAATACCCTGTACCACAGTGTGGTGAAGGGTATAACAATCTAGACTTATGCGACTGATCACATTAATCCCTCCCCCCTTAACACATAAGTTTTAAGTCCATCTCGATGACTATTCGAATTTAAATTCATTTCCCCTCAATAGAAAATTTGGGTCAACCTGTTATGCAGTCATCTCAAATGTCACTATCGTGACATTTTATCTCTCTCTCTAAATCGTCCATTAAAACTTTAAAGATGACAGTTCTTATCTCTAAATTTTACATCTTACAAGCAATCAATGTTAATCAACATTTAATTTCCCTTTATATGGCACTTCGGTTTATGATGCCCTAAAAATCTAAAATTCGATATTGTGGTAAGGTGATATAATTAGATGTCGTAACATGTCTATCCTATCTATTTGGTTAATCAATATAAATCTTTTAATAAAATAAATCACATTGAAAGCTAATCTACCACACATTAGTAAACTGTTTTTAGGTGGGCTATAAAATTTAACCAATTTTGTAAAGGTTATTCGTGGGTCTTTGGAAATATGCATTTTTTATGGAATTTTTTTCCGGCATTTTATTAAAAAAAATATATGACGAAAATAATAAAAGAATATAAAGCTACTGGAAAACACATTTGTGTTGTGTGGTTTTTCTCTGTTGCAGTTTTATTTTAATTAAAAAATACAAATAAAAATCATAAAAAACACACACACCACCTGGTTGTAAAATTTTATGGCCCACTAAAATGTAACGAAACGAATACTTCGTTTTCAATAGAATTTTTATGGCGACTTCTTAAGAGTGGATATGTGTGTCTTAGGTTCCACATGTTTCTTTACTTTTTCTTACAAAAAAAAATTAAACATTTTAAAGTGTTATTTTTGTCGTATTAGGTAAAACTTCCACTTTGAATAGATGCTTATCTCCTTTAAACAAAATTACTTACTTTGATATATATTTTTTGGTGAAAATCATTTTCATATGGAAATAAGTTTTCTTTATATGGCAACTATGTAGGCTTAATGAACTCTATTTGCATACAATTTATGAGACAGTTATTCCATTTTAAATACCACTTCAAAAAGCAGACGATGTGTAGTATTGAAGAAGAATAAAATATGTGACATTTTGTGTGTTTTTTGTGATCTCATCAAATGGGAGAGAACATTTTAAAGATTTCTTTCTGAAATAGTTTATTTATAGAACAGGTGTTCATGTATACAAGAGATTATCTATTTGTTGGTTTGTCGACAGAGGTGTTGAACTTCAACAATTTTGTTTTGGTTTCCTTTTTTGATCTGTTGGAAGAAAAGTTAATGCATGATGCTATACTAGGCTTTTAAAATGAAAGCAAAGGTCTGAAGGCTATACCAAAGGAATACAATAATCTCGTTCCCTTTTAACCCAATATATTATAGATACACGTTTGGACGTCTTTTCAAATGATTTTGAAACCCCATGAATATAATTAAATCTAATTTGCACTTTCTTGACCACAAAAATACTCGTTTTTAATGGTAAAACAACATAAATCTACATTTAGCAGCAGATCAGATTGAAATTTTAGGGGACTCATGGTTTGGGATAATTTTTTCAGAAATCTTAAAATATCTCACAGTACCTACAGCTCTCCAACAGTGACAATTTCTTATTTATAAACTAAAAGGCGAGCGTTTAGGGGACTCAGGAAGATGGCCTAATGATTTGGAATATTTTTTTCAGAAATCTAAAAATCTTTCACAGTATCTAGAGCTTCCTTGAACAAGCATGATATGAAATGGTTGCAATTTTCACTGTCCATCAATGTCGGTTCTGTGTGAATTAACTTTTCAAAAAAGATTCATTAAATTTAAATATTCGGAGAAGTTTCAGCTACATTTCAGCAAAATCTAGGCTGATGGGATTGGCGCCCAAAAATAAGTGTCAGGCCTACTATTCCTCCTTATTTTAGCTAAAACTCTTTAAAATATGGAAAGCTAATTTCAATTCAATTGAATTATTTTAATTAAATGATTTAATTTACAAATATAAACGTCCCTGTCACTAGCGTTGGTCAATCTCGTTTATACAACGGTTCGCTGCGCATTTGGAACGAAGTCCCTCAAATAGTTCCATAGGTCATTTAGTTCAATCGTTCATTGGTATACATCTATTAATTCGTTCAGAGCTATATGAGCAATTCGATCAGAAATAATTAGATGAACCAGAGCCAAAAATAACGCTTGGAACAAAATGAACGGAAGAACCAACACCGATCATAGGTATCAATTAATCTAGGGTTTTAAAATCCTCGTCGTTCATTCATTGGTACACGTCAATTAATTCGTTCAGAGCTATATGAACAATTGAATCAGAAATAACTTGGTGAACGAGAGCCAAAATGAAAGCTTGGAAAAAAGAACCGAACCTAGTACTGATCGTTCCTTTTGCGGAATAGATTATTTGAACGTGTTCGTTCATGAACGACTCAGCTAAAAAGGCACATCCGAGCTTAAGTCTACCGTCCCAATCTCGGTTAAAAAAATAATTTGAGTTTTTTATTAAATCTAACGCTGCAATAATTTCAGAATGTCTCTTTAAAATTGCAAGTGGAAATCTCAAAAATGTCTTAGAGATATGTCCGATATATTATGTCAACATCAAGCGATGGCAAGTATTTTTTCGAATGACTCAAATACTATTAAAATAATCGGTTCCAAAAATTAGCACGTTATTCATGTGAACTAGGATAAATCCAATCGGTGATGATCTTCCTTATTTTCTAAAATGGTTTGTGGTCGAGGACACACGATTTGTTCGGATTTTCCGGAATGTTCTTTAATTACCACCTCGGAAAAAACACCTTAATTAATCACCGAAGACCCCACAAATATTCTTGATCAGAATAAAATTCTATGTCGATTTACCCACGTCCGTATGTTGAAATCACGATAGAGATCGCAATATTTAAGATAGACATTGCTAGTATTTCTAGGATGTTTGGTATTGCAAATACGATATATCGGCCGGTCCACGTTTTGGTGTAGACCCCATATACCCCCAATATTCGGCATTTTGGGGATTTTGACACGTTTTCCACACAAATAGGCTGTACACACAGAAAAAAATTGTAACCATTTGATAAAAAAATTCAAAAATCCAATTAAAATTTGATTGACTTTTCGCCGATAAAAATAATGTTCATATTTACAATCGCCGATAAAAAAAATTGTAATCCCATTCGAAAATATTTTGATAAAGCAATTCTCATATATACTAAAAATTTTGTTGAATTTTATTTTGTTAATCGATAAAATATTTTTCATATTGACAATCTTGTTTATCAAATTATTATATTATTTCAAATTAAATTTCTTGTAGTACGATACAAAACCTTTTAAACAGCAATTGCCGATTTTTACCCTTATTATTACAGCTCTCCCACAAAAATACCTCCAAATTTTCAGTATTTTAACGGCTTTAAACTAAATGTGTAGCTCTATACCGAATAAAAACTTATATTTGTTATCCATCTTTTACAATCTATTCAACAAAGTACTTTGTAATAACGTAATAAAAAATAATATGGCATATTACAAAAAAAAAAATATTAAAAATTGTCCAACAAATTTAATAATTTTTTTGGTCAAACTCGTTTGTTGATGGTTTTTTTGTGAATTGTTGGTGTTTGATAAACATTTCCGACTACGTTTGAAATATGTTATCGACATCTTTTTGTCGAACGCTGATGAAGCTTTTAATCAAAAATTTCGGGGTGGTTTTTTTTCTGTGTAATTTGATATTTTGAGTTCCATTGGAAGAACACATATCCGTATCAAAAATTAGTCATATTGACCCAAGTTTCAGGTAGGACCCCAAATAACGGTACATGATATTTTGAGTTCCAATTGAAGAACACATATCCGTATCAAAAATTAGTCATATTGGCCCAAGTTTCAGGTAGGACCCCAAATGACGGTACACCCCCCCAATATTCAGAATTTTGGGGGGATTTTGGACACGTTTTCCAATCGAATTGCCTGTAATTTAGTATTTTGAATTCTCATCGAATAAAACATATCCGTACCAAAAATTTGTTAATATTGACCCATGTTTCAGAGCTCCCATATAACGCCATCAATATTCGGTATTTTGGAGATTTTTGACACGTTTTTGCACTTAATTGGCTGTAACTTGGTATTTTGAGTTCTCATTGAATGTCACATATCTGTACGACACTTTTTTAATATTGCCCCAAGTTTCAGTTTAGCCCACATATAACGGTACTCCTCAGTATTCGGTATATAGGGAATTTTGCACAACTTTTTCAATCGAATTGCCTGTAATTTTGGATTTTCGGTTCTCATTTTTGTTCTCTTTTCCAACCAACTTGGCTAATTTTAAGTTTTCATTGTATAGCAAATTTACGTATTAAATGTTTAATATTGACCCACGTTTAAGGATGAGGTTGTCCCCTATATAGTCATATTCCACCATAGTAGAGAATATATTCTGTACTCGAAATTGTCAGTTTATACCCTAAAAAGTATGGAATTCTAAGAGGATTCAGCCGATTTAGCCACCTGTTGTAACCATTCTACCTTCGGATAATGTCGAAATAAGAAGCTAGAACGTCAGGTTCAAGAATCAACCATACCGGCCCGCATTTAGGACTGAAGGAAGCTATTGTGATTTTAGGTTCGAAATTGAGCTTTATCGATCCTTAATGAGGCATAGCCCATCATATAATTATAACTCCTAACGTTTTGTATGTTTGGATAGCCCCAGATATAACTTTGCTTCTAAATTGAAGTATTTTGAAGATTATATACACATGTTCCATCCTACCATGCGTTATCAATATCGGACCACGTTTTTGGGTTTTGAGATTTTAGGAAAATCCCCATTAAAAATTCGAATGCATTAAGGCTTACAACAGTCGCTTGGTACAATTGTCGGAATAGGTCCGCTTTTTGGTATGTTTCATATATCCCCCATTATTCTCTACATCAGAAGTCTCGACAGTATAACAAAGTTCCTCCCGGGTGCAATTATTAGCCTCGAATTTAGAATCTCTATCTTAGTTGCTGTACTCATTCCGGCATGTTCGCCAATCCTAGCGACTGGGCATATGGATCTTAGGCAAATGTTATAGTCAATGTCAGTTACTAATGGAACTAATGACGCACTAATTTCAATATCACTAGTGGATTTTCTATGGCAAGCACGAGTTAATTAGTAATGTATATATTGCAAAATATATTGTGTTCAGTAAGACAGTTGACTTTTACTATAAAAATATTACTTACCGGGGTATACATTGAAGGTCGGATACGTGTTTTCGTGTGAACTGTTTATTTTTCAACACAATATGTTTCCTAATTTGATTTTTATAGTATCTTAAATCGCTAATCGAACCTGATATAATATTCAAATAGCTATTGATATCATAAAAAAACGGTAGCCAACATTAAAATAGATTTTCACAACATTAATCCATTACCATATAGGATAATCTGAATTTTTATAAGATTATAATGTGACAAATCTATAAACAAATGGAAATTTCGATAGAAAATTCCAATGGGTGTTTTTATATCTCTAAATTTTAAGTAATTTTCATTATCATATAAAAATGCATATCGAATCATTTAATCTACTGTGTGTATGGTCCAACTATCAAACAAAGTAGCTTCGAGACAATTTCGAATCGATTTAATTATCAAATAAGGCGGTGTTTGACTTTCATTTAAAATGCAAATTTTTGAAAAGTTGGCAGTAGCCCTGCAGAAGGTGTATAATGGCAGCTTAAATCGGACATAATTGCAACACATTATTACAAATTTTCAAATTATAACATTCAGTGTGTCTAAATCTTTTTCATATGTGTGCTTTAACTCTGTCACTTAATCTGCTCCAAAAATGCACTTAAAAGTAATCCCCAAGGTATTATGAAGTCATAAATTGTGGTATTTTTTCGACTTCGAGTAATGCGACATTAATGTCTCTGTTAAATATGTACATCTTTTTTGAAAATGAATGAAATGAAAGGGAAATTGAAATGGAAAACGAAAGTCTTTTCATTTACATATCTGACACACACACACATCATGATGACAATGATCATGATTATTATCATGAATGATATGATGATCATTATGCACTTTGTAATGATGGCCATAAATATTTTTTTTCTCATTTTGGTTGGGGTGATGCCTAAGATCTCAAGATCACTCAAGAAAACGTCATCATTTATTTGTTGTTTTAAAATAAGATGCTATAGATGATGCTGGTTGTCCGCTATGGCCATGATCATACCTACACATATGTAGATATGTATGTGTTTGATCTACATTTCAATAAATTATGAATATCAAATATGGGGGACAGACAGAATGTGGCTTAGCTAGACAATTGATTGTTGTAATAGGATGGGGGGATGTAAAAATGTTAGGAACAGTGGGCTCGGGGCAGTATGCTCTTTAAAAAAACAATCGGCATTGGAAAAATGCTTTGGTAAAACCTTCATTCAGAAAATTTTCGTAAGCGCAGGTCGCAATTATTTTTCTATTGAAATGAAAGTGAAACAGACAATTTTTCTTTAAGTCAATATTCTGTACAGTCAATTGAATTGGATTCAGTATGATTTTAATAGGGTCACATGAAGTTGTCATATATATTTTCCTCGGATTTCGCATAAGTGGTCAATCGTTTGGTCTTCAAACGATTGACCATTAACACATTTCTCAAATTTCGGTTTAGAGACCCCATCTTAGTTCGATTGACACGAAATTTATATTGGAAGGTTTTGGCCAATTTTCCCCACCGTATTGGTTGAAGTCCATAACTCCAGTTTTCTACCCTAAGCGTCTTAATTTATTTAATTCTTTCAGGGCATACATAGCCTAGGCTATTTACAATGACATATTTCCCCATAAAATTAAGGAATTTTTAATGTATTATTTTTTCTACCCACTCTATTACACTAATATTTGATATGAATGAATTAAAAATAGTTTGTAATAGAGTACTATTTTATTGTTGTTGTTTTTAATTTTTGCCGAAAAAATGCCAAACTCCCCCGGTAAAACCATAACAGCAGTGCTAAGAAATAAAAACAACACCAACAAAACGCGAATGGTTTTTATTTACTCGCGTGAGTGTAAGTATCATCACAAACACCATAATGATGATGGTGACGATGACAATGATGCTGTGTGTGTACGTCTATTTCAAAAGTGGTTTTGGGGAAATCCCCACCCACCAACAACAACAACAACACATGCTATGCTGCAGTAACACAATATATATCACTTTCATTATTTTCTCTCGTATTTTTTTCCTCCCGTTAAAATCACTTAAATATTTCCCGGTGTTTAGTACCACTCACGGTGTTGCTGGTACACATTGTTTGTGACACATTTATTTTAAGTTTTTTTTTCGTTAGCTGATTTTTTTGAAATTGTATAAGTTTAGATGGACAGACAGTCAAACAACACACAATGTTGCACAGACTGCTGTTAGCGACTCAAAATGTCCGACATAACAGCATATGGGTGGCGGTTTTATGCTTGGATATTTCAACAGACAGACAGACTGACATACATTGTAAGTCAACAAAGAAAAAAATTGAAATAAACTCATCAAAAGGTAAGACAACGAAAAATGTATATCTAAATGTTTTGGATACCTGACAATTTGTTCGAGAGCGTGTGTGTCATTTGTCTTTTGTTGTTGTTTTTTTGTTATTAGTACATCTGAGTGTGTGTGGCAAGGGGAAGCTGTTTGTTGAAAATTGATTTTTTTTTTTTTTTGCTTTTAAAAGATTTGTTTCATTTGAAATTGAAGATTTGATGGGAGATGGGATTTTTGTGAAAGTGAAAATAATATTTGTTTACATTATGTCAACAAATTGTTTTGTGTTTTTTTTCAACTGAGCAGATTATGGGAAATGTAGTTCATAGGAACATTAATTTAATAAGGAATGCAATATTAAACTGCGGATTTTAGTTTTAGAGGTAGTAACCGGAGGACAGGATTCTGTGAAAATAGGGACAACAATTTTGAATGAGTAATTAGAGATTTAAGAGAGTGATTTTGTGCAACATTTTGTCTCAATCCGACAAAACTAGGGAGTTTTCCTTAAATCGGACGGAAAAATATATGTGAGCTATATCTAAATCTGAACCGATTTCGACAAAACTTCGCATACATCAATCTGTAAATGTGCACAATTTTGTCTCAAGTTTGTTGTACTATTTGCATAAAATAGGAAGAAAATACATATGAGGGCTATATCTAAATCTGAACCGGTTTCAACAAAACGTAATTGCCAAACATTGGGAGTTTGGTGCAACATTTACAAAAAATCGGACGAATCTATATATGGGAGCTATACCTAAATCTGATCCGATTTGCTCCAAATTTCTTTAAGGTTCGTTCATGGGCCAAATAAAGGAGCTGTGTCAATTCAGATCATAAATGCGACCTATACATTGTTCATTATTTAACATGGCCAGACGGACATGCATAAATCGACTCAGAAAGAGATTCTATGCGTATTCTTAAAAGGAATCATGAAGGGTATGCAATAGAAAATACTTTCTTTCCCCAATATAACGTAATATAATGAAATCGCGGCATAGAGGCTACCACGAAATGTGGACCAAAATTGATAAATTGTTGTTTGCCCTATTGTTTGCCCAGCGAGAACACAAAATATTTCGTCGAAAACAAACTTAAAATTTCCAAAATGCCAAATATTGAGTGGCACTGAAAGAAATTATTGTTTTTTTTTATCAGAAAAGTTTCCATGTCCTGGAAATGAATGAATATATTTCAGAATTCCATTGAAAAATCCTCATGATGATAGAGGCCTATGCACTTCGATGGATGCGACACGATTCAAAACCTCAACGATCGAATTCATGAGGCTATCGAGGGCATATGGTAGAAATTTGGCGATTTCATTATGCAAAATTTCATGGAATTTTCGTTATTAACGGCATGCCACCATCATGATATGAAACGATATTAATTTTGTCATTTCGTAAATAAAATTCCATGTCGATGTAGCAAGGTTAAATCGCTATAGAGATGTTGGTCAATAAAAAAACTGCATTTCGCTGCATTGAAGCTTTTCGCCACATCTTCTCATTAAGGGACTGTTGATATTTGAAAACCCCGTTTTGACATATGAACACTTTTCCAACATAAGTGGTAGTAATTGGAATTCCGGCTTCTTTCTGAATAAAAATATACAGGTCGATATTTTAGGTATTTCCGAGCTTCCAATCGAAGAGCTGTTATTTGGCATTTCGGTTTTTGAGGGGAAAAACATTTTTGCAAAAAAATGTTCGATATAGCTCCATATTTTCACTTTGTCCTCAGTAAATTTTCAGTATAGGTCTATGCTTTGAAATAGCTGCATGTTTTCACTTTGTCCTCAGTAAATCTTCAATATAGGTTTATTTTTTTAAATAGCTAATATGACGGGGTCGGATTTTCCTGACGAAATTGAAAAACAAATGCATGCATAGCACATACTAGCGTACCGTCCCATTTTGGTATTCTCTCTCTAACCGTAGAGGGTGTAATTTGACATTCCGGTGGATGGTGAAAACATCTTTGCAGAATAGATTTGATATTGGTTCATATTTTGACATAGTCCGAATATAAAGATCCCAACCGATATCTTCTCACAGTATAACGTTCTTGCTCTATTCCCGGTGTTATGAAATCTCGTAACCGAATTTAGTGGCAACATAAGTGACCGTAATTAACATTCCGTGTTCCGGCTGAATATAAAGATAGAGGTCAATATTTTCATAACCCACATATAAATTCGGGTCCCGTTTTCGGTATGTTGAAGGTTTGATCCGGGGTTTCCAATCGCAGGGGTTGTTATTTGGCTTTTCGGTTTCTGGGGAGAAAAACATCTATGGAGAAAATATTCAATATAGCCCCATATTTTTACATACCACCTTAGAAAATATTCCGTAAAGGTCAATGTTCAAATTAAAAAGTCTCCATATAAACGTAACGTTGTCTTATCGGTATTTCTAAGAATTGGGCCGAATTTTCCCGGCGAACTTGAAAAATTTTACTTTCAATATAGGTCCATGTTTTGACGTAGCACATACGAGAGTCCCGTCCATTTCGGTATTCTCTGTCTAATGGAAGAGGTTCTAAATGGCATCTTTGTAAAAAATAATATTGGGTCATAGTTTGACATAGTCCCAATAGTCCAACCGATTTCTGCTCACTATATGGTAAAGGGTATAAAAAATTCGGTCCGATCCAATCAACAACATTTTTTTATGTTTAATTCTTAAGACACGGAAAACCTATGCTAACAAGCCTCTAATGGATTGACATTTTCACCTAGTAGATAATGACTTCATCAACTCCTCTCCCCTACACAAAATAAATTCTCTTTAAAATTATGGCATTTGAAAATGAATACCTTATTTCCTTCCCCTAATTGATGATGATGTAAAGTCAATTGAAGCTATAAATTGCCTCTGAAGCAGCAGCGGCACTTTGATGCCGAATCAATTGAAATTAATGCCATCCGCTTTCGGTTATAACTACATTTAATTGCATTTTTGGACATTTTATAGGGGCATTTCATTTGATTCTATTACTTCTCGGTGATTTCTATATTTTCATTTCCCAAATTTATTGATGGAAGTGTGAGCGTGTGTGCACGATCATTTCCTACCCCACCAGAAAACAAATAAATAAATCTGGAAAATCAGAAAAAAATGAAACAGCATCAACATCAATTTCCTCCAAAACAAGAAAAAAACTCTGTTATCCATGTATAATCTGGAAAGTCATGTTATCTTGTTGAACATCCACGGAACATATGTTCCACTAGCTTTCTGTTACAGTTTTTTCCTCTTCTTTTTTGGTTGATGAATATATGTAACAGCAAGCAAAGAAAAATGCTTTGTACTTTCGGCTGTAGTGAAAGTTTTTTGTTTTTGTCTTCAGCGACCTGACACTCAATGGAATGGCTGGATGGATGAATGGTTGCATAGGGGCTCTTTGTCTCTCTCCCTCGGTATAAGTGTGCTGGCCATGTGTGTTGTTGTTTGCTTCAAACACAAGGCTACTACTTGCCTTAGATCTATTCCGTTCGACAGGCTAAAGATTAATTTTATGTTTTCCACTTGGAGGAAAAAAAGGCACACAATTTATATGACGTTTCTAAACGATTTGTGGCATTTTGGGGTCTTTTATTTTCAAAAAGCAAGAAAAAAAAAACAAAAGTGAAACAAATCTCTTAACCAAACTTACACATGTTTGTGTGTATGTGGAGACATCACACAAAAGCGAAATAGAACATCGATCATTCAAACCCAAGTCAAAATGCTCTAGAAAGCAAAAAACTGCATTTAAATGGAAATTTTTTCTCTTCCAAGAGATATATGACCAAAAATGTGATTTAAAGCAAAAGCTAACGCCAGACAAAAAATTGGAGTGGACTTAAAACTGGAATTGTGTGTATGTGTGAGAGTGTGTGTGTATTTTTTCTTATAAAAGAAAAATAGGTTTTCCTAAGATATTGGCATGTGGTTCGGCAATTTTGTTTGCTAATCTTTAATATCTCTCCACATTTACTTGGCGTAATTTTCCAGAAAGGCCAGAAGATTAATTGTCTCAACGGGTTTCAAATGAGGTTGAAACGCCACCACCCAATGCCTCCCAACCTTACCCTACCCACCATTTTTCCACTGCTTGTTAGCTGTCAATGTTCATTTCGTGTAGAGATACCTGTCTTCTGGTAGGTAGATTTGTTAAAAGCGAAACAGGTTGTCTTATTCACAAGATTTATGTTGTCGTTTGCTATTTTGGTGAATAATTCGCAATAATTCGGGTTTTTTGGGTTTGTTGTGTGTTATTGAGCCTGGTGTACAAAGTACACAGGTTCCATTGACCATTCATGATATCATTTCTCACACAGTTTGAACACACAAAATGTTTTTTATTACACAAAATGAATATTAAAATGTTATTGTCTGTCACATAATAAATTATTGGTATTTTGTAAACATGTATATATATATATAATATAAATTATAATTACATAAGAATCGTACACTAGAACGTGAGAAATGGAACTATTTTGTTTAAGGCCTTGCTTCGTGGAAATTTTATAAAAAAATATTTTAGTAGTTATTAACTGGGCCATAATATTATGAGAAGGTCGGTAAATTTTAATGTTAATTTTTTAAATGTTGGGCCCCCTTAGCTGCATTTTGACAAAAAAAAACTACGTTGCAATAATGAGAGCTCTGAAACCGATTTCGTTAGCTACTTCCAAAATTATGTTTATTTTAATACTCTAAGTGAAATACAGTCCATACAATCAAAATAATTCGAAATCTAACAGGGAGCATTGTTCAATGGAAAATTGTGGTTTCTCACAGTGTAGACAACCTCATATTTTATGTGTATTAGGTTCGCTATTCGATGTGTAACTCATCTAAAAAATTCTACACATATTTTCATAATTTCGTTCATAGTTTATTTTTATACCCCTCACCACACGGTGTACATGGTATTATGTCCTTGTGCAGTTGTTTGTAAAAGGTCGTTTACATTTAACCGGATTTGGTTAACCCAGTGGGTTTAAATTTTCAATTCCTTTGAATATATGCCAAATAAATCCTCATAAAGTAGGTTAACCCGGTAAAAAGTTCTAATGTAAATGCCGTATAACAGGCAAAAGGAATCGAGATAGACCCATGGTTCCCTTTGAGAATATGCTTAGGATCACTTTCTGAGTCGATTTATGCATGTCCGTCCGTCCGTCTGTTGATGGTAAATTGTAAACAAAATACAGGTCGCATTTATAACCCGATTTAAATGAAATTTGGCCCAGGGACGAACCCTATTGAAAATGAAGAAAATCGGTTCAGATTTAGATATAGCTCCCATATATATTTTCGTCCGATTTTAGGTAAATGGTGCACCAAAGTCCCTGAAAATTATTGGATTTGCAGGAATTTTGGTATACAAAGTACAGGTCGCATTTGTAATCCGATTTAAATGAAATTTGGCACAAGTCACTTATTTGGCCCAGGGAGGAACCCTATTGATATTGGGAAAAATCGGTTCAGATTTAGATATAGCTCCCATATATATTTTCATTCGATTTTAGGTAAATGGTGCACCAAAGTCCCTGAATATCATTCAATTTGCACGAAATTTGGCATAGCGTACTGAATTAAGTCTAGAATGATGTATGCTAAGTTTCGTGAAAATCGGTTCAGATTTAGATATTGCTCCCATACATAGTTTCGCCCACTTTTAGGTGAATGGTGCACCAAAGTCCCTGAATATCATTCAATTTGCACGAAATTTGGCATAGCGTACTAAATTAAGTATAGAATGACGTGTGCAAAATCGGTTCAGATTTAGATATAGCTCCCATATATAGTTTCGTCCGCATTTAGGTGAATGGTGCACCAAAATCCCTGAAAATAATTAGATTTGCACGAAATTTGGCATAGCGTACTGAATTAAGTCTAGAATGATGTGTGCTAAATTTCGTGCAAATCGGTTCAGATTTAGATATAGCTCCCATATATATTTTCGTCCGATTTAAAGTAAATGGTGCACTTAAGATCCATAGCTAGGCCGATTGACACAACGTACTCAAATTAATATAAATTAATCGCTGGCAAGTATCCTTGAAATCGGTTAAGATATAGATATAGCATAGCTTCCATATATAATTTTGACTTATTCATGTTAACCATGGGTGTCTGTCTGATTTCACTGCTACCAACCTCTAGATTGATTTTATAAAATTCGCATATGCATTTTCCAAATTATTTCGATATAAATGTCAAATGCAATATATCAAACAAGTGAACATGTGCGTTGAGCCGAATGTTTAAATGCGTATATAATTGTTATAACAGCGATAAACCTACTTATTTCAAAAAAAAAAAAAAAAATAAAGATCGGAAAAGGTTTATAACTTTTTGAACTGTTTAAAATGTCTTTGTTTAACGGAACACATTTAAACTAGGTTAATAATAATTTTGTTTCTTTATAAACTAATATTTTTCATATTCTCGAGTTTATCATGAAATCTTCAACTTAATTTTGCAATTCGCTACGGTAATTTTTTTGTATTTGCTGTTGTTGTTGTACCTCATTTATGCCAATTAACTAAGTTAAAGCTATTTAATTCACCGTAGTTAATTGGTATTTATGACAATGTGAACAAAAGTCCATTATAAACGCTATTAGAACATTATGGGTATTTAAAATTTGAAATTAATGAAGTTTTTATGGATAGTTACAGACTATATAGAATTATAGATAAATCTTATTTATCTATCTATCTGTAACTTTTTTGAAAATGAATTTATAGTGAACGTTTTTCAGAAATAAGTGCACCATAAAAAACAAGTTAGAAAAGTAGTAAAGTCGGAAGGGGCCGACTATAGGATACCCTTCACCACTTTGGGTATATTCAACAGATGAATCCTAACAGATGTCGCATTTTTAAAAGAACAATTAAAATGAAATTGGATCCATAAAAATTTCATTCTGCAACCGATACTAAATTTTTCAATTGGTCAGATATAGAAGCTATATCTAAATCTGAACCGATTTTAGGAAACTTAACACAAATCGAAGATATATAGGGACTTTGGTGCACCATTTACATTTAATAGGACAAAAATATATATATGGGAGCTATAACTAAATCTGAACCGATATTTCTCAATTTCAATAGAGTTCGTACTTGGGCCGAATAAGTGACCTGTGCCAAATTTCATCCAATTCGGATTATCAATGCGACCTGTACTTTGTTTACAATTCTATGCATATTCTCAAAAGGAACCATGTTTCATTTTGACTGTTACAAACATATGCACAAAGACATAATACCCTGTACCACAAAGTAGTGAAGGGTATAACCATTCTAGGAGCAATATCAATGCTAGTGCAATATTTCAATGCCCTATTTCAAATATTGTGATCTCTATAATTATTTCAACAAAGTCGGGCACGCATAAGTCGACAAAACAATTTGTTAAGACTTACAAACAGACAGAGGTCGTTTATTCACTATTTAAAAAATCGGCCGAAAATATATATAGTGCTGTATCAAGATTCATCGGATTCGAACAGTATTGAGCAGTATTCAACCAATGCCATTCAAGTCTGAAGTCGGCAGTTCATGGATATTCTTCGAAGGTACAAAACATTTATGTAGAAAATGTTCGCTCTAAGTCCTTCTTTATACATGTGGGTGCAATTTGACATTCCAGGTTCTTGGAGGTTAAAAAAACCTCTTTGCAGAAATTTGTCAATGTAGGACCTTTTTTACATAGTATTCATCTAATAGTCCGCATAATTTTCGATTTATTGAAGTTCTTGTCTTTATTTTGAAGGTTGTAACCGAAGTTTTCACACGAGTTGGCTGTAAATTGGTTATCCTTGACCTTGGAGGGATTCCTAATCTTTGATATGTCTGAAGTTTCCGGTTTTTGCAATTTGGTATTAATTTTCTCTAAGCTTATAAAATGGCTGCCATTATAAATTAAGATTTGTTTATAATTATTAATAGTTTGTAACTATACATAAAAAACAAATAAGCGAAGTTGTATAGGCGGGCGAGGCCTACCATATGATACCCTACACATCTACCATGAACAGCTAACATCTATTGCGGTTCTATTTTTTGAACCTTTCGCGATATATCTTAACCGATTATGGGTCAACAAAATAAAAAATTGGTCACTTTAGGTTTTGGTTGATTTGACCCTCGGAATATTGACGGATCATCATCTAAACAGGCGCTCTAAGTATTTGGTCATATAATACAAATTTTGCCATTTTTCACACAAAATTCTGGGTCCATTTGTCCCGCTAAATATTGGCCGATCTTCATCAAAACAGTGATGCTTATTTTTGGACCAGATCCCCTCTTTGGTGCAAAATTGCTTGGTTTTCTGATCATAGTCGTGGTCTCTAGAACGACCAGAAAAACAGACAAAACAGTTCATCTGATCCCCTAAATATTAACGGATCATTACCGAAAACAGTAAGAGTCTTTTTTGGCTAAAACCCGTCCTACATAGAAAATTCCGTGACAATTGGACCATATCTGCGGCCTGTATCATGTTTACAAATTATAATGAACATACGGACGGACATACATGTCTAGATCGATTCAGATAATCGAGATATGACGATCGGCACACTTACCAACAAACCCTTGGAGCTGCACAAAGCTATAATACCTAAACAACATAGTTGGGTAGGGTAAAATTATAAAGTCCCCGGCCGATTTTGAGAATTTCGGAAGTACACTATATGGTTTAGGTTAAAAAACGACGTTACCAAGTGTGTTTAGTGTGTGTTAAATTGTGTGTTTTGAATAACTACCATATTAAGTTGTGTATAGGTTGACTCAAGGCGTTTTATTAAATTTTTACACTTTGTCCCATCTTTGCAATTGATGTAGGTTTTGTAAGAATATTAAGATGTGTACAGCTTGGATAAAATCCAATCGTTCGATTTTGTTGACTCTTTATGAGGAGGCACGAGAAGGAGTGAACTGATAATCCCCATTTTCACACTTACAAAGGCTTGGTTAAAATTATATCTTTAATATTTTTCAAAATTCAGTTACATTTTTTTATAAAATTCCTAAATCAATACTATTTTCCATTTGAAAATTACCTACGCTAATCTACTGATTTAGTGCACATAAAAAACCAATATTGTTTTTTTTTTGTGTTCCCTAATATTGTTTTTTTTTTCTTTTCTAAATTGAACTTATAGACTTATGTAAAAATAGACTTATAAAAAATACATTCTAATACAAAATTTTTGACTTACACCTTTTTTCTCGTTATCACGACAAGTGTTCCATACCGTCATACACACATACCTGAAAAAAAAAAAGATGATAAAAAACAAGAAATTCAATTAGTCACACCAGTTGATAATGAAATGCATTTCAATGATAAATCTAAAACAACAACAAAAATTTAATATAAAACTCTTCACATTTTATCTTTTACACTATTAAATTATTTAAATCTCTTTATATCGACATATAAATGTTAATTTTTATTTGATTTAACTAAATCTCATATAAAATAAAATTCCAACAAGAAAATGCCACTTTGAATTCATGTCTGTCTGTCTGTTATCGATTGAATTTGAATTTAGTCTAATGTGGTTTGACTTGACCAGTTGGGTAAACCACAAATCTTAACAAAGTAAATATTTTCCGGTTCTTAGCTAGCAGTTGAGATTATGACTGCATGCATATATGAATTGGTGTAACTTATGGCTAAAGAAATAACCATAAAATAGAAGAACTCAAAAAAAAAAATGAATAGAGAAAAAAAATTATGTCAAACTTATCTTAACTTTTTCAACATTACACTTTTGAAATGCTAGAAAATATCACGAACAAGAAGAAGAGAAAAAAAAACAAAAACTAGAACTAGAACTGCCACAGATATGTTTTTTGTTCTGTGACCAAACTTTAAGGTGTGTCAAGTGGAAAATACTTTTTTCTTGCAACTAGTCACTAGTGACTGCATTTGAAGTGACAGGCCAACCAGCCAGCGGCTACATTCGTTGCATGTGTTTTTGTTGCTGTTGTCAAAATTTCTGTCGTTGTCGTTAAGCCTCTCAGCTGAACCTCTTTCAACAAAAAAAGCAACAAGAACAACAACAACAACTCCCAAACATTTTTCATTGCACCAAAAATGTGGGAAAAATTGCCAGACCTCCCAACAGGTGTGAAATTCATTAGAGTGTAAAAAACCGACAAGTTTTTTTATGATAACGTCACACCAAAAACCCTCCTGGCCGGAACACATATCACGAAAAAAAAATGTTATGAAAAAATATTAAAAAAACCAACCAACAACTGGAATTGACACAAATAATAAAAAAATAGGTGTCAATAAAAAATAAAATAAAAATATTTATTTCTTTGTGAATGTTTTTACCATCAATAAAACACTGACACTCGACACAACTTTAACAAATATTAAAATTTATGACCGTATGGAGCGGAGTGAAGTAGATTATTCGTTCTCAAGACTTGGCGTATGAATTCATATAAAAAGTCGGCAATCAAATCAATGCTTATTTGTTTTTTTTCTGTTCCATTTCTTGTTTTTGATTATAAAGACAAAACAAAACAAAAAATTTTACAATTATTGTTACACATTTTTAAGAGAGTAGTGTGAAAACATTAAAAATGTTTATATAATGTTATAATTTTTGAAAATTGTATTGTTGTAATCTGATATTTATGAAAAGGAAGTTTCAAAAATTGATTTTGGTGAGAATATCTCGACTTTACACCGACTGTAACTCATCAGGCGATTCGGTTCTAATGATAACGTTTTTTTAGTTAAAGGTTAACCCGGCATAGGTTCAGTCGAAGTAAGGGTTCAAATAATGTTGGTTTTAAAAACTCCTACACTATGATCACTGTCAGTGTAATGACAGTTTTAATGAAATTATTACTGAGTCTGTTCATGGAAATCGAGTAATCGATCAAAACTCCAGTAACTCCGACCAAAATGTAGATCATATGGCAAAATTGTGCTCAATACCCGTTTTAATAAAAGAATTACAAAACAATGAAGAATTTTGGTCCTATAACTATTTAGGTCTGGCCGAACAGCTAAGATCAGAAACATTTTTTGTGCAATTTCCGTACACTACAACGTCTGAAACCTAAATTTTTTGAAGGTCCATGTTTTTTGTATAACCAGAAATGGTCCGTCAACAGTGACGTAACTGACATACATTTGCGACGTATAATACATACGTCAAAAATGTCGGAAACCCACCCAAAATCATTAGGTTTTTGACAAAGTAGCTATATCCATATCAAATTTCAAAATTTTCTTTTCAGTTCTTATAGAAATATCAATATATTCAAAATAATATATATTTTCAAAAAAGTATATGAATTGATAATATTGAAAGAAATAGTCAGATATATGTAAAATTAATATATATTCTTCAAAATAACTGTATATGATGATAATATTGAAATAAATGACGTTTACTACTTTTATTACTTTCATATGGGTAAATGACAATATAATAGTACGTTTACATTTAACATTTCGAAAACCCAATGGGTTTCAATTGCCAATTCCTTTGCATGTGTGTCAAATAAATCCTCATAAAGTAGGTTAACCCGGTAAAAAGTTCTAATGTAAATGCCGTTTAAGACTATATTTCGATATTAAATTTAAATTTAATTTTATACATTTTTAAGTTCCTCATGGCGTACACTACTAATCTCGTAAAATGTTTATACGCAACTACAAAACTATGTTGTCAGAATTATTATAGATTTGTGTGGCCCTAAGAGTTTGTAACACCGCGAAATATTGGTCATATACCCACCTTTGATCATATACCCACCTTTACCTCTCACGAAATTTTACATGTAAGACCTATTTGACCGAAGATTACCGTTTATAATCAGTTGATATTTAGAGGATACGAAATTTTACATGTGGGAGGGGATCTGGCCAAACAATATGCAGGACCGTTTTGATAAAAAGATGACAAAAGTTGCTCTGCTAATCCCAGTAGTATATGGAGCTATGGAATTTCAACATAGTTTCACCCTTCACCATGGTATTGAGGGTATCCTATCACGTCTCGAAATAATCAATCCTATCAAGTAAAGCTAAAAGTTCGATTTCGAAGAAGGTATATATCGACTCACGTTTAAGGTGGCCCAAATACAATGATTTTAAATTTTTTGCCATTTTCAATATTTTAAAATATTTAAACATTTTCCAATCAAATTGGCTGTACAGCATAAAACCTCTATACCAAAATGATGATTAATTATACCCTCAGTCTTATGGCTAATGAAGGTATATACACATTGATACGTCAAAAATTTGCCTGATCGAAATATTAGTTCAGACCCCATGTTTCTTTGGACCAAATCCATTTCAGACAAATTGGTGTCGATTTACAAATGTTCGTCCTTCTGGCTGAATGTCGGGCCGGCTTGCTGGGGCGCAAGACAACTCTCGAAAGGAATAACTTTCAAAGGTTCAAACTTATTATCGGTTAACTCCTTTTGGTACCTCCCACACAAAATAGTTAAAATTTTGCTGAAAATTAATTTTGTAATATCAAGTGAACGAACTACCCGAATTGATATAAACTTTGCACAGCATATTATCTTATCTTTACCAAGCCTTGATGTAGGCTGAAGATGGGACTCATTGGTCCACTCCTTCTGGCACTTCCCCCACAAATGGCAAACATTTATAAATTTCGTATCAGGCGAATGGAATGTTCGATTTGAACCAAACTAGAACGCAGGTGGGCTCCGTCTGTCCTCTCCTTCTGTTACCGTTCCCATAAAATAAATTTGTATAAAGCGAATAATAAAATGTGTTTATAATTTCGCAAACCATTTTTTTACTTATTTTTGGAAATTTGGATTCGAATTGGAAGGCAAACTCTCCACCAAAAATTATCAATATTTATCCGTGGTTGGATTTAGCGTCCATACGGTGCTAACAATTTTCCATATTTCGGTATTTTGATATTTCAGGAGATTTTTAAATGAGAAGGATCTGAAATTTCGCATATTGTGTGTACCATACATTACGTTCGATTTGTTTGTATTTTTCGTTTCCTTGTTCAATGTTTCCAAGCACACATTTCTTAGTCACACATTTTAGGAACTTCGAACTATAATGGTGTTGGAAATTTCACTATACAACCTCGGCCAGGTGCGAAATAAACGACTTTTTGTAAAAGACCATATTTAAATTTTGAATCGATTTAAACTATATTGGTGCATAAAATTCACCATAATTTCTAAGCTCTGATATATAGTTGTAGGGTCTTAATTGGGATTCCAATTCATACCCTTCATATACCCTTCACCACACTGTGGTACAGGGTATTATGTCTTTGTGCATATGTTTGTAAAAAGCAAAAGCAAACGAGATAGACACATGGTTCCTTTTGAGAATATGCATAGAATCACTTTCTGAGTCGATTTATGCATGTCCGTCCATCCGTTCATCCGTCCGTCTGTCCGTCTGATGGTGTTAAATTGTAAACAAAGTGCAGGTCGCATTTATAATCCGATTTGGATGAAATTTGGCACAGCTCATTTGTTTGGCGCAAGGACGAACCCTATTGAAATTGGGAAAAATCGGTTCAGATTTAGATATAGCTCCCATATATATTTTCGCCCGATATAAGGTAAATGGTGCACCAAAGACCCTATATATCTGTCGATTTGCATGAAATTTGATATTACGTACTGACTTGAGGTTAGATTAATGTCTGTCAAGTTTCGTGTAAATCGGTCCAGATTTAGATATAGCTCCCATATAGAGTTTCGTCCGATTTCAGGTAAATGGTGCACAAAAGTCCCTATATATCTTTCGATTTGCAACAAATTTGGCATAACGTACTAAATTGAGCATAGAGTAATGTCTGCCAAGTTTCGAGAAAATCGGTCCATATTTAGATATTGCTTCCATATAGTTTCGTCCGATTTCATGTAAATGATGCACCAAAGTACCTATATATCCCTATTGCAGGAACGTACGAAGGGGGCGGCAATGCCCCCCACCATATAAATTTTTTTAACAGTAATTTTTTGTACTACCGTAAAAATTTTGTAAAAAGTGACAAAAAAAGAAGTATGGAAAATTGTCAAATAAAATTTCAACAACATATAGGTCGCTCTACATGAATTTCCATTGGAGGCTATTGTGAAATGGCAACAATACTTGTCTCATTAGATAATCGTTATAATGGTGTGAACATGAAAATATTTTTTTTTCATATTAGTTTACTATATGAGAAAAACACCCCACTAAAATATTTAAATTTCGAAAAAGATTCAATAAACACCAATACATCAAATGTGTTGAAGAAAAAAGTGTGAAAATATATAGCGCACGACACATTGTCTGTTAACTCGAGGGAAAATTTTTCACATATTTTTTGTTTCTCCCCATTGCGATTGTTGTTGTTGTTTTATAATAAATAAAAAATAACATGAAAATAAAACTACAATAACAAATTTGGGAATGTGATGCTTAAGACTGACACGTGGGGGTAGGGTCAAACAAACATTTGTATGGAGATCAGTGTTATTGTTGTTGCTGACAACATAGAGCACGCACTACACACTAAAATAATAAACATTATTTTTGTTGGTCACACTTTGTAGAGAAATTGCGATATTAAAGATTTGTATTTGTATATCAAATAGGTTTTTAAAAATCAAAAATTAGAGAGCCATTTAACCGATTAAAAAAAAAAAGTTAAAATCAAAATTCCCCTAAAACCGATCAATTGATTTTCTCAGTAGCAATTCATACTTCCAACTATTAATTTGTATATCCTTTATCGCTCGTTCAACTTCCATATCGTACAACAATTTTCACTTCCCAACCCTATATCCGATCACTATGACATCTCTGCTACTTTGTTGTTATTTTTGGTTAGTGTTGCTGCTGTCATTCTTATTGGTGTTGTATAAACACTACAAAATGCCACTACAACAAAACACTGTTTTAGTTACTATTTTTATCCAATCAACCAGACAACAATAACATAAAAATATCCTCTTTCGCCACGAGGAAAACGAAGAAATGTAACAACAAATGATAGGTCTTGTTGTTGTGGTTTTTGACATAGTATTGTTATTTTTGTTTTCTTACTTTTACTGGTTGATTGCTGGTCTGTCTTTCCGTCTGCCTGCTTGCTGTCGGATACAGGCCAAGAGATACATAGATACCCTTTTTTGTTGCAAAGGACCGACCATCTCTGTTTACAGATCAGAATGTCTGACACTAACAAAAACAAAACAATAACCCAATACAAAGTGTAAGAAAACATGTCGTGGAAAACAACAACAATAGCAAAGAGGGACAGAAATTCCCGCCGGACAGACAGACAAGTATCAGTGGTAGCATACTAACAACAAAAACATATTTTAATGCTTACACACTTTGTAAATACTTTTTGTAAAAATAACAACAACATCAACAATGTTGTGAATACTCTCTCATCCCACAATTGTGTGTTGTTGTGTACTTTGTCACACGCACACTTACATTGTTTGTACCTCTTGATCACGATGACAGACTGTTGAACGGACGGACGAATGGACCATTGTAGGTAGTTTTCTTGGTGTTGTTGTTATTTTTGTATTTCCATGTTATCGTTCGGTTTTATGCAAACCTCGTACCCAACCAATGCTGCTGCTCCTGCTATTTGTTTTTGCCTGGATTGACTGACTGACTTATTTGCGGATAGTGTTCAAAATGTAAATGGTTTTTGTGTGTTGTTTTGAGAATATGGAAAAGTGAAAGCAAATAAACAAGAATCGAAAATCAATATTAAAATATTTAATATTTATAAAATTTATTTATAGTAATGCTAAAATGTTTATGTAGCGTAAATATGGAGATTAACGCAATGACCTTTAAATCCCAGGGAAGACTAATTATGTCATGAAATAGAAACTAAATATTTATTTTAGACTGTGTTGCCTTATGAAGGAACGCAGTGATCAGCATATTTATGCAGAAAAATGCAATTTAGCACCCAGAATATTATGTCATAGAAATCGTGAGAATGTACCCGATTTGGGTTTGTCTAACATTGGCAGTTCTTAAGTAATAAATATTTAAAAATAAGCAAATGAAGAAGAAGGGTATTATGTCTTTATGCATATGTTTGTAACAGGAAAAAGAAAACAATGTAGACACACGGTTCCTTTTGAGAATATGCATAGAATCACTTTCTGAGTTGATTTATGCATGTCCGTCCGTCTGTCTGTTCATGTTAAATTGTAAACAAAGTACAGGAGAAATTGGAGAAAATCGGTCCACGTTTAGGCATACCTCCCATATAAGGGTACCCCCAAATTTTCTGTATTTTGAGGTTCTTGAGCGCGTTTTTAACTGAATTCGCTGAAATTTGGTTCATTAAGTTCTTATTAGGAAGCAAATCTCCCTACCAAAAATTATAAATAATGGTTCATTTTTTTCGGATACCCCTCATATAAAGGTACACCCAATTTTGGGTATTTTGGGGGTTTTTATCGCATTTTTCGACCGAATTCGGTGAAATTTGGTACATTGAGTTCTTATTGGGTAGCAAATCTCCCTACCAAAAATTATAAATACAGGTCCATTTTTTCGGATAGCCCCCATATAAAGGTACCCCCAATTTTCGGTATTTTTGGGTTCTTGGGCTCGTTTTATAAGTGAATTCCCTGAAATTTTGTACATTGGGTTCTTATTGGGTACCAAATTACTCCATTAAAAATTATAAATATAGATCCAGTTTTTCTGGTAGTCCCCATATAACGGTACCCCCAAATTTTTGGTATTTTGGGGTTCTGATCGTATTTTTCGACCGAATTGACTATAATTTAGTTCAGCGAGTTCTTAATAGGTACCACATCTCTCCAGTATAAATTATAAATATTGGTCAATATTTTCGGATAGCCCCCATATAAGGGTACCCCCAATTTTCGGTATTTTGGGGTTCTTGAACCAAATTCTTTTTATACCTTTACCACACTGTGGTACAGGGTATTATATCTTTGTGCATATGTTTGCAATAGCAAAAGGAAACGAGATAGACACATGGTTCCTTTTGAGAATATGCATAGAATCACTTTTTAAGTCGATTAATGCATGTCCGTCTGTCCGTCCGTCCATGTGTTTTTGTAAACAGAGTACAGGTCGCATTTGTGATCCGATTTGGATAAAATTTGGCATAGTTCACTTATTTGGCCCAAGGACGAACCCTATTGAAATTGGGAAAAATCGGTTAAGGTTTAGATGTAGCTCCCATATATATTTTCGTCCGATTTTATGTAAATGGTACACCAAAGTCCCTATATAATCTTCGATTTGCACGAAATTTGGCATAGGATTGTTAGTTAAGCCTAGAACGACGTGTGTTAAATTTCGTGAAAATCGGTTCAGATTTAGATATAGCTCCCATATATATTTTCGTCCGATTTAAGGTAAATAGTGCACCAAGGTCCCTATATATCCTTCGGTTTCCACGAAATTTGGCTCAGCATTCTTAGTTAAGCCTAGAACGACGTGTGTTAAATTTCGTGAAAATCGGTTCAGATTTAGATATAGCTCCTATATATATTTTCGTCCGATTTTAGGTAAATAGTGCACCAAAGTCCCTATATATCCTTCGATTTCTTAAAAATCGGTTTAGATTTAGATAGAGCTCCCATATATATTTTCGTCCGATTTTATGTAAATGGTGCACCAAAGTCCCTATATATCCTTCTATTTGCAAGGAGTTTGGATTTATAAGTAAATGAAGAACTCAAAATGTGGCCGAAGATGTGACAAGTTTCGATGAATTCGGTTTAGATTTCGATATTTTGCTTTTAATTTATTTACATAATTTTATCCCATTGTAAGAAGCAACTCTATATCTGACCAAAATTTATTATAGGTTGCAGAATGACATATTTAATTTCATGTTAATGGTCCTTCAAAAATGCGACGTCTGTTAGGATCCCATCTATTGAATATACCTAAAGTGGTGAAGGGTATCTTATAGTCGGCCCGTCCGACTTTACTGCTTTCCTTACTGGTTGTATTTCAAGTACCTGTCAGTATATCTATGGTGGATGGTATCCAAGTTCGGTTCGGCCGAACTTAACGCTTTTCACTTGTTTTTTTCTCATATAGGTGATCCAATCGGAATGAAAAAGTTAATATGCAGTCCATATAGTGGTGAATGTTTTAATGATCGATTTCATTAAAACTCCAATTTAAGTGTTGTTAAATTTTATTTAAATTATCTCAATATTGTTTTATATTTATATTAAATTAATTTATTGTATTAAAACCTACCAGCTGTGCTTACTAAGGGGGCGGAGGTCCCCTTTGTTATTTCGTAAATGCCATTGGCATTGACTATAAAACAACACAGAGAAAAAAAAACGTGAGAATTTCGCAAGTGTTATTTTGGTATGCAAACAATTGTGAATGTTGTTAATGTATACAGACATGAAAACAATAACAAAAATAACCAGTATTGAAATTTATGCAGAAAAAAAGTTATAAATCTTGTTTTTTATTACAACTGAAATTTATAGCGCAAAAAAATATGCAGCTTAAACAGAACAATTCAAGTGAAATGGATAATTTTTTGAAAGAAGTAAATAAAATATTGGTATTTAATTTACCAATAACGGATTTTTTGTTCTTTAAATCCTTTCAAAGGAAAAATGAGTTCTTATTTCGAATATCGCAATGCGGTATTATTATTCTACAAAAAAGGAGTAAAAACATTTTAAGAATTTGTTTTGAAACTAGACTTCATTATGATTGTCATTCTGTAAAAAGCTTTTCAAATAAATCTTATTTCATTCGTTTTTTAAGTAAATCATAAATATGACACTTTAATTTAAAACACAACAGAAATACATGACCCTGAAAGAAGCTGAAGTCAAAGTTAGAAAGCAAGAAAGAAAATGAGAGCAAATGTCCTTTAAGAAAATGACAAACAGAATTGAAATATGTGTACCAAGGTCTTGACAACAAAGCTGTGGAATTATCGTTGCAGTAATATTACAAAAAATTCTGCTTGAATGACAATACGAAAAGTGGGAGCATGATGAATGAAAAGAATTTTGAGGAATAATTTTAAAATATATATTAAATTTAAAAAGTCCAAATGAAAATAAATAAATGTTGCTGTTAAAACAATTGCAAAATATTGGAGACATTGGCAAAATACTTTAAACCAAAAACACGAAATAAATTTAAATAGATCAATACAAACATTTAAAGCGATTCCATCTAATATGTGTAGTGATTTCGGTAAGAATTAAAAAGGAAGACAATTTCTATATTTGTCAGCCGGTTTTAATTAAAGACAAAGCTCGCCTAAAACCACCGCATCGAAATCCAAGCGCATATATGTCGTAAGATTCGGGAAAAAAATAATTTGTGTGACAATTACCGGACTACAGACTTAACAATATCTGATAATTATACCCAAGACGTTCAGGGGTGTTCGCCCACAATCACTGCTTCAAATATGGATATTTTTATAAAAATAAGAGTCTCCAGCAAAACAAAAATTATAGAAGGAACCAAAACCAAATAATTATGCTTAACACTGTACATTCAAAATCTATACCGTTTTCTCTACAGTCGAAATCGTTAATAACGAAGCTGAAGAGTCTTCAAAATTGATCGCGATAGTCTTTATAACGATATCAAGTAAGTGGTAGAAGTTTTAGGAACATTTTCGATTGTACCTGTAGTTTCAAGCTATCGACTGTAAAGAGAATGGTGCGGAAAAATTCGCTCGCGAATGATTCAAAATATGCTCTTTTCGATTGGGCTAATTTTACGAATGAATTTATGGCAATAAATTCTTTACCAAACGAACATTCGACAAATGAATGTTTGCAAACATATAACAAACGAGTGAGAGCGCACAACAACGATCGTTCGTTTCGTTTGATGGTTGAAATTCTTTCTGACATTCGCTCACCAATGAAAACGAACATTAGTGTTGAGCGTACAGCAACAAGAATAACAACAAACGTTCGTGAACTCAATAGTTGTTGGCCATGTGTTCCACACATGCTCAACACTTTCTGCTACTCACACACATTCATTCCCTGTGTGTGGATACTTTTTTCTGATCTTTTTGTTTGTTGTTATTTTTAACAGAGCTTGCGAGCCTTCGCAAACATTTGTTTTTTGATTGCTCCTCAGCAACGAATGCTCGAATATCAATATCAAATAGACGACGCTTGCAGCGAAATTTTATCATTAGGGGACATTCGCGAGAGATTGCAAACTTTATCAATTCATTGAAAACAATCGAATATCACACGATTGTTTTATATATTCGAAAGAATATATTGCGTTATCAAGAGATGGATAGGGATTTTCTATGATCTCTTCAACTGCGTGCTCATCAACGAAGTCCTGATGAGCCGCTTAACCAACGGCGAAACGCGTCGCATAGTGTTGGGATTGTATTATCTCTCTGGATTTCCTTTTCATTGCAACTCCGATCATGCAGCTCTTCCCGAAAGAGAAATTAACAAAAAAGGAGTCCTTTTTCGTTTATGCGCAAAGTCTCCCGGCCAAGTCTCGAAGAAGTGAGCACAATTGGTCACGGAGAACTTGGAATGTTTTCATTTTGCGACAGGTGAAAGATAATTTCCACGGCAACAGCTCATAGCCGGTTCAAGGCCTCAAAGTATTTATGGTTGGTGCATTTTATGGTCTGGCGATGTCATTGGACCTTTCGACAGCTCAGTGTCGGTCCGAGACCCAAAAGTGTCAGTGATCGGTTCGTTTTGTGGTCTTGCGATATCATTGCACCTTTCGAAATGGGTTGCGCTATCGAGATATGGTAAAGGATTTCTTATGGTCGTTCACCTGCGTAACCACCTACCTTTAACCAACGAAGCCCTTGTTCTTGTAGGGGCTAAGTTTTAGAACCGTTACTCCAAGAAATTATGGTCACCGAAAACTTGTGATTTCTTCATTTTGGCACATGTGAAAAATAAAGTACAGCCTACATCTTAGTGCTGGTTTTTTATGCTTTATTATGCTTTATTTATTATCCGATTGAAATGAAATTGGGTACGTCTCATTTATTCGACCAAGGGCACAGCAAACACCTACATTTTGTCCATTTAGAATGATATTTTGCACTATATACTTTATTGAGTCTAGTTCTGCAAAATCGGTTAAGTAGTATATATTACTCCCATATATATTTTGTTCCGATTTCGCCCATCTAAATTAAGCACACAATTTTTGTCTAATCGTGATGAACATTTGAATTCCGAATTAAGCCTAAAATTACGGGAAAGATATGATAAAATATTTTCGTCCAATATCATGCAAATTGTGGACCCATATAACCAAAACGGTCATATTATCGGACCCGTCCGACTTATACCGTTTCCTAATTATATGTAATATACCCATTTATCCAAGTTATTAGGGTCTTCTATAGAAGCTTTTCAATATGGATCACACTTCTCAGTAGATAGAAGACCCTCCTCAATGTAAAGAAGGTCTCTTCTATTGGTGGAAATTCTCTTCAATTTCTTCCCTCTTACCTTCTTATTCATCTTAACATGTTCTCCCCATTTTCAAAAATTTATTTCACAAACTATATATCCCTGCTCTCCATATCATCAAATCCCTTCTGGACAATTTCCCAGCAATATCTTGAGTTTTGTGATATTTTCAACTTGCAATATTGTCCATAAGAAATAAAAGAGGATAATGATCATAATGGAGTTGTAAGCAATAGAAAAAAAAATATACAACTAACGGAAGGGAGAAAAGAGACATCTATAGAATAACGAAGAAAAATAATAATTTTCTTTTTATTGCTGCAATGAATGGAAGAAAATATGATGAAGCAAAAACAACAAAAAAGGAGCGAGGAAATTATGCAATGCTTGTTGCTGCAACAAGCAAATGTTTTCATTTTATGGAAACCTAGACATGTATTTGCCACAATTACTGATTGTTTCAGCTTTTTTTCTCATTTGCTTTGTTTTGCTTTGTTTTTCTTCCTTTATTAGATTTTTTGTTCTCGTTCTAGTGAGACATGTAGAAATTGTGCCATACAAAGTGATGACAATAATCATGATGTCGGTCGCTCGGTTGGCTGGTTGCTTCGAAGAGTTGATAATGGCGAAACGGAGACAGAGATAATCATCAATGTTGAAATAATGAAGTTCCCATACAGATGTTAGGTTATGTTATTAGATGGAAAGAACGGTGGCAAACCGAACGATGTTTAGACAATTGTTGCAAGCAAACTACAACTGGAGTAATGATGGCAGGGAACAGTGTATGAAATCTGTGGCAGAAAAAAACTAACGAACACACGAACGAAAGAAAAACATTTTTGTTTTAGGTTTATTGTGATAGATATGTTTCTATATCGCAGATAATAAGGCAAGAATAAAACAAGAAAAATAACACAAAGAAAACATATACACATAGTTCGAAATACCAGTGTTGGAAAAAGAACACACGCTGCTTTTCCTTCCAGTTAGAAATGAAGAATGAAAAGCGAAGCGAAAAAAACTCCGCTGATGTAATATCGTTGCAAATGATTGACAAGCAGATGTTACATGACACGATGCAGAGGGATGGGGAGGTGGAATGACAAATGCAAAGATAAATTCTGTAATTTAGCAATTCAACAATGGCGACAGACATTTATTAATGTGTCTATGTGTTACGGAATAAGTAGTACGGATGGATTTAAGGCGGAAAAAGACAAAAAGTATTTTGGCTTTAAATTGGAATTTTTATTTAAATCATTTTTACAACTATTCATGGATATGTGTTTTTATGATCTATACATTTCCGAAGTTCCAAATATTGTGCAATAAATGGCAAAAAATAATAAGCCGTAATTGGAAATCAGGAGAAAACTAAGTATCAAAATACAGTCGCACATGTTGTAAAATTTGACGGTAGAAACATGGGATTACATCCACTTCTTAATGCTAAAACATAGTTAATTTGGCTAGAAAATGTGCCAAGACCCATTACAATATCTGGATTTTTATATGCAGACTATAGGAAAAAATTTACCGATATTTATAATAAGTCGTAGGAAGATTTGATTATTGTGGGGCAATTCAAATGAAAACACAAGTTACTAATTAGAGTCAACTCGGTTGAGAAACGTGTCAGTTATTACTAAACACGGAGTCCAATAGATACATTTTGGTAGGAAATTTCTTGTCAAGAGGGAACCCGATAGCCGTTTCTTTTAGAAAACGTGCCCAAAATACCGAATTTTCGGGTGGTACCTTAATATAACCCTACCGTAAAGTGGACTAGTATTGATCAATTCTGTTAGAAAAACAATGAAAAACGATATTAAGTTCGGCCGGCCGTGAGATTTGACAGCCAATGAGAATACAAAACTACAGCCAATCGGTTGAAAAACGTTTCCAAGATTCTCAAAATACCGACTTGGCCCAATGTTAATAATTTTTAGTGCAGCGATGTACCTAAACCCAAAATGCCGATTTGATTGAAATATGTGTAGAAAATTAGGGGTACCATATTATGGGGGTTCCCCTTAAACGTGGGCCAATTTTAAAAATTTGTAGTACGGAAATGTGCTATGCAATGAGAACCCAAAATACATCCACGTTGATTGGAAAACGTGTCCAAAATACCGAGTTTTTTGGGCTACCGTTTTATTTGGGATACCCTGAAACATGGCTTAATATTACTATTCCCCTATAAGGCGTCTACCAAATTACAGCCAATTCGATTGGAAATTGTGTTCAAAATACCGAATACTAGAGGGTACCCTTATAAGTGGGCTACCCTGAAGCTTGAACCAATAATAACCAGTGAGGAAAGTAATACAGTCGGACAGGGCGGACTATATGATACCCTTCACCACTTTGTATATATTGTACATATGTATCGTTACAATTGCATGCCAATGTTCCCTCGAAGGAACATACGCATGTCTCTCTACAACCCATGATAAATTTAATTTCATTCGGGCAGATTTAGAGTCGTCTACGTACCATGGGACAAATTTATAGAAAACGAGGTATAGCAAAATTAATACACGCTATTTGCTACGCCGCACTGACGAAATTTTAATCTCAGTCAGACACCCGTTCGAATTACATATGGAAGCTATGGCTTCATCTGCAACCAATTTCAACAAAACGTAATAACGTTATTCAAGTCTCAACTCGAAACGATGTGCAAAAAATATATATATATAAATATATATCTGAATCTGAACCGACTTTTCCGAAACTTACTGCTCATCGTTGTTGACTCAATTCAGTACGCTATGCCAAATTTCGTGCAAATCGAAGGATATAAGGGAAGGGACTTTGATGCACTATTTACCTAAAATCGGACGAAAATATATATGGGAGCTATATCTAAATCTAAACCGATTTCCAAGAATTTTAACACACATTGTTAAAGACTTAATTCAGTACGCTATACCAAATTTCTTGCAAATCGAAGGATACAAAGGGACTTTGGTGCACTATTTACATAACATCGGACGAAAATATATATGGGATCTATATCTAAATCTGAACCGATGACTAAGAAATTTTACACACGTCATCCTAGACTCAATTTAGTACGATATGCCAAATTTCGTGCAAATCGAATGATATGTAGGGACTTCGGTACAACATTTATATTAAATCGGGCGAAAATACATATCGTTAGCTAAAATGCAAAAAGGCGTAACTAACAAAAAATTTAAATTGACTTTGTCAACACATGTAGTTTATTGAAATTCACAATATTCATTCAAAAAGTGAATTTTCAAATTTTTGTTAGTTACGCCTTTTTGCATTTTAGTTAACGATATATGGGAGCTATATATAAATCTGGACCGATCTCCAGGAAACTTGACTTAAGGGACTTTGACACAAAATTTACTTTAAATCGGACGAAACTATAAATGGGAGCTATATCTAAATCTGAACCGATTTTTCCCAATAGGGTTCGTCCTTGGACCAAATAAGTGACCTATGCCAAATTTCATCCAATTCGGATCATAAATGCGACCTGTACGGACATGCATAAATCGACTTAAAACGTGAATCTCTGCATATTCTCAAAAGGAACCATGTGTCTATCTCGTTTCCTTTTGCCTGTTACAAACATATGCACAAAGACATAATACCCTGTTCCACAGTGGGGTGAAGGGTATAATAATTTTTCGTATGAATATGTGTTATTCAAAGAGAACTCAAAATTGCCAAATGACAGCCAAGTCGTTTGAAAAAGTGTGTCCAAATTTCCAAAATACCGAATATTGGGGGTACCTTGATCTTTTTTCTATACATCAAAACGCGGAATGATATATCCCATTTCCAATATCAAACATTCGAGGAGTACTAGCAATGTCTGCGCAAAATTTCAGAGCTATATCTTAAATATTGCGATCTCGATCATGGTTTCAACAGACGGACTGACGGACATGCATATCCAATAATGGAAGCTACTTTGTGGGGTAAATATATCGAGGTGTTGTAAACAAATTTAATGTATAGTGGTGGGTATAATCTTAGTTAGTGTTATAGTGGTGGGTATGGAACAAATTTTATACCCTCCACCATGAGGTGCATATTCAAAATATCAGCAGCCGATAAAGCGAATTGCCAAACTACAGACACTCATGTTGGAGAATTGTGCTAAAATCTGGAACATACAAAAAATCAAGAGGATTAGTTGTATGGATTCTATGTAGAAACCTGGACTTATTCTGTGAATAAGTTCTTCATCCACCAAGATCCGAGAATTCCAAATTGCAAGGCACCCTATATGTCATTCGGTTATAAATGCACCAAGGACCTGATCAAGACCGGATATAATCGGTCGTATTACCGTTCGTAAATAACTATATTGAGAGGCTATATTTCATTATTACTGTTATTTTTTGTTTTTAGACCGAAATTGAATGGTATTCTCCTCTTATAATCCCTGAAGTTCTTCCCTAATATTTTTATCCCAACAACTTCACTTCCCTTTTTCGCTCTTTTCTTCTTTGAAACATTTTGTTCTGGTTATCATTTATTTCAATCTGTAACATATTTTTCGTAGCGTTTTTTTTTGTGCTCACCATAAACAATTACATTACAAAAACAAAAACAAAACAGTCAACCAGTGTCGCCACTATAAATAGACAAGGCTAGCTGGATGGCTGGTTGGTTAGCTAGGCAAATAAAATGTAAGCAAAATGTTGCCACAGCAACAAGGCACATCATGGCACCCAAGCTGCAACCTTTATGATAATGGACATCCTTTCTGCTTCTTCCAAAAACAACAACAGCAACAACCGTCAAAAAGTACAGAAGAAGAAGAAATGGAAGGAGAATAAAATCTAAAGAAAACAAGACTGGAATGAGTTTCATTTTTATGGTTTAGCGCTTTTCTTAAAACAACAGCATCAACCAAAACATTTTGGCTAACAAGAACAAACAACTATGGCAAACCACCTTACTATGTAGCTAAACAAACCCGCTAGCCAGCCAACCAACCATTCTAAAATAATTTCAGTTTTGTTTTTGTGATGCTGTACAAAGAAATTTTTATTTATTATTTCTTACTGGTATTGTTGTTGTTTCTAGTTGTTCTTGTTTTGTTTTTCTTCACTTTTTACATTTTTATAAGAAACATATTTTTTGCATAAATTGTTATCTTTATTGTGTGTGATAGCTGAAAACAAAAAACCAAAAACAATGTTGTCGTGACCAATTGTTGAAAGAATGTTGAATGAAAGACGAGTTGAAAACAACTGGGTCGGACTAGTGGGTTGGGTGGTGGAATTTTGTAAGAAAATTTAATAATTTTTTGGATCTATGTAGGTATTTGGCAAGTGGAAACATGAACAATTGGGTTAGACAATAGTGATGGTGCTAGCAGGAATGGGAGAATTTTGTATAGAGGACGATTAAATTGTTGAGTTGTGAATTGGAGTTCAAAATAAAATTTTGATTTAAAACGCAAGATAAAAGGAGAACATTTGTCATGAAGTTTGGAACTCTTCATTGTGGACCCCTATAAGGTATTAAATATTCTGGATCAGATCGCTCGAGTGTCAATCTGTCGAGCTCCCTAAGGAGTGGTGATACAAAATAGATTAAGTTCGAATATCCAAGTTGAGGTATTGATCCAATATAATGATTCACTTCGATATTCAGATATTTTATAATAAAAGTAGACCATTTTCCATTCCATGAAACAAAAGTTCAAGTAAATTTTTGTTGCAATTATTACTCAAGACACGCTTAATTCCAAGAAAAGTAGAGGCTCAAATTGGATAATTACGAATGTGGATAAAAAAAGGTTAGAAATTTTAAATTACAAAAATAATTAAGATTTTTCGAAAACTTGTGCTACTGAGCGTATACATATTATTAATTTATCAATGACTATATTTGTACTACATACCTTTTGGGCGCTAAAAATACTAGAAACTTAAGTAGGTGAATTATGGGAATTCGTTTGAAATAAAACATCTTGAATAATGGTACCCATTTTTCGGCACACTATTCTGAAACTTATGTGTTTGAAAACTAGTCATCATATCGATTAAAGAATTTTCACTCATGACTATTAAAAATGTCCGTTGCGGCAATATTATGGCAAACTGGTGTGGTTTGGGTGCAAAAAGGTCGGAAATCTTTAATTTAAAGAAATGAATAATCTATATTTAAGATTTTTTTAAAGCAGATACTATTGAGCGTATACATTTTATTTATTCCGTATTGACCATATTTATATTGCATACCTGCTAGGCACTAAAACAATTGATATTAAAAGTAGGTTAAATATGGAGATTCGCTTGAAAAAGTTGTAATTATTGGTCAAAATATTAGAGTAGGGCACAGCGTTCTTGTAAATCAGCTGTAATTTTATATTTTGGGTGTAAATTGTCAACATTGGCCCTAGTTTTGGGATAGCCCCCATCCATTTCATCTTTATTAATTCCGTTATGACCATATTTATATTGCATACCTCTAAGGCGCTAAATAATTTTAATTATTAGTAGGTTTAATATGGAAATTCACTTTAAAAAATTGTGAATATTGGTCCAAATTTTAGGGTAGGTCCACCAAATTTTGGCAATGGCCATATTTATATTGCATATCTTCTAGGCGCTTAAATAATTGGAATATTGAGTAGGTTATATATGGGAATTCATTTGTGAAATTTTGGTAGATTGGGGAGATTGGGCACGGATTTCTTGTAGACCGTCTGTAATTTTATATGTGTGTAATTGTGAATATTGGTGCAAGTTTTAGGGTAGGCCCACCAAATTTTGGCAATGGCATACCTTCTAGGCGCTAAATAATTTTAATTATAAGTAGGTTAAATATGGGAAGTCACTTTAAAAAATTGTGAATATTGGTCCAAATTTTGGCAATGACCATATTTATATTGCATACCTTCTAGGTGCTTAAATAATTGAAATATTGAGTAGGTTAAATGTGGGAATTCATTTGTGAAATTTTGGTAGATTGGGCACGGATTTCTTGTAGACCGCCTGTATTTTATATGTGTGTAATTGTGAATATTGGTGCAAATTTTAGGGTTGGCCCACCAAATTTTGTCAATGGCCATTTTTATGTTGCATACCTTCTAGGCGCTTAAATAATTGGAATATTGAGTAGGTTATATATGGGAATTCATTTGTGAAATTTTGGTAGATTGGGGAGATGGGCACGGATTTCTTGTAGACCGTCTGTAATTTTATATGTGTGTAATTGTGAATATTGGTGCAAGTTTTAGGGTAGGCCCACCAAATTTTGGCAATGGCATACCTTCTAGGCGCTAAATAATTTTAATTATAAGTAGTTTAAATATGGGAAGTCACTTTAAAAATTGTGAATATTGGTCCAAATTTTGGCAATGACCATATTTATATTGCATACCTTCTAGGTGCTTAAATAATTGAAATATTGAGTAGGTTAAATGTGGGAATTCATTTGTGAAATTTTGGTAGATTGGGCACGGATTTCTTGTAGACCGCCTGTATTTTATATGTGTGTAATTGTGAATATTGGTGCAAATTTTAGGGTTGGCCCACCAAATTTTGTCAATGGCCATTTTTATGTTGCATACCTTCTAGGCGCTAAATAATTGCAATTATATGTAGGTAAAATATGGGCATTTACTTAAAATATTTGTGAATATTGGTAAAAAATTTTAGGGTCGGCCACCCAAATGTTCATATATTGGAGAGTTTGGGCATTGTGCACCATAACATTGAAAGCTCTCAGTAATCTGTTTAGGCACGGATCTTTTAGACCGGCAAAAAATGGAACTTATGGGTCATCAGGGCTCAGACTTAACAACCAAGGACTTATTTTTAATGCTGCAAGAAGAAATGCCTGTGCCTCTGAAAGTGGTTAGAGCGTGAAAAGCGTATACATCAATGGGGATACTAAAGTGTTCGCATTTGATTATTAGCCTAAAATATATAAAGTAGCCCCAAAAGTTGGGTCATTTTAATTTCCGTTAATTTTCTTTCAAATATTTTATTTCCCCCTTTTTTGTATATATTTCTTCTGAATCCTTGAAATCTTTGTTTAATTTTAACCTTCCTTCTTGATCTCTAAATTGTGTAATCTTTACAAATACCTAAACCCTCCTAAAATTGAGATTTGTTTACGACCCTAATGTTATGTCATTTAAAAACTAGGTTGATTTTAAATGGAGGGTCAACATGATAAAAAAATATGTCCACCAGAAAAAAATCGGAAATAAAATATAATACCACAGAGAGATGGAGGGCTCAAAAAAAATGCAACTGCACTAAAACCATAAAAAGCGACAAGCGTTTAATAGGCATTGCAACGATGACGATGATGTGTCCCATAACAAATGCCGCCCCTATATTCAAGTGGCTGTTGTGTGATCAACCCATACACCCAATATTTTATCGCCATTCATCTGCAATTTCTCGCAAGAAGGAGAAAAAATTGCCAGTACCAGGAAAAAAACACAAACTACAACAAAAATGAGAAAATAAAACATTTAGCCGTGAAATGACCAAAAGTTCACGTAAAACCCAGCCAAAACAAACTGTGGTCATAGCTGAGGGATACAAAATTAAACACACAGCTCAAAACATGACCCAATTTTTGTTGGCTGTTGGTTGCCATTTGGAAAAACGGAAAAAACCAACAGAAAACAGAATTGAAATTGAAATCAAGCTTTTGGCCAAATGCCTGTCTCTTGTTTCTTCATGATAAAGCCTTCAGTTTAAGTGGCAGGGAAAATGAAATGGAAATGAAAATTTAAACTAAATTTCCCGTCAAACAAATAAAGCAACGGAAAAAAAGAACGGACTCGATGGAAAAATAAAATTGCATCCTCCTACTCCACCCCCTACTCATTCAAATGTTAAAGGTCATTTCTTTCATTTCAGTGTTTTTTTCTTTCTGTTAAACATTTGCGGTGCACAGCGTTTCACCAAAAATTAAAGTTAAACAGCAACAACAACCAACAAATTCGCCAAAAGCCATGGAAATACCATGATTCCAACTCGGCTAGTTTGGCAAAATTAAATTAAACATTTTTTGAAGTGGAAGAAGCGCAATATAGAAACAAAATTTTGACCTCGAACAAAACAAGGTTAAGTACGTCCACCCAACAGCAAAAAAACAGATGTTAAAGATAAAAATGACACACAAAACTAACGCCATAATAACCTAGAAAATTCCACGAATAAACACTATTCACCGGTTTGGTTTAATGGCCAAAAGTAGTTTCCACTTGAAATGCGAGCGAAAAAAAAATTTAAGAAGAAGAAATGTTTCTTTTCCCTTTCTGTGTCTCTCTCCTTTGATTACAAAAAATGAAAGAAAGACAACTGGGCGGAACGAGCAAACTAAATAAAAAAGAAAATTGCTAAGTGGATACTTAGCAAAAATGTAGAAGAAGAAACGACGAGTCAACAGGTGGGTGGTGAAGTTGTTGGTAGTTTTGTAAAAGAAGAAGAAAAAACGAAAGTTCAAGTAAATTTTCGTTGCTCAAGATAAGTATAATTTCAAAGAAAGTAGAGCAATTCTATGGCTTGGATTGGTTAATTAGGAATGTGGATGAATTTTAAATTACAAAAATTTTTCAAAAACATATGATACATATTTGTTTTGCATACCTCGTAGGCGCTAAAATAATAAGAAACATAAGTAGGTGAATTATGGGAATTCAATTGAAATAAAAAATCATGACCCACTGTATGTCATCATTCGTACACTAAACAGGTTGGAAATCTTAAATGCAAGGAATGAAATTTGACCTATATTTAAGACATTTTGAAAATAGATACTATTGAACGTACATTGCATACCTTGTCACTGGGAAAAAATCCTATTATAGCAATTCTATGGCAAACTGGTGTGGTTGGGGACGAAAATGTCAAAAAATCTTATATAAAAGATTTTCTGAAAGCAAATACTATAGAGCGTATACATATTATTAATGCAGTAATGCCCATATTTGTATTGCATACCTTCTAGGCGCTAAAATTATTTAAATTATAAGTAAGTTGAATATGGGAAAATAATTACATCTGCATAATTGTATCTCCAAAAAGAAGAAAGGCCTATCGAAGACGTATTTTGCATTTACCTCTACACAGAGTCCAGCTCAGGTAACAGCGGACCATTCAGAACGTCAAAAATGCGTGGAATTGGGCCTTGAGTAACAGGCGGTGGACGGAACCAAATTTTTCAACGGTGGGTATGAGAATCATCAAGTAATTATACCCTCAGCCTAATGGCTAATGAGGGTATAATTATACACTTTGTATACGGCAAAAATATGCCTCATCGAAATATTGGTTTTAGACCCTGTGTTTCTTTGAACCAAACCAGTTTCAGATAATCTGAAGTTGATTTACAAATATCTAGGTGTCTGATGCGCACGATAACTATCGAAGGAATAACCGATTTAGTTCAAGTTCGAAGATGGGGAATACCGGTCCATTCCTTCTGGTACCTCCACCACAAAATCTTAAAAAACGGTGCAAACAATTTATTTTATAATATCATGTGAAGAGACTAACCGATTTGAACCAAAGTTTGTGAGGGACCCAATTGTGCTTCTGTGGGAAAGTTAACCACAAGGGGACAATATTTTATGAAGTTGAAAATTTGTAAAAGCGAACATATAAACATATAACTTATATTAAGCGAACCATAAAACATGGATGTTCCGTAGACCTCCGCAAACCATAGGCGAAGCCGACCGACACTTTTTTACATGTTGAAGAGAGGCATTACATCCAGAATAAATTACTTTTTGGTGTGATAGACCTTACTTCTTCGAAAACGATAGAACAACTGTCACATAAATTCGGTGAGTTATAGTCATAGATGAATTCGACTTAGAGAATATGCGGTTTTAACAAGACCATGTCACACAACTCGAGTGAATGTGGTTTGACTGCAAGAGCGATTTTCTGGCAAGGAATTTATTCGTCGTGCCGATATCAATTGGCCACCAAGAACTTGCGATTTTACACCGGTCTACTTTTTTATTGGAGCTACATGAAATACCATGCTTATGCAGACAAACTTTCAACTATTCAGAAATCTCTTAAAAAAAAACTCTTAAAAACTCAATATGTGTCAAAAGGGGGTCGAAAATTATTTAAAAAAATTAATGCTTGCAACATTGATCGTGGAGGTCATTTAATATATATATATATATATATATATATAGGGTTTCACACAATGTTTATAAAAACACAAACTGGGTTTCATCCTGACTATTTTGCAAAAACAAAAACAACGTTCAAAGTTTATAATAAAAAAAGTTATATCATAAAAAAAAAACTTTATATGTATAAAACGCATATAAAACTACAAAATATATAACCCTATAGAATCGGGAAAATATTAATATACTATTCTCATAGTCCAGCGTATGCTGTTATTTATTATATGGATAACTAAAAAACTGTAGCATATCCTAAAGGCGCCAAGGGTGAGGTCTATGGTTTTATACTTACACAATTATTGGTAGTGAATCAGATGTGACACATACCTGAAAAGTAAAAAAGAAAAGAAAAAAATTTATTAATAAATTGTTGTTATTTTAATTCCCTTTAATTCCGAAAAAAATCCGGCATCAAATATGCCTCTATGTTGATAAGTCTTAAAAAATTTAATATTTAAAAGACGGATGAATTTCTGGTGACCTGTGCATTAAGTTAGATTCATAAATTGGCTTTGATTTCCAGATCCACACTTTGCGGCATATGAGTATTAATGATATAGACAAAAGGCTCAAAATAATTTTGACAGCTTAAAAAACTTGTAACCGATTTTTTGGGTTAATGAGTAACATTTTTGCTATAATGGCTGCATCGATTCAAATATACGGTATTATTGTTGTTTTTGCATAGTGTTTTTCCCTATACATTATACATTTAATTAAAAGTTTATTTATATATTAAAATTTATTGATAAATATTTTGTATAAATTACTTTAAACTACCTTCGATATTTGTATACCATTAGTATATTTGTATAAAACTAACGCTGCTCTTTAAATATTTAACACATATCAACAAATTACAATATATATTTTTTTAATTCACAAAAAATTTTCCCTTAATAAAATTTCAAATTTGAAAAAAGGCAAACAAACGATTGAAACAATTGTAAAGTTGTACCACGAACAAAAAAAAAAAAAAAGAATCCCGTTGCCAATAGCAAAGTTTTGCCCAAACGGCACGTTTTACTGCAGCTCAATATCAAAACAATAACATTGAATATGAGATGAGTGGAAATAAAAAAACTATGAACATTGCGTTCAAATTCTATAAAAAAAAACTGAACTCATAGTTTTTGTTATTGTAGAAAAGATTGGTTGGGGAGATATATGTATGTAAACATACATGTATACATATATACGCCAGCATTGAGCCTGACTTTGTCATTGAACAAAAGGAAAATATATAGTATATATGACGATGCATTCATTCATGCAATTTCCATTGCGAACATTTACTTTATTTATGTCGCTGTGTGTATATAAACAAAATATACAAAAATAACACATGAGTGAATAAATATTTGTTGTAAAATAGCTGAAAATAAAATTTTGTACATGAAGCGAGAGAGAGGAGAAAAATAATTGTCAATTGTTAGGTGAGCTAAAATACAGTTTAATACAGGATTAAAAGTTTTTGTGAAATGGTTATTGGTGGCGTATAAGTATTTTTAATTCAAATAAAATAAAATATTTTAAAGCATACCCTCAAGGCGCAAATTAGCTAAAACTTCCATTTCAAAATATGTTTGGCTGAAAAATGAATCAAAATCAAATAAAAAAATTGATGTGAAACAAATTTTGCTTCACCCTGTAAAAATATCATATGTTTACACACACACCAACACACTGGGGAAAACTTATTGAAGCATTAACAAATTGATTGTCATATTTACAGTTAGTTGTTTGTTTATATGCATAACGTTTTGTTTGGCATTTTATTATATTTTTTCCACACAATGATTGCTTCTTTTTTTTTCGCTTTGTGTTCGCCAAAAACAAAATTGCCATTGCATTTTTTTTTAGTTTTTACAACAAATTTGTTGGCAATTAAATTAAGCACGTTATGGATACTTAACACAAAATACTATGTGTATGTAAATTCACACCTATACCCAGGCAATGATAATTTAATGCAATGGTACTATTGCCTGGCATTTTTAAAGGTATGTTCTTTATGTTCACTATTTGCTTGTATCTTTGTGTGTGTGTGTGTTAGCAAAATTTTATTACATCGATAAATTGTATGTGTCGAAGTTTTATTTTATTATCAGGCAAAACCACACACATACACGCCCAGCAATGATACTTAAAATGCCACAAAAACACAAATGTGGAACAGCAATAAACAATGTGCTGTGCTGTGAAGTTTATTTAAGCTTTTTAGGACCTCCGGATATATACGGGAAGAATGCAATTAAGTTATGTTTATTGTTTTGTGCAACACTAGATAGTTGGAATATATTTAAATTTTATGTTATTTATATATTTTTTGATAATAGCAAATTGCAAAAAATATATTCTAATCACATTTAAAATCAAGTTTAAACATAAGTGCTTAATTATTCTTCTTAGAAAACTCAATAAATAATCAATTACAACAGTTACTTTAAATGACACTTAGTGGCGTATGAGTATTATTAATACGGTTTAATTAATATAAAAAGTGCTGCATAGCATAAAGGAGCTTTATTTGAAGATCGGTAGCGAGTTACTATGCCAACCGAATATTATAATTAACTTAAATTGCGGAGCCACTACAAATATTTTATCAAATTTGCCTAATTATTTGTATATACAATTTTAATGGTTACAGTAAATAACACTTAGTGGCGTATAAGTATTATTAATAAGGTTGAATAACTCTAGAAATTGTAGCATACTTTTAAGGCGCTTAATGGAAAGATTGTTAGAGAAATTCTAGGGCAAGTATAGAGAATTTTGATAATTTCTAGTCGATAAACTAAATTTGTGGAACCTTCACAAACATTTAAAGATTTTCGTTTGGTGGGTATACAAATTTTAAAAAATTACGCAGTAAAAATATTGATTGAAAAAATATAATAATATTTGGGACGTATTATAATAAGGAAAGAAATAAAATTACGATGTCGCAGAAATATATGATTTTAATTTACATTTACTCCTAAGAACTATTACGGTTGATTCCTTGTGTCGCATGATTATTATTAACATAAAAATTAAATTCAAAAGTATAGCATATCCTCTAGGGGCTATTGGGATAATTGGATTAACCATTATTATATTTTAAGTACCCAACATAGCCGTTTTATATATACAAGAGCTGCTAAACATATTTTTGATATTTCTATTTGAAAATTTACCCAGTACGGTTACGCGTACAATAATGTGTTGTGTTGCTTATATTGCTCAATTTCATGTGATCAACTGTGGATCGATTCAAAAGTGCATCGATGAAGTCTTTGTATGGCAATAAACCGCCATCCTATATCCTTGTGAGACGCTCACTCAAAGTTGAAGATCCTCTAAAAACAGCCATTTGGCCACGGAACATTGATGTCGTGCGTGAACTGATAATGAAGGAACATCATGTGAAATACCTTGAGATGGAGGCATTGTTCCGTATTTTTATACCCTTCACCACACTGTGGTACAGGGTATTATGTCTTTGTGTATATGTTTGCAACAGGCAAAAGGAAAAGAGATAGGCATATGGTTCCTTTTGAGAATATGCATAGAATCACTTTCTGAGTCGATTTATGCATGTCCGTCTGTCCGTCCATGTATTTTTGTGAAGAAAGTACACGTCGCATTTATGATCCAATTTGGATGAAATTTAGCATAGATCACTTATTTGGCCCAAGGACGAACCCTATTGACATTGGGAAAATCGGCTGAGATTTAGATATAGCTCCCATATATATTTTCGTCCGATTTAATGTAAATGGTGCGCCAAAGTCCCTATATATCTTTCGATTTGCAGGAAATTTGGCACAGCGTAATGAATTAGGTCTAGAATGATGTGTGTTAAGTTTCTTGAAAATCGGTTCAGATTTAGATATAGCTCCATAATATATTTTCGTCCTGTTAAATGTAAACAGTACAAGAAAGTCCCTATATATCTTTCAACTTGCACGAAATTTGGCACAGCGTAATGAACTAGGTCTAGAATGATGTATGTTAAGTTTTGTGAAAATCGGTTCAGATTTAGATATAGCTCCCATATATATATTCGTCCGATTTAAGTTAAATGGTGTACCAAAGTCCCTTAATATCTTTCGGTTTGCACGAAATTTGGCACAGCGTAATGAATTAAATCTAGAATGTTGTGTGTTAAGCTTCCTGAAATCGGTTCAAATGAAAAATTTAGTATCGGTTGCAGAATTAAAGTATCAGTTTTAAAGGCTTAGGTATAGAATTAGTATATCTTTCTTGTATTGAATACCAAATTTTTATATGACCTGGGAATATTGAAGAAATTGTTTAACCATTGTCAAACCATCTTATATTAGTTAATTCATGTTATTATTTTAGGGATAATAAAAGTGTTTTTGTCTTAAAGGTCAAATAAAATTTCCTAAAATTTGAATGCTGTATTTATCGACCCTTAAATCCAACTACCCAAAAATTCCCCTTCTAAACTTTAAACTTTTATTTCTTTGAGTGGAGAATGAAAATGAAAAACAAAAAACTCCAAAAACACGACAAAACAATAAAGAACCAAAAAGAGCACCAGCAGTGCAACATAAAACTAGATTTTTTTTTCTTGTTGGGGTTTTGTTTGGTTTGCCAAAAATAAAGCCAACATTTTTCGAAAGGGCAACGTGAAACAAACCATCTAAAACAAAGCAAATATGTGAATGGAGTAGGCCTAACAGTCCAGTTGCATCACTCCACGGTGGTCATAGATGTCTGTGAGTGCACTTGGAAAAAATGAACGACCAAAATACAACAATAACAACACAAGTCTAAGTGCAAGTAAAAATGAACGCAACATTTTCGACTGTCCATCATCATATAAAACAGTTATGGCAGAGAGATGTGAAGATAAAACGAAGTTAGATTTCGGGATGGGGAAACAAATCTGAAATAAAACCGAAGCAATAAATACGAGGGAGGGATGGATAGTTACAAAAAATTATGAAAGAATTTGGGAGTGTATGGAATCTGATCTGCTAATTTGAGGTCGGACGATATTGCCGTTTCCCGAAGGGAAAAAAGACAATTTTAGGAAAGATTCATGTTGTATCACATTGGTCGATTAAAGGACCCACCCCAGTATAGAGATGCAGTCAGGTTGTAGTACGACATTTCGAATACTGAAATGTGAATATAGATCATATATAGATCACGCTCTATTTTTTAAGCCTTATTCACATTTTCGAATCGAAGTGACAGCATTTAGGGCATTTAGGCTTTGCGCAGGCCTAGCCGCTTCCACAAAAACTATCGACTATATCTTAATACATTTTTGAATTTTACATGATAATTTTAGAGGTACTTTCTTATACTTAAATTAAAAACACTCTACACTCTGATATAGAGTACAGAGATCTTACGTAGATCAAATAATAGTAGGAGACCCGAAGAGTGTCATCTGTTTTTTTAGGGGACCTAAGGCTTCTATGGATGGATTTTTCCGTCTACAATAGTTGTTATGCAGGCAGGCATATTCAATGATTCGTTATATCGGTCCAAATTCAAATAATAGGAGAAGACCCGAAAGGTGTCATCTGTTTTTTAGGGGACATAAGGCTTCTATTGATGGATTTCTTGTGGATTTTTCCGACTACAATAGTTGTTATGCAGGCAGGCATATTCGATGATTCGTTTTATCGGTCCAAATTTTGGAGAATCCACAATTTTGGATACTTTTGAAGATTTTTTAAACAGTTTTCAACCGAATTGCCTGTAATTGGGTATTTTGGGTTCTTGGGTATTAGGTATTTTGGGTTAATATCGTATTTTATGGGTCTTGGACACGTTTTCAAACTGTAATTTGTAATGTTATATTGTGGGTTCTCTCTAAACAAAAATATAGGCAAAATGTCAAGTATATCCTCCATTTTCGGCATTTTGAGGATTTTGAAGAAAATTTTCCAAACACATTGTCTCTGATTTGATATTTTGGGATCTCATGGGGTGGCAGATCTTCCTATAGGTTCACATTTTCTCATACGCATTATAAAAGCGTGTGCTTAATTTTCGGTATCTTCCTACCAAAAATAATCAATATAGGTTCATTTTTGAGTGTAGCCCCCATATAAGTTTTCGGTATCTTCCTAGCAATAATAATCAACATAGATCAACTTTAGGTATAGCCCCAGATTTTCGGTATTTCAAGGATTTTGGAGACATTTTTCAAACGAATTGAATGTGATTTGATATTTTTGGGGTCTCATTGATTGGCAAAACAAGATTCCCTCAAGACAAGATTCCCTCAATGTTCGGTGTCTTCCTACCAAAACTAAACAATATTGGTCCACTTTTCGATATAGCTTCCATATAAGTGTAACCCTAGGTTTTCGGCATTTGGAATCTCATTGGATGGCAAATCTTCCTATCAAAAGTTATTAATATAGGTGCACGTCTGGACCAAACAACACATGTTACTCGCCTACGCCGATGACATTGATATAATGGGTCGAACATTGCGAGCGGTAACAGCCACCTTTGAACAAATTTAAAAGCAGTCTGCCAAAGTGGGTCTGGCAGTAAACGGCGTGAAGTCCAAGCTGATGGTATCAACGCGCAGGACGTCCAGTAGACTCGGACCAACTGTGGAACTTGAGAACTACAGCTTCGAGGTAGTTAAAGACTTTATATGCCTTGGTACCGCCATAAATAAAAAAATGACATCAGTTTTGAAATTCGGAGAAGAATTGTGATGGCCAACAGGTGCTACTATGGTCTAAGTAAGCAGTTTAGAAACAAGGCCACCTCCCGCCAGACCAAACTCACACTTTACAAGACGCTGATACTACCCGTGCTATTATATGGATCTGAAGCATGTGTATTTGGGCAAGCAGATGAGGCAGCTCTTGGGATGTTTGAAATAAAAATTCCCCGAAAGATCTACAGGCCGATCTACGTCGACGGTGAATATCGGCGTCGAATGAACCACGAGCTTTACAATTTATACGCGGACATTGACATAGTCAGTCGTATTGAGCTGCAGCGACTACGGTGGCTAGGCCATGTTGTGCGGATGAATGAAAATGCCCCAGCTCAAAAGGCATATAAAAATGAGCCTACTCTTGGTTCCCGTAGAAGGGGAAGGCCACGAATTAGATGTAGAGACCAAGTAGAAAACAACATCTTGGAACGTGGTCTTCCAAATTGGTGGTCTTGCGCACAAGACCGACGCGCTTGGAAATCTTTTTTAAGCTCGGCTTATGGAACAACCGTTCTGTAACATGCCAGCTAAGTAAGTAAGTAAAGCACGTCTGGATATATTCCGAATATTAAAAATCCCTCAATATTCGATACTTGGAGGATTTTAGACATAGACAGACATATCTGTCTACCATATAAATTTCCAGGACTTCATGGGTATTTTTATAGTCCTAGGCGCACCTTCCAACCGTAATGATTTAACGATATTTTTACTGGTTTCGTATTTAGGAGGTCACCTCGATTTCTAACTAATCTATTTTGGAATGGGTCTTCGGAGGTTTCTTCATTGTCTTTCCGACACCACTGGAATAATACCAGCCGATAACACATCCCCCATTTTTTAAATGCCAAAAAAAGGAACAAAACTACTTCTCTATTGCGACATTCGGCCATAAAATGCGCACAAATCTTTTGTTGTCTATTCAACATTCATGGCCATTAGGCACACACACACACACACAATGAGCACCGACTTGCCTGTTGGTTATTTGCAATAGCCCTTGGCCGATGGTCGATGGAATCGCAATTTACACGAAACTTTATGCCAACTGGTATACGTACATATATTTGAAAGTATATCACACGAATGGAGGCAACAATCTTCCAAGGTATTAGATTTCGGTATGCATGCATATTCATGGACCACCACGAAAAATGCCAAAAAGGAGGAAAAATGCGAATGCGAACCAAAAATTGTTTGGGCAAATGGAAATGGAGTTTTTTCCACTACTTTTTTTTGGTTTCTGTTTTCCTTGTGTAATATATAAGTCTACAACATTTGGCCCATAAGCTGGGAATTGTTGGGGGAAATGAGAGTATATTACATATACATTGGAATGTGGACGTGTGTGAGTTTATATGCCTTAGTGACACTTTTTGGCCAACCATGAAGTTGGCATTTCTGGGTTTCCTATATGTTTTGTCACATCTCAATGTCCCCAATGTAGCATGTGGATTGTCAATAACTGGTAGCCAAGAGTATTTGGCTTACATATATGATATTAGTTTTTTGTGCGATTTTAGCCAAGGCTAAGAGGGCTGGAAGGAAAAAAAGGGTTTCAGGAAAACACTTGGGTACCGGCACCATGACTTTGTTGTTTCGCCCCCTGTGTGTGTTGTTTTTTAAAGAGAAAGAAAAGTTTATCTGTAGTTTTTAGGTTTGTTTGTGCTGTTTGGGGATAATGGCGTCTGGGGGTCATTTTATACCTGGCCATAGTCAGTTTTTTTTTTATTTCGGGACTTGTTGGTGTTTACATTAGAAGGGGCGAAAAGGGAAATGTTTTTTTTTTCGATTTCAGTATATTTTTCCTTTTTTATGGATACCACAGTCTGGTTTAGTTGTCTGTCTCATATCTAACAGATTTATTTGTCTTTTTCCCCTTTTGGCAAAGCATTTTTTGGGGACAAGTTATTTTTTCTGGGCTTTGCTAGTTCGAGTTGAGATTTTTTGGCCAGTTGACATTTCCTAATGCTCAATTCACTGTAACTACAAACATAACTTTTGTTATTTGCTTTGATTTGGAAATCAAGTTTTTTTTGTTCCGATTTTTTGTCGTCTGGTTTTCATATGACTATTGCTGGCTGGTCGGTCGGTAGAGTAAATCTCTTGGACAGGTTGTGTAAAGAGTTTGAAATGTTATCTGATTTAAATTTTATGGGGCAATGATTTTTGTTGGGCTCAAAAAAAGGCGATAACTAAAGAACAATTGTCAGACTATTGGTTAAGTTGAGTGGAGCTCGTTAGATTCTCTGTTTTTTTTTTTTTTTTTTTTTTTAATTTGGATATTAAGGATTTAAACATTGATTATTTTAGGCATAAGAGTGAAGTGGGACCTTTAAGGGTATTATTATGCAAAATAGTTTATTTAAAGCATTGATTCAACAATTGAATAAAATAAATAAACCCCTATCCTTCCCCTTACTCAAACACCTTAGTAGAAGCGTTCTGCTTCAATTCTTTACATAATATCAAATATATATCATCATTATTTTCTCCTTGCGACACCATTGAAGCATTGTTCACCGCCACTGAAGCATTTCGGTGTTTATGCTGATGATGCGGTTAGTAAAGTGTTAATTGATTTGTTTCATTGTTCTGATTTCCGTGAAAACTTGATAAATTAATAGCAAAACTAAGGCATGACGACAACAATAATAACACAAATCTTTTGTCAATTTAAACTGTCATCGAGTATTTGTACCGACACACTCACACACACAAATGACTATAACAAAAGTGTCATGGAAACACGGACAATTTTCAAATGAACAAATCAACATAATTTTTCATAGACATTGACATTTCCTTGAAGAATAGAAATCAAATACAATAATGTATTTTCTTTTTCTAAATTAAGATTGATGGTTTTCAATGAATGATTTTGATTCGGTAGTTGAAGACGAAGTAGGAAATTAATGCTTTCTAATAAATGGATTTCAGTGGAAATTTGATACTGAGTGAAAACAGAATTTAACTTTCTTATTGAACTCTGTTTCGACTTAAGCTCTTTATGGACTAAAATGTATAACTTCATATTTCAGGATTTTTTTCGATAAAAACCAGTAAGGAAAGTAGTAAAGTCGGACGGGCCGACTATATGATACCCTTCACCACTTTGGGTATATTCAAGAGATGAATCCTAGACCCAATTCATTCGGAGGAAAATATATATGGGAGATATACCTAAATCTGAACCGATTTTTAACACACAATTTCAATAGGTGCCAAATTTCGCAAATCCTTGGGCCAAATATGTGCCCTATGCTAAATACGAACGTGCGTAAATCGACTCAGAAAGTGATTCTATGCATATTCTCAAAAGGAACCATGTGTCTATCTGGTTTCCTTTTGCCTGTTACAAACACATGCACAAAGACATAATACCCTGTACCACAGTGTGGTGAAGGGTATAAAAATCGATACCCTTGATATAAATTCTAATTTAGGCACATTCCAAACATCATCGTAAACCGGTTTAGATATAGGTATAGTAATATAGGACAAAATTATATAAATTATTATCGATAAAATTCCATCCGATTTGCATTAAATATGGGAAGTAGTTAGCTCTTACATATATAAATAGTGTACACACAATGCAACATCTGTCCGATCAGATGGCTGTGAACAATAATGTTGAGTCATATATTAGGTTGGGGAGGAAGAAATACATTATTATTTTTTTTTTTTTTGTGCATGGTTTAAAACATTTGTGGTCGTTTTTTAGCTCCTGGGCGATGTTACAACTGCTAGCATGCTAGTCATAATATAATAATCCGGTTATATATACGACTCACGTCATCTGAAATTTCAATTGAAATGTTTCCATTTTATTTTAGCATAAACATACTGAGTACGGTTAGGAGTTCGATCATGTGTTGTGTTATTTACAGTGATTTGAAAACTCAATTGGCAAAAACAACAAGTAACAAAGTCGTTAAGTTCGGCGGGGTCGAACTTTTTATACCCCTTCAAACGTGGGAGCATTCAAAATTTCTTAATTCAATCGGGAGTTTTATATGGAGACAATGTTATGGTGTTACTTGATAGTAGGTTGTTTATGCTCCGAAAAAATAGTGTTCCAATTTACAGATACTCTTAAGGAATTTTATTTTATTCACCCAAAATACCGATCTTTACGGTGTAGCGTTATGTGGGGGCTTGCCTAAAAGGTGGACCATTATTGATACTATTTTTAGTAGGAATATTTACTATCATACCACAACACAAAATAAGAAATTACATTCAATTAGGAAGAAACATGTGCCAAAACCACCGATTATTAGGGGCTACCACGAAAAATAAGCCAATATTGATCATTTTGCATAGGCAGTCCATCTCTACCAATAAGAACCAAACATAGCAAATTACATAAAATTTGGTTGAAGAATGTGTCAGTCATCCTCCTAATACAGAATATTTGGGGCACCGTTTTATAGGGGCTATGTGGAAACGTGGACCAATGTACTCCTTTGTAATACCAACCATTGTGGGAGTATTAGCAATGCCAGTGCAAAATTTCATGGCTCTATCTCAAATATTGCGACCTCTATCGTGATTTCAAAAGACAGACAAAGGGACATGCATAAATCCATATAGAATTTTATTCTGATCAAGAATTTTCATTTATAATTTATTGGATCTCCAGTGAATATTTCGATGCGTTTGTCCTAAGATTCGTTAAAACCGGCTCAGATTTAGATCCCATATATATTTTCGTCCGATTTTATCTAAATGGTGCATCAATGTAAGTGGTGCACTAAACTGCTGTGGTTTGTCTGATTAAGAAGAAAGTTAGAATACCGTACTGCATCGAGTCCAAATGGACGTGTGCTAAGTTTTTTTGAAATCGGTTCAGATTTAGATATGGCTCCCATATATATCGTATCGTAATTTCAAAATATAGTCATTTCGGTTGAAAAATGGGTCTAGACCTATCATATTGGACCTTCTAAACCCATAAAACTGGAACTTTTACTGGACCTTCATTTGAGACTGAACCATTATATAGGACTACAGATCGCCCAATGTTTATTATTTAATATTGGAATATTTGCCACCCAGTGAGAAGTCAAAATATCGAATTAGATTCAATTGTCCTGAGAAGCTATCTGAAATCGTCAAAATGACAAAAATTGAGGGTACCATTATGTGGAAACTATAATCAAGCAGGGACCGATATCTGTAATGTTTAGTAAGATAGATTTGTCACCCAATAATTTCAATTATTCTGATTTAAAAAATATATATAGTTCTTCCTAATTCCATATGTGTTTAATGTTTTTACTTTTTTCGTAATTTTGTGTTTACCTTATTTAAATATTTGTTCTGTGCTCCCCACCGACATTTCTAACAAATCTTCACAGTCAATTGTGAAGTGTTAGTAACGTAATAGTATTGTAGTTTTGCCTAGGCGGTTTATGTGGTTGTGGGAATATGTTGAGCTGCAAGGAAGTTTCTAAACCGTTATTTCTAAGAATTCACTGAACAGCTTTCTAAACAATGATTACTGAGTTAATGAAACATTTACACATGTACAGACACTTTACAGTGCTATGTTTACCAATTTAGAAATAAATTAAATAATTTTTAAAATAAAGTTTTAGAAAATATTTTCATTGTTTACATTTTTTTTAACAAAATTCTTAAATGATTTAAAATAATAGAAAGTTGTTACAAATATTTGTCATTAATTTTTATTTAAAATGTAATATATATTTATGGGGAATTTTGTCCGCCGAGGGGTAACTGATATGTATGCCACTAATCCTCATCAGTTCCAAATAAAAGCTATTAATAGCTTCTTTACAAAAAACCTTTAACCCAAATGTCTCTTGTGAAATCAACGTTACCATTTTTGACTTTTTTATATTTTTATGATATGTATGAAAATAAAAGTTAATTCTTGGAAATAAATGTTCTGAAATCAACACTGAAACCATTTTTTTTATTTTTTTTTATTTATTTATTTTATTTTTTTTTTAAGTAATTTACTGATAGCTAAAATACAAGACTCTTAATAACTTCGAATTCCAATTTTATTAAATACAAATCCTTAAATAGCTCGTATTTTTAGTAAATCACTCGAGTTCATTTTTGAATCTGACACAAACATGTTTTATATATTGCATCGTATTTATTTTATTTCAGACAAAAAAAAAATCGATCACCAAAACTTCTTATTTATCCGCATGCAAATCCATAGCCATAGATTATAAATCGATTTTTTTGTCATGAGTTGTTTTGCTAAAAAATCTATTTAAAATAATCGTGCTGATGTCACATATACCCGGTTGTATGCTGCAAAACAAAAACTTGTATTTTCTAGCTAGTCAAATGTCTTTGAGATTTTATTATTGAAACGAATGGAAAAAACGTATTCTTTCTAAACATGCAATCAACAGATAACTACCGCACTGGCCATGCCAGCCACTCAGCTAATGCATTCGTTTAGACATTCATTTATTGAATCATTGATGTTGTTCGCCTATAGCTGTAGATTCGTCTCTTCGTCCCCTGCGATACCGGCATTATTTGTTCGTTCATCCATACAATCTTGAATTGAATACAATACCATCTAAGGTCAATTGTATGCAAATCATTTTAATAAAATGTCAAATGCTACACACAATTGGGAATGTTATGTGATTTGCTAACGCTGTGTGTGTGTTTTTCGGACTGTCCAAAAAAATGTATTTGGCATTTGGTATGTTCAAAAATGTGTGGACATGTGTGCCCAAAAAACACTAGGCAGATATTTTCTTCCTTGAACAAAAATGTTGAAAAAAACTGAAATATTTCGCATAAAATATACAAAATTAGAATTGATATGAAATATTCCAATATCATGATAAATCTCAATGAAATATAAGGTTTTATGCTTTATAATAGCCTTATTGATTACAATATAATAAGATTAAGTAGCATCTTTCGAAGTTTGTTAATAAAACAAACTAACTGGTGGTATTTTTCTTAAAATAATTATTCCGCGCTACGGTGGCATGTGTATTAATGTTATCAATCCGTTCCATTGAAATGTCGCTTTCCAGGATTCGAAACGACTTCCTTTGATATTTTTCAAAATATATCTTCATATTTATGGCAGAGCTCTTACGAAGAGCTCTTAGAAATTTGCCAAAAAAGCCTCCACTTCCCAACCTAATTTTCTCTAAATTCTCAAAAAATGTTTTATTTGGGTTCTAATTTTAATAAAGAGCCTAGCGAAGGGGAATTCTAGGTAGTTTTAACGACATAGACATCATTTTAAAAAAAAATTGGCTTATAGATATTTGGAGGAAAATAAAAATTTTCAATATACATAAAAGAATTTCGGTTCCTGAACGGATAAAATTTCTGGTAGAAAAAAAATATCTGATGCAAGCCCTAGAAATGTAATTACAATGTATGAGGGTGGCTATATACATTTTTGGGCGGAGAAAATTTGACTTTTATGTTTAAGGACTAGCATATGCCCGCAACTTCGTTAGCAAATGTAGGAAATATTTAAACATATATAAACATAATATTTTATTTTCAAACCAGAAAAACAATCCACACATTAATATGGACCATAAATAAAATTTGAGTACCATTTAGTACCAAATTTCATGATTCGAGCTCTAAAGTTTCACCCATATCCAAATTTTCCATTTAGCACACAATATTTCCTAAATAACCCAATCCTACACCCCCACCTAAATCCAAGTTTGAGAATTCCAACTCTATTGGTTCACCCACAATTTAAGTTGTACCAAATTTAGTACACAGTAGTACGAATTTCCAAAACTTCTTACATACCCCAATCCTACACCCCCACACTGATCCTAAATCCAAGTTTCAGGATTCCAACTCTTTCGGTTCCCCACAAATCAAATCGTACTAAATTTAGTACATAGTAGTACCAATTTCCAAACCTTCCTACATACCCCAATCCTACACCTCTACAGTGATCCTAAATCAAAATTTCGGGATTCCAACTTTATCGTTTTACCCAAAATTCAAATTGTACCAAAATTAGTACACATTAGTACTAATTTCTAACACGTCAACATTGATCCTGACTCCAAATTTCATGATTCTTGCTCTATTGGTTCTCCTAAAATTCAAATTCTTAAACTGAATCCTAACCCCAATCCCACACCCCTACAGTGAGCCTAACTTCAAATTTCGTTGTTCCCGCTCTATCGGTTCACCCAAATCCAAACTGTACCGATTATAGTACGATTTAGTACTTTTCGTACACACAAGTAACAAATTTCTAAAACTACGTTCATATCCCAATCCTACACTCCGAATTTAATTTGAATTTCAAATTCCAGAATTCCAGCTCGATTTGTATCTCCAAATTAAATTTGTACCAAATATAGTACCATATAGTACTTTTCGTACACATGATTACACGCTTTCAAAACCATCTCCTTAAATAGACTCTACATCTCAACCCTAATTTGCATTCCACATTTCAAGTTTTTAGCTCTATCCATTCACATGCTACGAATTTGTACCAAATTAAATACATTTTACAGCCTTATCTGTCACCTTTGGACCAAGAGTGACCCTCACCCAAAATTTCAAGATTCTAGCTTCAGGAGTTTCCTCTGGGCGTTGATGAATCATTAAATCAGTCAGTCAATCACTTTACTCTTTTATTAGAATAGATAAACGTACTCTGTATAGTTGACAAGGGGAGCATGTGGTGTGTTGTTTACAATGACATGCAGAATTACTTTGTTATGAAATGGCTTATCAAGATAGGAATTTATCAAGGAACTTAAATCTTTGTACGGCGATGAAGCACCAGGACTAAATCGGGATTTATGCTCGCTTAAAGAATAATGTCTTGAAAAAGGTCCTTGTGACGAATACCAATGATCTCGTGCGGGAACTGATAATGCAGGATGCTTGCCCGTAAACAGGGTTTGATCGCTCAAAAAAGGCCGAAGTCGAAGACATGTCAAAATAGCGGAAGCAATTCGAAGCAAAAAATTGCTTTTCCGTTAGGGAAAATTGATCATGTGGCGGCTGTTCTTCTTGGGAACGTCGGAGATCCATTCTGTACACCACAATTTGTTTGCCCGAAGGCTTCGGAGAAATTCGAAAAGCGAACATAACCAAACGAACATTGTAGACCATGCAATGCAATCGGCCTAAACTAGCGACTGTTTGACCGACCAAAACATCGAATTGGTTGGTAATCCGGTATATTACCCTGACATGGCAACCAATAACATCTCTTCCTTCACACACACATCAAAAATATGCGAAATCAACAAGTTTCCTAATCAAAAGATGAAGTTTTAGTAGGGTAGCCCCCATTAGAAGGTACCTCCCCAATTTCGGTAATTTAGGGACCTATTTCAATAAAATTCTTGGGATTCTCTTTGAGTAGAAAGTCTACCTACTAAACATTTTGGGTATTGATCCATTATTCGTTGTTGCTCCTATATTAGGGTCTCAGAAATTAATTTGGAAATGTTATTTTGGAAATGTTGTTCAACAGAATTGACTTTAATTCGATATCTTGAGTTCTCATTGGCCGTCAACTCTTCCAACTATCAGAACTGGTCCAGGCCTTGATATAGGTCCAATATACAGGTATTGCATTTTTTTATACCCTTCACCACACTGTGGTACAGGGTATTATGTCTTTGTGCATATGTTTGTAACAAGCAAAAATAATGGAGATAGACCCATGGTTCCTTTTGAGAATATGCATAGAATAACTTTCTAAGTCGATTTATGCATGTCCGTCCGTCCGTCTGTCCGTCTGTCCATGTTAAATGGTAAACAAAATACAGGTCGCATTTATGATCCGAATTGGATGAAATTTGGCACAGCTCATTTGTGTGGCCCAAGGACGAACCCTATTTAAATTGGGAAAAATCAGTTCAGATTTAGATATAGCTCCCATATATATCTTTGTCCGATTTAAGGTAAATGGTGCACCAAAGTCCCTATATATCTTTCGAGTTGCACGAAATTTGACACAACGTACTAAATTAAGTCTAGAATGATATGTGCAAAGTTTGTAGAAAATCGGTTCAGATTTAGATATAGATCCCATATATAGCTTCGCCCGATTTTAGGTAAATAGTCCACTAAAGTCACTGGAAATATTTTGATTTGCACAAATTTTGGCATAGAGTACTGAATTAAGTCTAGAATGATGTGTGAACAGCTTTGAGAAAATCGGTTCAGATTTAGATATAGCTCCCATATATAGCTTTTCCCGATTTTAGGTAAATAGTCCACTAAAGTCCTTGGAATTGTGGTATAGGGTACTGATGTTGCTAAGCTTCGTGAAAGAATCCATAGCTGGCCGATTGACACAACGTACTGATGTTATATAAATTAGTCTTTGGCAAGCTTCCCTGTTCAGGTTCAGATATAGATGTATAACAAAACGCGTCGTCTGTTAGGATACATATGTAAAATATACCCAAATATTTTTAATAAAACACCGACCAATTATTTTCGGTATGTTCAAGCTCTCAGTCCATTTAGTTTTTAACTCAGTACCTGAAGTTGGGTAATTCGTTTTCTCCTGGCAGCAATCACCCATGGCCTAGCCTCAATACAGGTTGGGGCTATAAAACTGAAATAGAGTCTGAACTTTCAAACTCGCAGCAGTTCTGCAGAAAATTTCAAGAATTGCAGTATTGTGTTGTTTAATATTTTGGGTCTCCTCTGTTGTCCATATATGATGCCTTCTTTAAAAACTGTAAATTTGTAATTTTTTGGATGGATTTTTCAGTGGACATTTTCTAGCTTACAAATTACGTACTGAAATCTTTCTTCTAATACTAAGTAGTATTAAAATACAAAAAATTAAAAAAAAAACATTATATGATGTTTTTTCTCATGTCATTTTAAATTTATGTACTTGCACGAAATGCCTGTCAATTACGACTGAGTAATCTTGGAGAATTTATTGCCAATATAGCTTGAATGCAAAATAATAAGAAAAAAACAAACAAAAATATAAACAAAACGGCTGAAAAAAATTCGCTTATCTGGCATCTCCTTTACTTTTACATGAGAAAAAATTGACGCTTATTTGTCTCAGCCATTAAGGCAGCGATTCAGTCAAGCGTATTTAAATGATCTGACAAATGATTGTTTTTGATTTCAAAACATGTACGAAGACGCTGATGATGACGATGCCGACGATAAGCAAGATGCTGTCATACAAAAATATATACAAATGTTTGTACATATATACAAATGTATGTACATATATACAAATGTATCCACATGTCATTTCAGGGTTTCAAATATCATAAGTAAACACTTCTCCCACCCCCCACCTACTACTGCTAAAATATCTGTCACTATTATACAAATTAAATGATGTCATGCCGGGCTTTGAAAAGCAAATAATACACACACACACACACAAATTATTAATAATAAAGGTGTCTAAGAGAGTTGAATGGACAATTTACACAAATCCGCTTAAACTTGCAATTTGACTGTTAATTTATTTTGTTGTTATTCCAATATAACAAAAAAATATTCCTCTTAAAAGTTACTCATAAATTACAGAACAAAATGTGGAACTGTTTCTCTCACCCCTTTTTGTTGTTTATATTAATAGTCACTGTTTTTAATATATAAGTGCAATTAATTTGTTTACACATTCTGTTCTAATCAACTACCTAAAATGAAATGCAAATGAATTCAAGGGAATCAAGTCATCAATAGCGTATCGAACGAACATTGAATTGTAAATTATATTCATTGAATGTTATATTATCTAATGGTGGGAATTAATTAATTTTAGAAAATTAATTATTTTCTAAACGTAAAAAATGGAATAAAACAGGGAAAGTTTAAATAATTTAATGGGCAGTTTATTTGATTGAAGTAAAATAAACCAGTAAGGAAAGTAGTAAAGTCGGACGGGGCCGACTATATGATACCCTTAACCACTTTGGGTATATCCAACAGATGGAATCCTAACAGACGTCGAATTTTTGAAGGACCAGTAACATGAAATTAAACATGTCATTCTGAAACCTATATTAAATTTTGGTCAGATATAGAGTTGCTTCTTACAATGGGACAAATTTATGTAAATAAATTTAAAGCAAAATATCGAAATATAAACCGATTTCATCGAAACTTGTCACATTATGAGTTCTTCATTAACCTATAAATTCAAATTTCGTGCAAATCGAAGGATATATAGGGACTTTGGCGCACCATGTACATAAAATCGGGCGAAAATATATATGGAAGCTATATCTAAATCTAAAACGATTTTCACGAAATTTAACACACGTCGTTCTAGGCTTAATTCAGTACGCTATGCTAAATTTCGTGCAAATCGAAGGATATATAGGGGCTTTGGTGCCGCATTTACCTTAAATCGGACGAAAATATATATCGGAGCTATATCTAAATCTGAACCGATTTTCACGAAATTTAACACACATCTTTCTAGACTTAATTCAGTACGCTATGCTAAATTTCATGCAAATCGAAGGATATATATAGGTACTTTGGTGCACCATGTACATAAAATCGGACGAAAATATATATGGGAGCTATATCTAAATCTGAACCGATTTTCAGGAAATTTAACACACGTCGTTCTAAGCTTAATTCAAAATACTATGCCAAATTTCGTGCAAATCGAAGGATATGTAGGGACTTTGGTGCACCATTTACATAAAATCGGACGAAAATATATATGGGAGCTATATGTAAATCTGAACCAATTTTTCTCAATTTCAATAGGGTTCGTCCTTGGACCAAATAAGTGAACTGTGCCAAATTTCATCCAAATCGGATCAAAAATTCGACCTGTAGTTTGTTAACAAAAATACATGGACGGACGGACATGCATAAATCGACTTAAAAAGTGATTCTATGCATATTCTCAAAAGGAACCATGTGTCTATCTCGTTTCCTTTTGCCTGTTACAAACATATGCACAAAGACATAATACCCTGTACCACAGTGTGGTGAAGGGTATAAAAATTGATGCCCATTCAATTTTTTTATTTTACTTTAATCAACAAAAATGAATGAGAAATTTTGGATTTTTTAATAGTCTGATATAGTTACGAGAGGACCACACAGCGCTATCCTGAGGAATGTGAGCCCAACTATCGTTTTAAACCTCGGAATATTGGTTAGTGCAAGTGGCGAAAATACTGAAGTGCGGTGATTGTACCAAATCGTGGACCTAAGTGGCCAGTTTCTTGTAAAGTAATACAGTAATATCAAACTGTGGTACACGTAGAAACATTAAACAAATTGTAATGATTATGCTAAGTTATATCATTGGATTTTATCAAAAAGTGAAGTGCATATTAAATTTGGCATTGTGTTTGCAATACCTCAAAAACTTAGTCGGATACCCGTATGATAAATACATTCTGGACAGAATAAAATTATATGTCGATTTAACCATGTCCGTTTGTTTATCCGATCGTCTGTAAAAAAATGATAAAGCTATTTAAAAAAGAACCATAGAATATTGCACTGATATCGCAATTACTCCTAGGTCGTTTGGTGTTCCAAATATAGGTCCATTCGGTACAGCTCCCACATAATGATACCGCACATCGTTCTGCATATTGAAGATTGTATGCGCAAAATGGCTGTAATTTGTCATTCCGGTAAAAGGTTATACTTTGGCATTTGTGGGTATGGGAGGCTGGTATAGATATGCGCAGATATTAAACTGGACATTGCACCAATATAAAGTTTCCACAAAATTTTCGGTAAGGGTTTTTCCTCATTTTCAAACCAAAAAGATATAATTTGGTATTTCGGGGTTTTAGAGGCTGGCATACATCTGCGCAAAAAATGATCCCTATAAGATTATGTTTTGTTATATAACGGTAGTCCAATTGTCCCTTGTATAAAGGTTCCGACCAATTCTCGATATTTTGAGGTTTTAGCCGAATTTTCCAACTGAAATGCTAAAAAATTGGCATTGCGGGGTTTTGGAGACCCTGCACCCATATGCAGGTATCTGCCGATTTTCGTTATTTTGAGGGGTTTAGCCGCATTAACCCACCAAAGAGCCCTATTTTGGTATTCCGGGTTTGTGGAAACTGACAGTTCCATATAGATATTTATCAATACAGCCCCTTGTTTTTATATAGCTTCCATATAAAATCCTCGCCTATCAAAAAGGCTGAAAATTGACCATTTGATGTTCGTAACACCATTTTCAATCCGTTATGTCTGTAACTTTGTTTTTATATTTTTAAGGGTATAAACAATTTACCAGTAGGTAATTTGCAATGACATAGGCATACCACATGACGCAAGGTATAAAAAGTTCAGCCGGGTCATATAAAAATGTCTTTTGTTGACGAGTCGAATACAAAAATTATTTGCCAAAAAATCGACTTTTAATGTTCTCTTCAGAGAAACGGCGTTATAGGGAACTATTGGCCTAAGATCTGGCAATGTACTCCTAAAAGATTTAAAACAAGTAAAATGATGTTTAGTTCGAACCGGCCGAACTTTTTATACCCTCCCCATGAGGATGACATTCAAAATAACTAAAGAGAAAACTCATGTTATGATACGACCTTGAACATATCGAAAATGATGGGTCTACTCTGAAACTTGGGAAAAATATTAATAATTTTTGGTACGGAGATGTGTCGACATAGAATTTTATTCTGATCATGAATATTTTGAGGTGTTATAAACAGAATTACAAATTTAATATACACTCTACCTTATGATGGAGAGGATAAACAAGTAAATTTAAAGTCATGTACTATTTCGTGAATTCCAACAAAAGTTCCAGGATTATTGCCACTAGGAATCGTTCAAAAATTGTATCAAATATTCGATTTATTGTCAGTGATTAATCCGGTTACTATTCTCGTTTATAGTTGATATGAATCCCTCTAAAAATTCAAAAAAAAAAAAAAAACAATCAATTTGTTTTGCCATGTATGTACGGTATTTAGGAAAATCTTCCTGGCATTATCCTCCTAAAAATATTTAAAACCAGCAAGGAAAGATCAGAAGATCATAGGAAAGGTCGGAGGAAGCCGACTATATGATAACGTACGTCACTTTGTGTACAATATCCTGAAGTTATAAGAGATATATCACCTTTGAAAGACCATTGAAATGGAATCGGGCGTAAACAAATTGTGATCTACATAGATATATGAACCAATAAAAGACCACACACATAGCATTCTGAAATCTATGAAAAATTTCATGTCAATCGAGTAGACTTGTATTATTTGGAGTAACATTTGTATGAAATCCAGTAAAATTAAGTATGGGAGCTATATCTAAATCGGAACCGATTTCAACAAAACAATACAGACATCAATCTGGACCTAATTTAGAACCTTGTGCAAAATTGGTGGACAATCGGACAAATATTGGGAGTTTGGTGAACCATTTAAATAAAATTGGATTCCAGCTTTTATAGAATATCCAGAATATTTAAGCAAAACTTAATACTATTTTCTGTATGCGATATTTTTATTCCATTTAAATATTTTAAATATATACATGAAAAATCTTACCTTTTTATATAATTTCCTTTTGTTGAGACGTTACAAATTGCTGGAAGAAGAAAAAATATAAAAGCAGCCATTAAAACATTAAAACATTAAACCAAAGTCATTTTGCTACGAAAAAAAATCTTTAAATACTTAAATACATTTTTGTTTTGTTTTACTAGTATTTTGTTGGAATTCTTAGAAATACTTTATTTTCGTTTTTTATTATAGCAAACTACAATTCTTTGTGTTAAATAAAAAAAAAACGGAAATTAGGTCTCTTCACTATGTGCTTTTAAAGGTAGTCTCTGTTAAATGAGTCATTTCAAATAAAATCCCAAAGAAACCAAGCTACTTTAACAAAACACAATAAACATCACATCATCATTGTCGACGTCTAAGCCTAAATGAAATGGCATGGCAGAAAAGAAAACCATTTCAATTGTTAAGGTTTCTTTCAATTTTTCATTTAGTATGAAATGTCCCACATTTTACTACCACCACACACACACTCACTCACATACATATATGTCATTCTTTAATTCTTTAAGATTTGTTTACGACATTTTACTGCCTGAAAGGTAATAAAATACCTGCCCGATGACACACCGAGCATGGCAATTGAAGGAAATGAAACTTGGTTGGGTAGGAAAACTAGTTCGTTAGTTAAGCATGTTGAAGGCAGGCAATTGCATGAATTCTTCAAACATAATGTTAGGACAATTTGTTAGAGGTCTAGTTAGTTTTGTTGGTGTTGTCGTTGCTTTTGGTTATTTTTCTTTGTTTGGTTTAAGTTTGCTTTCAGAAGTTACATCATAAGGAATGTGCTTTTTTATAGTTGTTGTTGTTATTCTTGGTTTGGTTTTCTTGTCGTCCAAAGTTATGTGGTGCAAAGTAATCAAAAAATGAAACTGACCTGCAAATGCCAGCATGTTTACTTAGCCAAAGAGTCTTGAAAAGGAAATGAATATTTACCTAAGGTAAATTTATGACATTTTTCTCTTTTTCTTTGCCTTTACTTGACAAGAAGTAACTTTATTTGTGTGTGAGGAATTGGCAACAGAAATACAGTTAGGAATAATGAAAGAGCAAATTTAGTAGCTTTAAGGATTCTCAAAAGAGTCCAATTGAAATTCTTTATTGTTTTTATGGAACTTCCCAAAAATCTTGGATAAGTCCATGTTTGCCGGCTTTGTGAATCTTCCAAAAATTTTCAATAAAAATCAATTTCCAATGTCAACAATGGATCCTACTAAACATTCCAAATTATCGCCCTTACAATCCTTTTTTGTAACCTTAGGGATTCTCCTAAAAGTCCCGGTGATAACCTATAAACATTCCCTCCAAATATATCCTTATAGAAATCCACGTTTACTGCGTTAATGAAACATTCCAAAAATCCTGGGAAATTTCATGTTTGTTGGTCTTATGAATCGTCTCAAATTCCTCGAAAAAAATCCAATTTCAAAGTCATTTAAAAAGTATTGAAAAAATCTTGATTTATTTCTTATTCATAAATCTTCATAAAAATCTTTCAAAAATTCCCTTCCTTGTCATTGATGTATACTCACTAAATAATTTATGTTAATTGTCCTTGTGGATCCCATTAAAGTCGTTTAGGTTGCGTATGATTACTATTAAATATATTACGCCTGAAAATATGCAATAAAATTATTCAAATCCACATAAATAACTTTTAAAGATGAAAGATCTTTGTCACTTGTGGATCCACATAAAAATCTGAATTAATTATCATTACGAAGGATGCGTATGATTAATAAACTTATGAATAATATTAAATATACTGCGCCCTAAAATATGCAATAAATTAATTCAAATATTGCTGTTTTGTATTAATCGAATATTTATATATCAAGAGGTAAAATGTTGCTTCTCATAGTTCCAAAAATTAAACCAGTCTATAATATAATTTCTGCAATGGCCCATAAAACACCTCTACAAATTCACTATAATAAATGTTATGTACATTCATCCAGAATGGACGCAACGAATTTAGAATTCCAACAAATATCGAAAATCTGTTGATCTTTATTTGACTCCAATAATTTCTGTTTTCATGGTAAACAACAAACGATGATATATTTGCTCCCTTTGGATATACTTTAATTGTGTTTACTTAATATGAATAATTATTACTATACGACACACTATCCCCTATGGGGTTTTTCAACCTAATTATGAAGAAAAATAATCCTAGAAGAACATATCACAAATGTCTTGAGTCAGCCAAAATCTTATTCTATAGCTCCATTTGTTCTCATAAAATATTTTCAAAGTAAATCACGATTATTATCGAAAGCTTAAAACTTAAAACTTGTTTTTAAAATTTTCTAAAAATGTTGATGTATTTTTTGAAAAAATCAGGACATATTTGGAGGTACGGTTTACTGCAATTAATATTATTATGCCCCTTTTGGCTATGCTTTAATTTCTGTCATTTATCAAAATTAATATTAATCATACGTCAACGGATCTCTTACATTAAAATACGAATTATGGGGTAAAAGTCTTGGAAAAAATACGTTCGTACTACAAAAACTATATATTGACTAACCATCATGAAAAAAGTATTTCTATGGAAAATAATGAACGTATTAAAGATTACCGTCAAATAACTTTAATATGTCCCCTTTGGATATGCTTTAGTTTTTGAAATTAATTAGAATTAATATGAATCATACGTCACCTGATCTCTTGCACTAAAATAAGATTTATTTTGTAAAGAAATATTAATAAAAATTATATAAAAGTACTGGAAAGGTCTGACATGTGTTTCTATGGAGAATAATGGATGTATAAGGCATTTAATCCAATGTTCAGGTCTGTTTGATTTTAATATTATTAAAATTTTATCAAATGTTGAACTCTGGTGATTTTGTTTGATTTCAGAAATCCCTTTTTGTCTGATTCGATTGTCTCCGATTTATTTTATTTCCGGTTTAAGTGATTTTATTGTTGTGATGCTCTGATACTAACAATTTTAGTTACCTGCCCCTTTCGGATATGCTTTAATTTATTTTTTAATCAAAATTAATATTAATCATACGACATCTGGTTCCTTGTTTAAAACTATGTAGTCTGGTTATGTGGAAAGCAACCTTTTCATTGTAATACATAGATATTTAATCATACTTGATCACATATTTGACATATTTATTACCCTAAAAATAAACCTCTCTCAGGTATCAACTGTTGTGACATTCGGATCATAGTTTAATCCTACTCCTAGAAATTTACCTATCTAATGTTTTTGCTGTATTTGGTCATCTAACTCACAATAAATCATTACTTAAAACTATAGATACCTTTCGTTACTCGGAACGGAAACATCTTGCAGATCAAAGGATATTTATGATAAGCCCCTTTTGGGTATGCTTTAAATGAATTATTTTAAAATAATCAATAATAATCATACGGAATATGATGTCGGAAATAAACATTCAAAATTTTACTAAAGTGACGTCAAAATTTTAAATTTTTGGAAAGGTTTTTAAAACATAACAATTTTTATGTGTATACCTGAAGATGTGGCAATTTTGGGTTATAGTACGGTGTTACGCAAAATAGTACGGTGTTAAAGTACTATTTGCAGTCAAATTTAAGTTCATAATAATTAAAATTAATCATACGCATCAAATATATTTCCATTTAAAATATAATTTAGAAACTTTCATTTCGGGACAATAGTATTTTTTATCACAACACAAAAGTAATAAAAAACTGACAGACAAAAGACACTCTCTAAAAACATATATATATATATATATATATATATAAATTTCATGTTATATTTGTTTTCAGTTGTCCTTTGGTTTAGAAAAAAACAACGAATACAAACAATAAATAGACTGACCTCTGTCAGATGATATTGTGTAGGCTTAAGTTATTAAAAGGAGAAGTCCTAAATTAAATTGAAGTCAGTCATGGCATAACAAAGGTCATTCGTTGCGAGAATGAAAATGAATACAAGCAAATAATTTGTTGTTGTCAGTGGTTTCATTGCTTGCTTTTGTTACCTATTTGTTTTTTTTTTCTTTAATGGACTTTCATGGAAAATGTGAGGTTATACGGAAAGCTGATATTTATTTAATTTTGGAGCCAATTTATTATTTTATTCAATGGGAGAAGTGGTCAGATTTTATGAGTACTTAAATACTAGAAATTTTGAAACGGACTTTTGACTTCAATTCTGAAATGTTAAGGATCGAGATATTGATATGTTATTTATTTTTGATACGTTTGCTAAGCGGTCTTACAATAATTATTTTACTCAATGGGGATGTGGTTAAATTTTATGAGCACTTAAATATTTGTAAATTTGAAACTGGCTTTTGATCTCGATTCTGGAATGTTAAGGATCTATATTTCCCAATTTTTTTGTTAACAAGTCTTACAAAAATCTACGAAGAAAAAATGTGTATAGAATATTCAATTCCATATTTTTAATCAGTCGTCCCAGAAGAAGGAATTGAATATTGTAATTATTTCCTATGATATAAATTTATTTTTCCCAATGTAACACAAACTGTTAACGTTTGCATTTAATTTTAAAATATATTTAATTTAATGTTACATAGAATGTATATAATATTTCGTATGTATATATTGTAAATTTATTTAAATGTTTGGCTTTTATATTTGTGATCTTTGTTTTGTTGTATTTTTTTTTTCATTAACAATAATGGGCGTTTATATTTATTTCTCTCTTCTTCTTGTTAAATTTTTGTATTTGTATTTTTATTTTTGTGTTTTTTTTTTCATTATTTCTGTTTTGCCCAATTTATTATAAAGCTCATAAACAACAGACCCCATAACATACAGTATATAAAAAATATATTGTATTTTATTTTGCTTTGATATCAAACAGATACATACAATAAATGTTTTTTGCAAAAATGTGTAATTCGAAATAAAATTTATAAGACGTCACAGTCGGCCATTAAATGTGTTTGGTTGTTTCTGTTGTATTTGCCATTATTGCGATGAGTGAAATATGATTTGGAAATTTTAAAAACGGGAGATTATTGACAGAGAATTTACTGTGCGGTTTCTAGTAAATAAGTGAAGGGAATTTTTAAAATGACGATGTGAAGTAGTTGCCTAAAATTTTGAAAAGACTTCAGAGAAGATATTAAATTGATTCTAATTCAGAAATTTCCTCTTGTTAAACATAATCGATTTTCACCACTGAAACCCTTTAGAAGTTGTTTCCTGGTATGTTGCTACCAGGAGAAAACCAAATACCAAACGGAAAAAATTCCAGTTGAAAAGTTGGGTAGGGATCCAGAACATATTTAAAATGACACGTGTTTATTGTGTTGGGGCTACACAGAAAGCTGGAAATCTTATGTTGAAAATTTTTTATGGATAAGTTGTTAATCCACCACGGCGTTAGAATACAAAGCTACAGCCATATCGTAATGTTAAAATATAGTCCGTGCTCCAATCGATGGGGAATATACCTAAAGATCGAATAATATTAATAATTCCTGGTAGGAATATTTACCTCCCAATGAGAAATACCAACATGTCACAAATCCTCAAAATAAAGAATATGATTGGTAAAGTTATATGAAAACTACCCCGAAACCTGGGCTAATATTGAATCATTTTGGTTGAGAGATTTTCTACGCAATAAATTAAGAATCGCAAACAATTTGATTGGAAAAGGTGTCCAAACTACCCAGCTATAAACATACAGGAAGTAATAGCATTGTATGTGTAAGTTTATAAAGCGCTACCTTAAATATGAATATCGTTACATGACTACATCGACATAGATTTTTTTCATATCTCTTCATATATATTTTGTATGGCGTCTCCATGAATACTTCGAGGAGTTGCAATCTAATTGCATACACTCCACTTTATCGATGACGGTGTTGGGAGCGTATGACTAATATTGTTTTCTAGTCCTTACATTGTGTTGCATACTTTAAGGCACCTTATCGATAAGGGCACAGACATATTGGGAGCGTATGATTGATATAAATTATTTTTCTTATTATTAAATTGTATTGCATACTTTAAGGCGAATATCTATTATAAGAAGCCATGGAAACCCTTCTCATTACTGTCGCTGGTAATTTGCATACCCTCCACCATAGTGACAAAATTAATATACCCTCCATATATTCATTTTGTCATTCGTTTGTAATTCATCGAAATATTCATTTCCGACTTTATAAAGTATAAATATTCTTCATCAGGATAAAATTCTAAGTCGGTGAAATTTTGCATAGGTTTGTCTTTTGTCTGCAGGCAGGTCAAGTTCGAAGATGGGATACATCGGTCCATGTTTAGGCATAGCTCCCATATAACAGCACACCACAGTTCTCGGTATTTTGGGGTTCTTGAGTGCGTTTTTCAACCGAATTCGCAAAGCTTGGATGAAATCAAAATTTTTTGAAACGAATTTGGTCCAAATAAACATGGGTTCTAGGACCAATATTTAGAACCATAATCGGTTCGTAGAAATGTCGGTATAGGTACACTTTTTGGTATGTTCCCTATATTTTTATTTCCAGTAAAATGACTTGTTGATAAAACAAGTAAAAACGCCATAAAAAAATCAAGTTTCAAAATACATAAGTTCGGACCTATATTAATTGAAACCTAATCTTAACATAACCAGCCAGCAAAGCAGTATAGTCGAACGGAGCCTTTCTCAACTATCACTTAACTCTAAGTTACTGCAGATTCATATATTCCGTGTAAGGTATAAAAATAACTTATATATTAACTGACAGGAACCTTTTTTTACCCAAGCAAATAAAAAATCCAAATTGCAGACACGATATTGCGGTAATAAACCATAAAATGAACAATAAACCATAAAATGACGCGGAAGATTTAGATGAGGTCTATATGAAATATTGATATAATATCTAGCCGGAGGAAATTTGAACTGTTGCAACTAAATACCAGTAAGGAAAGTATTAAAGTCGGACGGGGCCGACAATATGATACCCTTCACCACTTTTGGTGTATTCAACAGATAAATCCTAACAGACGTCGCATTTTTAAAGGACCAGTAAAATGAAATTGGATCCATAAACATGTCATTCTGAAACCGAAACTAAATTTTTCATTTGGTCAGATATAGAATCTATATCTAAATCTGAACCGATTTTAGGAAACTTAACACACATCATTCTAGGCCTAATTCATTACGCTGTGCCAAATTTCGTGCAAACCGAAATATATTAAGGAACTTTGGTACACCATTTACCTTAAATCGGACGAAAATATATTCGGGAGCTATATCTAAATCTGAACTGAGTTTTAGTAAACTTAACACACATCATTCTATACCTAATGCATTACGCTGTGCCAAATTTCGTGCAAATCGAGAGATATATAGGGACTTTGGTGCAACATTTACATTAAATCGGACGAAAATATATATGGGAGCTATATCTAAATCTGAACCGATTATCGCTTGTCTCGCCTATAAAATTATGAAATATGGACTTATTACCTTTACATGTTAAGCCAGCGAATTGTTGCTGATTTTCGAACATTTTCTAACACCGCACACCATAAAATAAAATTCCAGACCCTGTTTTTAATAATCTCAACTAATTGAAAACTGTCATTGCCAGACGCCAAATCTTTGTCTTACTTAATTTCTTAGCAAATGGCCTAATTGACTAAAAGAAGATAATGATAAAACAACAAATACAACATGTTTTGTAATTAGCATCAATATTCTTTGGCATAAGACAGGACAAGACGAGACATAATAAAAATGATTTTTCATTGTCATTTACAATGGCAATTTTTTGTGACACTCTGAGACCCTATTAGGCAACAGGTGCGCAAGACCTATATCAAATTATTTTTGGGTTTGCAGACACAAAAATTATTTGGTATGGCCAACAAAGTCCGTGCGGCCTTTAAAATTAATTGTGGTTTATTTTATTAATTGTTTAATTTTTTTAATTAAGAAAACGTCAATTTTTTAAAAAAAAAAATGCCAAAGACACTTGTTCTAGACAGACGTGAAACCTCAAAAAATGAACTTGGAAAGTGTGTACACCATCCACACCAAAAAGGCGTTTTCTTTATGCTCTTTTATTGTTCTTTGCCAACAAATTATAATATTAAATATTAAAATCCAATCGAAGCCGTTTAATAATTTGTTACATATTTATTGGCTTCTTTGGGGGGGAAAACAACAATTACTTTCTTGTTTTTATCCTCTTTATGATGGTGACAAAGGTCTTTTATTGAAAGTTGAACAGAAGGTCTGGCAATGACGTGCCATAATTTGGAAAGCCTATTTATGTCATTACTATTTGTTCTTTTGATTTGCTTTGCTTGTTGTTGTTTTTCTTCCATTTGTTTGAGTGTATGCGTGTGAGTGTATTTGTATTTGATTTAAATAATTTATAACTTATTGTTTTGTTTACGCATAGTCCCATTGAGCGACGTAATTATAGATTAAACACATTTAGGCAATGGAAAACAATAATATTTTTCTATGAATTTTTTATTTGTTTATTTTTCCTATTTTGTTCATCTCTTGGCTTTTATTTAGCTAACACACACCTTTTGCCCAAACAATACTACCTTTAAATCTCATGACTTTCACACACACACACACGGACCATTCATATTTGACATCTTTCCAATACTGATGGTACCATAAAATACACAATTTTATTGTTAAAAGCTTTACTAATTACACGGTAGCTATAGCTGTCGTCGTCGAAGCGTGTCTCTTGTAAATGTTCATTAAAGTGTTGTGTCAGCAAAAAGAAAACAAAACACAAATCTCTTGGAATTATGACCACCCAGTAGCAGCTAAAGTGGAAAGATTATTTCTAAGTAATTTCCAAAAATATAGAGATTTAATGGACGGGGATAAACAAAGAAAAAAGAAATAAATATTTTCTATTTGAATTGGGAGCTGGAATAATAACATAAGGTGAAAAATGCTTTATGTTTGGAGATCCGTTATTTTTCTTCTCTTAATGGATGCTCAATAATTATGGGATTTTGGGGAGTTTTCCAAAGAACTTAGCATTACAAATGAAGAACTACCATAAATTACTTCGAAAAGAGTTCAAAAAATAGAATATGGGTGAGGTTATGTGGAACTGAAACCAAAAGTCCGTCTGTCCTGACCAGTGAATCGAGGAAGAGATATCAAATGGCAATTTTTTATCTGTTTTTCTTTTTCGCTTTAGATGCTACAATTGTGACCCGAACACTACGACATTTTTAGAAAGGAAGGGAATCGCGCTAAGTCCCGAGAAGTTGATACTATATCCCAGATGAATGGTTGACCTTTAAACTGATGCCAACTATATTGTTTTATGTGGGATGTGGGAGTTATACGTAAAAATGTAAATGTGTCTATGTGTTACATATTGAAATTTTGATATACATTGTTACCCCTAAGATGGGTATTGAAATATGGATATATAGATCACTTTGAAATTTTACCGAAGTTCCGGTTATGTTCAAGGACGATGCCTATAATTGTCGATGATGTTGAGATGATATTTATTGAGGGGTGCAATGAACCGAAAACTTTATTTTTGTCAGATTTTCTAGTCGCTCTAGAGTCCATTATTATATGCAAAATGTCACATATTTTACCAAGAGGCGGGATTTGACCAAATACTTAGAACGTCAGTTTATTAGATCTACTATGAAAATTTATCATTATTGGTCCATGCTTCGGGGTAGCCACCATATAACGATATCCACCAAAACTCGGTTAATTCAAACCGATCCATTGTAAACTGAAGTTCATTTATCTTTAGGAGTCCCATCTCCTCTCCCATTAAAACGTCATTCAATGTGTTCCTTTTTATATCCGTCACCACACTGTGGAACAGGGAATTATGTCTTTGTGCATATGGCAAAAGGAAACGAGATAGACACATGGTTCCTTTTGAGAATATGCATAGAATCACTTTCTGAGTCGATTTATATGTCCTTACTGAAGGATTTTTTGTCAGTCTTTTTTAATCAAATTACAGGCCTTTATTATATCCCATTTGAATGAAATTTGGCGCAGCTCAAGGACGAATCCTATTGAAATTTGGAAAAATCAGTCCAGATTTAGATATAGCTCCCATATATATTTTCGTCCGATTTAATGTAAATTGTGCACCAAAGTCCCATATATCTTTCGATTTGCACGAAATTTGGTATAAGGTACTGAATTGAGCCTAGAATGGTGTCTGCCAAGTTTCGTTAAAATCGGTTTAGATTTAGATATAGCTCACATATATAGTTTCATCCGATTTCATGTAAATGGTACACCAAAGTCCCTATATATCTTTCGATTTGTACGAAATTTGGCATAACGTACTGAATTGAGCCTAAAATGATATCTGCTAAGTTTCGTGAAGATCGGTTCAGATCTATATATATATATATATATAAATATATATATATATATAACGTACCGAAATTAGTATAACCTAACCTGTGACAAGTTTCGTTGAAATCGGTTCATATTTGGATATAGCTTCCATATATATTTTCTTACGATTTTAAGTAAATTGTGCATCAAAGTCCTCATGTTTGTCAGATTGACATCAAATTTTGTACAACTTACAGAATTGAGCCTAGAATAATGTATTTAAGTTTTCTAGAAGTACAGACATAGCCCAACGGATCACTTATTTATATTTTTTTGAAGTCGATTTACATACTTTTATCCCAAACTAATGACATGTTTATGGATAGATCCGATTCATATTTAGATAAATATCACATATTTTATTTCATCCAATTCCATGTTAATAGTCCTGTTTAATATACCCATAGTGGTGAAGGGTATCAAAATTTGCCTCTCCCATTTAAAACTTTCCTTACTGGTTTCCTTTTATTTGATATGTTACTATAAATCCCTTCCATTAGCTGTTAATTCCAGCAGTAGCCCGAGAGCATAAAGCAAATGATATACACTTAAGCCTTTAAAGCCCAGAAAAGAAAATACACTAATAATCCATAGGAAGCTTTAGAACGAAAAAACGAAAAAGAAAACAAAATCCTAATGATTTGTCATTAGCCTCGAGCCTCGATTATGCTTAAGACCCCATTACCCATTGAAACAGCTCTCGATCTCTCTATACAGACATTATGCTGTCAGCCAATTGTCTTTAACAAACAAATCTCACAGACATTGTGATTTGCACATATTTATGTATGTGTGCATACCACTGGTAATTTGCGAATTGTTTACTTTTGAATTGAGTCTGATGCACTTTTAAGTCTGAACAGTTGTACAGTACATTTTAACCAGTCATCCATCCATCCATCTATCCATTGGTGTCTCTTGTCCATTCAAATCATTTGGGGGTTTCATTCAGTTAAATATCAAAGCAACAAATTTGTCCACATTTAGGTAGTCTTATGCAGCATTATGTACCTGTGCGTGTGTGTGTGTTTGCGATTTGACAGCTAACACTGCTGGGGAATCCAAAACACAGCTCTCTGTTGGCCAAACGCTTTCCGTTTTGTGTGTGTTTTTTGCACATTTCAGCTATGCAAATAAAGAAAACCCCCATAATTAGCACCACTTATGATTACTTTGGTTAAATACCGAACTTAACGTTGTCGTTGTTTTGATGTTCTACACACATTAGAAAAAGCTGTTGTTGTTTTTGTGTTTACACTGCAACGATAACAGCAACTTTTGCATTTGCTGGGGTGCACACCAACAACGACGCTGACGACGAAAAAAGTGAGGTTAATCAAATACTCATTCATGGCAATGTTTGTTTATTTGCACTTATGAGTTGATGTGGGGGGAGATTTGTTGTTGTTGTTCCTGGTGTTGTTTGTTATTATAAAACCCATAAATGGGAAGCCAATGTTCGCTCTTCCCTCTCTCACCCACCGCCAACATCATACAAAAGCATAGTTCTTTTAACATATTACATTAGCTTCTCTGCAGGCATTACACTCAGACTCACACTTAAAGTTAGTTAGCTGATTTAAGTTCTGTGTTGTTTGTTTTGCAAGAGTGTATGTGTGTTTGTGCGTATTTTAAAAATGCACTTAGCAATATGTGTTTGTGTGTGTGTGTGGTGTATGTCATTATTTGCATTTTTTTCTAACGGTCTAAAAATCAGTCATGTATATACATATTTGTTTTCGCCTCTATCTTCCACTCCCACCCAACACATTTGCTCTCACCCCCACCCACATTGTACATGCCCAACACTGTTCTACATATACTCAAATCAGAGTGCAATCTCTCTCGCAACCACTTCCAGAGGTCATTAAGTTAGCTTTACATGCGAATGTGTGTATGAGAGTGGGTGCGTGTGCATGTTTGTCTGCTCTGTATAAGTAAGGGGTTATTTGAATGATTGTATAGATGAATTCGCATTGCTGCTTGCTTGCATTAAAATGCAAATTTATGTAGAACCGGGCAATGATGCTGGAATATGTTCATCATTGGACAAATGTGCATTTGGTATATTTGTGTGTGTGTGTCCATATATATGTTTTGTAGTACGTGTTTATATGATAGAATAAGTGATTATAGTTGCGTATATCTGAATTTGAACTACATTTTCTGATTTTTTGTCTATTCATCATCATTAGAACGCTCCAACTCACAGCTACATGTAAAGTCACGGACTGGGTGGATGGCTGGTTGACTGACTGATTTTCACTTTTCAAAGTTATGCCAATGAATATTCATACACATTTGCCAATGTGGGTTTTCAATGAATGAAAGGTGAAGAGGAAGGGCAATGGTGTAAGTCATAGTGAAGATTATGAAAACATATGTTCCCTCCTAGGGCAATCGAATGAATTTAATTTTTTGCAGTAGAAGTCAATAAAATTAAAATTGATTTTTAGAAAATGTAAGGGAAATATATGTAATTCGTATCATAATCGCAAAATTAAGATCATAAACCAATTAAGGGTAAGGGATGTTTGGGTCTTCTTTGCTATTTCATTTGTAATAAAAAACCCTTCAATTTGGAAGAATGAATTATTTAAATGGGATATATCGTCCACACCTCCATACATTTAGCATTTTAGGTTTCATTAATTTTTAAACCCTTCACCACACTGTGACAAAAGGAAACGAGATAGACACATTTTTCCTTTTGAGAATATGCATAGAATCACTTTCTGAGTCGATTTTCGCATGTCCGTCCGATTTATTGTAAATGGTGCACCAAGTCCCTATATATCTTTCGATTTGCACGAAATTTGGCACAGCGTAATAAATTAGGTCTAGAATGATGTGTGTTAACTTTCCTGAAAATCGGTTCAGATTTAGGTATATCTCCCATATATATTTTCCTCCGATTTTATGTAAATGGTGCACCAAGGTCCCTGTATATTACCCTCGATTTGCACCCAAATTGGCATAGCGTAATGAAGTAGGTCTAGAATGATGTGTGTTAACATTCCTGAAAATCGGTTCAGATTTAGATATAGCTCCGGTTTAAGGTAAATGGTGTACCAAAGTCCTTGAATATCTTTCAGTGTAATGAATAAGGTCTAGAATGATATGTGTTAAGTGTCCTGAAATCGGTTCAGATTTAGAAATAGCTTCTATATCTGACGAAATGAAAAATTTAGTATCGGTTGCAGAATTGATCCAATTTCATTTTACTGGTCCTTTAAAAATGCGACGTCTGTTAGGATTCATCTGTTGAATATACCCAAAGTGGTAAAGGGTATCATACAGTCGGCCTGTTTTTTTTTCCTTACTGTTTTTTTTTTCAACGCAAATTGGAAAGACCTAGCATTTTTATCTCTGTTTTGTAGAATAGAATTATCCGAATCCGAAATTTCAGTCTATTGGATAGTTTGGCATTTAACATGGGATTGCGGCACAACAAATTCCATGTTCAAAATGTATAGCCACCCATCACGCTCTCCTATGAGCGATAATACCAATTATCGATAATTTTTTTTTTTTTTTTTTTGTTGAAGACCAGCATAGATCAAATTTCGCGATGTCTCAGTTAATGATGCAAAATTTTTCGCCTATTAATCTGAAGATGAACCTTTATGGTTATACGGACTCGAAAGAATATTGTATACAAAGTATAGGCCGCATTTATTATCCGAATGAGTTGGTATTTGGTGCAGCTCATTTATTTGGCCGAACCTATTTTAAACTCGGTTCAAATTCAGATGGTTCCATTTTATGTAAAGGTGCACCAAACTTCCCACTTTTATCCGATTAAGACAAGTTTTTATATAACGTATTGAATTGAGTTTTGAAGAAAGTGTGTTAAGTTTCATTGAAATCGCTTCAGATTTGGATATAGTTCCCATATATATTTTCGACCGATTTTATGTCATTGCTGAACCATTCTCAATAGGTTCGTGCGATAGAGACGAAATTGTGCATAACGTATTGAATTGAGTCTAGAATAAAGTGTGTTAAGTTCCATTGAAATCGGATCAGATATAGATATAGCCTCCATATATATTTTCGACCGATTTTATGTCAATGGTGCACCAGACTCCCTAGGTTTGTCCGATTGAGACGAATTTTTTCATAGGTTATTGAATTGAGTCTAGAATACAGTGTGTTAAATTATTTCTTATTTTGTGCAGTATGGCTTCTGTAAGAGGTCTAGATCCTCATTAAATGCTAGAAACAAATTCATTTAATTCGAATGTTATAAACAAATTTCCTAGCAAATATTCAAATTAAATACTCTTTTACTACAATCTCCATACTGGTTGATTTTAAGGTATTTAATTCCCCAAAAACATTAATGTTGATGAAAAATATCAATTATCAAATAATTCTACCTTTAACTGCTTTAATAAAAAAGCCCAAAAGAACAAAATATGCTTTTACAAATTTGTTGCTGTTTTTTTTCATCTATAGTCAAATACAACATAAGGGTCGGTCTTCCAAAGGAGGAAGAAAAATTGTAACCAATAACAAAAACATACACATACATGCATTTTTTCTGGATCATATTGATTTTTGGGAGATAAGAAAGGCCCCAACTACAACAAAAAAGAGAACATTCGATTTCATCAGTATCATAGCGTACAGTTTGATCGGTATGTGTGCATGTTCGTTCGTTTCAATTGTTCATTCCCCTATTTGGGGTTTCCTCAAAAAGAGAAAAAAATTGAACCCCTCACACAGACCCATCGTAATGGCGGCATACATATGTATGTTGTGTATTATTTGTTGTTGATATTTGTGCGTACACATGCCCACAATGTATTATTTGCCATACATGAGGGCAGGCAGGCAGCCAGGCAAGCAAGCTTGTATGATGGAAGAATCGTCAAACATACACAAGAGTAGACCCTATAACAAGCAACCATCACCACCGTCATCATCAAGTATTGCTGCATTTTATTTTAAATTATTTGTAGGGCAATATCTTGGGAGTTAGTTGGAGGTGGGTGAATGGGTGTTTGGAGGTTGTACTTTTGGTGGATTCGAAAAGGGGGTTCTCCGTGTGCTATCATCATCTATATGTAGTACAAGTATGATTGAATGCCATGCATGTTGATATTATTTTCATGTCGTTATGCGACACACTACAGTCAGGCTGGACTTTTTTTGGTTTGAAGGGAAACTGATTGGGGATCGATCGTTTGATTTTGGTACTTTACAATTTTTGGGTTACCAGGAAAGCTTGTTAGTTGTATTCAGCATTCAGGGTATCATAATGCTTGTATGACTGACTGAATGTCTAGTTTGATGACTGACTGCCTGCTAGCTTGTCCCCCAGTCAGTTGGTCTCTCTGTTTGCATTTGATTTCTGTAAAACTGATTTTGAGTTGTTTATAGGTTTTATTTAACGTTTTTATATGGCTCAGAAAATTATTTGGGTTAAATCAACATCAACAACATGGCAACCAATAACAACAACAACATCGACCAGTACCCAAAATAAATGTACAGAACAGCAACAACAACACCATCAAAAAAAAAATTCTATAAAATGTAATCAATGCATATCATACTATAAACATGCATACAAATACACACACACATATACACATACTATTTATATTATCGTACATTTATTTTAAACATACGACATGTGTACAAATATTTTCGATTTCATTTTATTTACTTAGCCTAGTATTTTTTTTTCGTTTCAAAACCAAGTAAAGATTTTTCAAATATTATGGAGAATAAATAACGTCATAGTCTTGGTGCGTCATAAATTAATATAATCTACGCCTTAATATTCGACCTTAAAGGTTCGAGTTTAGAGAAAACTATTGATGAAGTATTAGACTAAAAAAATTAAGAATGTGAAGCGATTTTAGAGTATATTTTCAGGAACTAGTACAGGTAAGATTCTAGTTTGAATACTATTTTGAAATTGTGAATACTGAATACTTATGATATTCGTATAGTTTTCAACTATCTACCAAAAAATATACTCCAATACCTCTCCAACTTATTCTAATTAAATTGTTTTCAAATATTCCTATATTAAAAATTTGCATACATATCACCCCACCAAACTTTTTGCTGGGTTACTACTAACCATATAGGGTTTGTGTGCCTGTGTGTGTGTGTGTGTGTGGCAGACAGCATCATCATCATCAGCAGCAGCCCATTTTATATACACCTTTGGGCACATCAATACACTTGTGTGTTTGAAGTACATGTGTACTTTTAAATTGAAGTGCTGATGTCTGAATGTATGTATGTATCAATGTATGTATATAAGTGTGTGTGCTTGGTTAAAGCATGCAAAATATATCCGGGTATAAAATTGATTTCAGTTAAATACATATTGAAAGTATGTGTGAAAAATTTTTTAATAAAAAAAATCGAAGTTCTCTTTCTACCCATCCGAAGTGGAACATGTTTTTGGTAATGAAAATTAAGGGGAAATAAAAATATTTGGAAATTGAAGATATTAAATAATTTAAGGACGAGATGTTTAAAAATGAGTATTGGAAAACACATTAGGGGAATGGATTAAGAAAACAGACAGGATTCACCTCAAAGACTTTAGGATATGTCTCTGTACTCTATGAATAGGAATTCTGATTTTCAATCAAAACCGTTTCTTCACGAATACCCTATACTCCTCCACCCTATGATCTCCTAAGAGTAGGTTCTCTAGTCTTCTATGTGAAGACCCGAGGAATTCTCTGAACAAAGACTATGGTCATCATTAATAAGACCCTATGATCTACAATGAGTAATAAACGAATGATCTTCAAAATCTTCTACAGGATGAACTTTCAGAGTGTTCGAAAACATATTAGAGAACCGGTTATAAAAAATCGACAGGATTCACATCCAAATTTTTAAAGAGAAGATCTAGGGCATAGTTTTAGAATATGTCTTGGTACTCTATGAACAGGTATCTTGGTCTTCAATCAAAGCCACTTCTTCTCGAAGACCCTATACTCCTCTATTCGATGATGCTATGATCTTCTAGTTTTCTATGTGAAGACCCGAGGGAAATCTGTGAACAAGGTCTATGATAATAATTAATAAGACCCTATGGTCTACTACGAGTAAGCGAATGATCTTCAAGACTTTCTATAGGATGAAATTTCACCTGTCTGATTTTCTACGGAAGGTTCTTTGGACTTCTATAAGAAGAATGTTGTTCTGTTGAAAGACAAAGGGTTATATTTTTTGGTCTTTGTTCAAAAGACTATTTTCTTCCAATAAGGGTCTTCCATCCGAAATGTCTTTTCCGAAATGTCTTTTATCAAACGTCTTGAAGGTATTCTAAAATAAGTCCATTTGATCCTCTGAGAAATAAATTTTTCTTGTGCTCTATTTGAGTCTTCAGTAATGAACAAGAAGTAAAGTCGAACTGGGCCGAATATATGATACCATGTACCAGCAACGTACACAGGATTTCATTTCGGGGGGGCCCGGTAGTACAAAACGAAAAAATTCGCAGTTGCAAACAAAAATTTACTGTGAAAAAAAAAATTCATTTCGGGCCGCCCCTGCGTACGTCCCTGCCATGTACCACTTTGGATATATTCTACATATATATCCTAACAGACATCGCCTTTTCGAAAGAACAATGACATGTAAGTGAACGAACTGAAATATATGATCTTTATCTGTGAACCGAACAACATCAAACCATACACATGCCATTCTGCAACCTATAACGCTTTCATTTCAATTTCGTACACATCACACAGACGGATGAAAATATATATGGGAGCTATATCTAAATCTACATCGATTTTCACAACATTTAGCACATATCATTCAGTATGCTATGCAAAATTTCGTGCACATCGAAAGAATTATAGGGGCTTTGGTGCACAATTTACATAAAACCGACGAAAATATATATGTAAGAGCAATTTAATATATATAAATCGAAAATATGTATGGGAGCTATATATATATAAATCTGAACTGATTCTTACGAAACTTAGCACACATCATTTTAGCATTTATATAAAATCGGACTTTAATATATATGGAAGATATATCTAAATCTGAACCGATTTTCACCGATTTCAGTGGGGTACTACATTTCATCCAATTCGAATTATAAATACGACCTGTACTTCTTTTACAAATTAACATCAACAGACGGACTTTCGTACTGACATGCATAAATCGATTTAGAAAGTGATTCTGTGCACATTCCCAAAAGGAACTATGGGTCTACGTCGTTTACTTTTGCATGTTACAAACACATGCAAACGACATTATACCCTGTACCACAGTGTGGAGAAGGATATAAAACAATATTAATATAGCTTAAGGATTTCCATGAGAGGACTAAAGTTCTTCTCTCAGGAGTCTTTGGTCTAAGAGGAGATCTTAGGGTCTTTCATCAGGAGGAGTCCTAAGGGTATTCTGTATGAAAATATAAGGATCCTTTATGAGGAATCCTAAAATTCTTCTATTAGAAGTCCTTTGAAGACCCTTGGATTCTCGGAAAATATAAAATTGTTTGATTTTCCATAAAAAAAATTTAATTAGCTACGCAACTGTTGATTCAAACTAATTTTCGAAAAAGTAAGGTTCTTCGAGATCTCCGGGCCAAAACCAGTCACAAACAGTCCCTCGTTGGGGATGAAGAGAGTTCTCAGCAGTAAAGTAAATTTTCCAAGTCCCAGATACCTCATCAGTTAAGGATTTTCAATGGAGTTCCTAATAATTATCATGCAGTTCAGAAAAGAAACGACGTTGCTGATAGTCAGCCGACCGGGTTCTTGTGTTAATTTTATAAGGCATATGTGAGCTATGATTACAAGATATTCACTATTTTTGTAGAGAATTCTAATTCCGATGCGTTTGTAAATCGTGTGTCGTTCCATTTTTGTGTAAAGGTGTACTTTTTAATTGTCAATTGTCTTTGGACGTCCACAAAAAAAATGTTTGTCTTCTATAGAAAATCCTACAAATTTTCTGTAATAAGGCTTTCTGGTCCTCTATGAGAAGGCGTTCTTGTCTTCTATGAGAAGACATTCTGGTCTTCTATGAGAATACCTTCTGGGTTTCTATGAGAAGACCTTCTGGTCTTCTATATTTGAAATAATATCCCTCTAAATTTCTGTGAGAATTTGTTTCTTCTTGATTTCTTATTAGCCTTGAATTTCTGTTATCTGTTTTCAGGTAACCCCGCCTCCTCCCCATAAATTCCGTTTAACTTGTAAAAAAATATCGAAATTCTTGTCTTTGATTTGCTAAATAAGAATTTCAAATATTTGTTTGTCATATTCACATTCATCATCATATTCATCCAAAGCATCATCCTCTGCCATCAGCAGCATCATTTTCACATTATAAAGGTGTTCGCTCGTCAGAGTCAGTCAGTCAGTCAACCATGGTTAGATTGTCTTCCAGGAAACCTTTAAAATGTGATGTTTGCTGTTCGAAAAATTCCATAAATTTATAGGTATGTATGTCGTCGTAGCCGACGACGTAGCAGTCATGCAACATAAGTACGTTATGTGGTGTGGCACCATAAAACAAACACACTCTCACACACAGCTTCTTTACGACAGTTAACTGAAACCGATTTTTTGTCACCATAGCATGGCATCTGTTGATGTGGCCTTACCAGATTTGCAACAGGAAGAAGCTATGAGGAGGAGAGATACACAAGCAAGTAATGGCTTTAACTATGTTTGCGTTTTTGAGGTTTACTGGCTTCTTCGTCGTCGTCGTTCTTTGGGGTTTTTTTCCTTAGCTTGTTGACATCTTTCAAGTAGCTAACTTTTGTCAATGTGTTTGTTGTTGTTATTGTTGCCTCTGTATTCTTTATTTACGTTTAGTTTGATGAATAAATAAAATACCACAGCCGGAATTCATCGAAGTATCGCACTTAAGTCATACAACAAAGACTGGTTCAACTTAACTTCGACTTAGTCATGCCACAGGGTGTCGGAATTGTCACTCATGCCGCAGAAGAAGTGCATGTGAACTATATATACAACAAGTTTAACACCAAGAACAATTTTTTTTGTTGGTGAATGTAAGGTATATTAGGGTCTGAATGGGAATTTATTTCTTAATTACATTGAAAGTTTGTTCAAAATATTACTTCTATAGTCACAGTTCAGGATACGCCATCGAAAGATACAAAATAAACCTAGAACTATATAAAACCAGTAAGGAAAGTTTCACACCAGGAAATTATGATACCCTTCACCACTATGGGTATATTAAACAGGACTATTAGCATGAATAAATGTGAATCTACGTAGATCTATCCATAAAGTATGTAAATCGACTTCAAACAAATATAAATGGGTCATCCGTTGGGCTATGTCTGTACTTCTAGAAAACGCAACTACATAATTCTATGCTCAATTTTGTACGTTGTGCAAAATTTGATGTCAAACTGACTAACATGAGGAGTTTGATGCCCAATTTACTTGAAATCGGGCAAAAATATATATGGATTAAGCGATTTCAAACAAACTTGTCACAGGATAGGTTATACTAATTTCAGAACGTTTTGTTCCTATTGGTTCTTGGTGCGTCAATTACTTAAAATCAATCTATAATAAAAGGGAGCTATATCTAAATCTGGACCGATTTTCACGAAACAACGCAGACATCACTCTAGGCTCAATTCAGTAAGTTATGCCAAATTTTGTGCAAAACGAAAGATATATAGGGACTTTGGTGCAACATTTACATGAAATCGGACGAAACTATATGTGGGAGCTATATAGAAATCTGGACTGATTTTCTCGAAACTTGGCAGACATCATTCTAGACTAAATTCAGTACGTTATGCCAAATTTTGTGCAAAACGAAAGATATATAGGGACTTCGGTGCAACATTTACATGAAATCGGACGAAACTATATATGGGAGCTATATGTAAATCTTGACCTATTTTCACGAAACTTGGCAGACATCATTCTAGGCCTAAATGATTAGGCTGTACCAAATTTCGTCCAATCAAAAGATATATAGGGACTTTGGGGCACCATTTACATGAAATCGGACGAAACTATATATGGAAGATATATCTAAATCACGACCGATTTTCATGAAACTTGGCAGACATCATTCTGGGCTCAATTAAGTACGTTATGCCACATTTCGTGCAAATCGAAGGATATATAGGGACTTTGGTGCACCATTTACATGTAATCGGACGAAACTATATATGGGAGCTATATCTAAATCTGAACCGATTTTCTAGAAACTTGGCAGACATCATTCTAGGCTTATTTCAGGACGTTATGCCAAATTTCGTGCAAATCGAAAGATATATGGGGACTTTAGGGCACCATTTACATGAAATCGGACGAAACTATATATGGGAGCTATATCTAAATCTGGACCGATTTTCACGAAACTTGGCAGACATCACTCTAGGCTTAATTCAGTACGTTATGCCAAATGTCGTGCAAATCAAAAGATATATAGGGACTTTGGGGCACCATTTATATGAAATCGGACGAAACTATATATGGGAGCTATATCTAAATCTGGACCGATTTTCTCGAAACTTGGCAGACATCATTCTGGGCTCAATTCATGCAAATTCATGCAAATCGAAGGATATATAGGGACTTTGGTGCACCATTTACATGTAATCGGACGAAGCTATATATGGGAGCTATATCTAAATCTGGACCGATTTTCTCGAAACTTGGCAGACATCATTCTAGGCTCAATTCAGTACGTTATACCAAATTTCGTGCAAATCGAAATATATATAAGAACATTAGGGCACCATTTACATGAAATCGGACGAAACTATATATGGGAGCTATATCTAAATCTGGACCGATTTTCACGAAAATTGGCAGACATCATTATAGGCCTAAATGATTAGCCTGTACCAAATTTCGTGCAAATCGAAAGATATATAGGGGCCGTTTACATTAAATCAGTTTAATATATATATGGGAGCTATATCTAAATCTGAACCGATTTTTTCCAATTTCAAACACTTTTTTGAAGTCCTTTTGACACTTTTTTGAAGTCCTTAAAATATTGTTTCTATATCCTTGAATAGGATCAATACAAACGTCTTGATGTTATTTCGATGAATTATAAGAGATACTACTCTCTAAGAAATATTCTTATACGTTCTGAATTAAAGTTAATAGAACGTTCAGAAATGCATTTGGGTCCTCCAAACGTATAAACGTATTTGAAGGTCACACACATTTCCGATAATTCAAAGTTCATCGAAAGTCTTTATCCAGGTATTCACCTAGGTGTAGTACCACCTTAAAAAAGTGCCTTAAGCTCCAATGAACTTATTAGGATTATTTTGTAGCACATCACATTTATCGGCCAACTCTGCTTAGTTTTCATTAATTCTCCCCCTCAATATTTGCTCATCCCATATCGTCTTTCATTTCGCACATCCGCTCTCCGCTTCTCAGCATAAAAACCACAAATGTTACTTTAAGATGTGTCTCGTTAATTAAATATTTACACTGCTTATTTGCAACACGGTAAACAAAGAACAGCAAGAATAAGAACAATGATAAAGAAAAGGGCCGATGAGAGACATACACACAGACAGACAGGCTGACAAACAACGCTTATGCTCAACGGATGAATGTTAATTTTGACTTAATGTGATGATGTACGGCAGCAGCAGAGAAATTCAATATCGTTGAATATTTTTGAAGTAAATTTGTTCAGATTTTAAGATTAAATATTTGAACATTAGGGTGGATGATATAGAAGAAGGGGGAAATGTGAGAACAAGATTTATTAACAAGTTATGGATGATTTGATAAAAAAAACCTGGAATGTTGAGTAATAGACGAAGTCATCTGCAGATAATTAAGGTGATAATGTAGATTGAGATTAGAGGATTATGTAAGAACAAATAGCAATTAGTAGACACGTGGAAATACATTTTTGGGGGTCTAACTAGCAAAGCGTAATATCATAAATTTTGAAAAATATATTTTCAAGTGCCACGAAAGCATTAAACCCAAGACGGTGTACATTAAATTTGTAATTCCGCTTGAAACGTTTCGACATATTCATCGGAGACCCATTTTTATTGATAAGAATTCGCCATAAAGAGCGCAACATTAAAGGGGAATGTCCCTTTAAAATTCTAAGTGGAAATCTCAACAACTCTTGAAGATATTGCCGATTCATTGTGTATGCATAATTTTGTAATTCCGGTAATTCAGAGACTCTATGATGTATCAAACTTCTTGAACGTAAAAATGTTTTTTAGACGCTTCGTCCGTATGTCCCTGTAATCATAGCCTCTAAACAAATTGAGATTAATCGCCAAAATTTGCATATTTTATTTTAACAGGCATCGAAATAATCTATATCGGTCCTATGATAAGGCACATCCCTATAACGACTTAGCAATTACCGTATTTCGAGGTTCTTGAGCGCGTTTTTCAACTGATTTCGCTGAAATTTGGAACATTGGGTTCTTATTGTATACCCAATTTTTCCAATAAAAATTTTAAATGTAGGTCCACTTTTGTCTGCATAGGTTTACGTTTAGGCATAGCTCCCATATAAGGGTTCCTTTCAATTTTCGGTAATTATAAATATAGGTCCATTTTTTCGGGAAGCCCCAATATAAGGGTACCCTTCAATTTTCGGTATTTTGGGGTTCTTTAGCGCGGTTTTCAACCGAATTTGTTGTAATTTGGTATTTTGTAGTCGTAAGTGGTAAAAAATCTCCCTACCAAAAATTATATTAAAATAGTTAACTGATTTATTCCGGGTTTTGGCCTTGCCTCCATATAGCCGTATTCCACCATAGTATGGGGGATATTCTGTACTAGAAATTGTCCGTTTATATCCTACATAGTATGGAATTCTAAGACGATTTAGTCAATTTATCCATCTTTTGTAATCATTCTTCGAGATAAAAAAAACTAGAAGGTCAGGTTCGAGAATGACTATATCGGCCCGCATTTAGTCCTAGACCCTACATAAAACCACCCACCGATTTAATATTTACCGTGAAGGTATTGATATATAAAACTAAGCCAGTAAGGAAAGTAGTAAAGTCTGACGGGGCCGACTTCACCACTTTGTGTATATTAAACAGATGCATCCCAATAGACGTCGCATTTATGAAGGACCATTAACATGAAATTGGATGAACTGATATATGTTATCTTTATCTAAATGTGAATTCACATAGATAAATCCATGAACATGTTATTTACTTAGAATCGGATGAAACTATATATGGAAGCTTTACAAATACAGGGTTGCCCATATTCGACGGACCCATCTGGCAACGCCATAACTTTTGACAGATATGTCACATCGCTTAATGACATACCGCGTTTGAAGCGTCAGTCCAAGCAGATTTTTACCAATACACGCCACGCGAGCTCTCTGAAATAGTTGAAATTTACATTCAACAGAAGAAGTCAATTGTGAAAACTCGACGTGCTTTTAAAACATTAAAAAATGTGAGAAGTGAGCCTTCTAAGAACACCATTAAGCGTTTTTACGAAAAATTTTCGACTGGTAAGGCTCTTTCTAATCCGAAGAGGCCATATAAAAGTCGACCAAGGCGATCGGCCGAGAATATCGCTGCCGTACGAGCCAGTGTTGAGAACAAGAACATCCCAAAAAAACGCCGTTCTCAGCAGTTGGGCATGGCTCGGTCCACTTTACAACGGATTATTCGCATTGATCTGCATTTGTTTCCGTACAAAATTCAATTGACGCAAAGAATGTTGCCTGCGGACAAGCCTCGTCGATTGGATTGGGCCCAAAGAGTCATCGAAATGGCCGAAGATGACGAGAAATTTTGGAACAAAATTATCATGTCCGATGAAGCCCATTTCACATTGAATGGGACCGTAAATAAACAAAATTGTCGTTTTTACGCCACTGAAAATCCTCAGGAGATTCAAGAAGTGCCTCTTCATGACGAAAAAGTCACAGTTTGGTGCGGCGTTAGTGAGAAATCGGTCATTGGGCCGTTTATCTTCCAAAATGAAAATGGCCATGCTGTTACCATCAATCGGGAGCGTTATCGCGACATGATGACCAATTTTGTAATGCCAATTAATTGTCGAAAGCGTATGAGGCAGTTCTGGTTTCAACAAGACGGCGCCCCACCGCAACACAAGTCGCATAACAATCGATTTTCTAAAGAATTTGTTTCCGGACCGTTTGATGTCGAAAAGTGGTGATTTGAACTGGCCACCGCGTTCGCCCGATTTGACGCCGCCTGACTTCTTCTTGTGGGGATATTTGAAGTCAAAGGTTTACGTTAACAAGCCAAGGACCTTAGAAGAGCTCAAGGACATTGGTGAAGAAATAGCCGTTATTCCGGCCGAAATGTTGGCAAAAACGATGGAAAATGCAGCAAAAAGGGCACAATACGTCATCAACGCCAGAGGCGGCCATTTCAGAGATATCATATTCAAAAATTGATGTAAACAAATCTACTTGGAACAAATGGAATGATTAACATTGCCAACTATTTACATAAAATCGGACGAAAATATATATATGAGAGCTATATCTAAATCTAAACCGATTTTCCCATTTCCCCATCAATTGAGTTCGTCCTAAGGCCAAATAATTGAGCTGTGTCAAATTTTATCCAATTCGGATCATAAATGCGATCTAAAGATACAATCGGCATAACCCAAAGATTCAATAAATGATTATATGCATATTCTCAAAAGGAAACATTTGTCTATCTCGTTTCCTTTTGCCTGTAACAAACATATGCACAAAGACATAATACCCTGTACCACAGTGTGGTGTAGGGTATTAATATTAGTTTCGGAATTGAGCTATATCGGCATAACCCTTCATATTATAAAACCGCCAAATATTCGTTAATTCCTACAAAATGTTGTCAATAATGGCCCCGCTTTAGATATGCCTCATATAACTTTGCCCTCTAAATTGGAGTATTTTGAGGATTTTATACAGAACTACAATACAACTGTCAGCATTCCTATGGTGGAGGGTATCCAGAGTTCGTCCCGGCCGAACTTCACGCTATTTTCACTTGTTCTGACTCATTTTTTAGCAAAGCACATATTTTTTAAAAATAACATACCTTTAAATAACTTCGAAATTTCGCAAATTTGAATTTAATACCAAACTGAAAAAAAGAAAAATTAAAATTATTAATATTGTGTTTTATATTGTCTTGCGCTATTTTTTTATTTTCTAAAAAGTTTGCGAGATATACTTGTGTAGTTTTTAAAAAATATCTTCCTATTTACCACACACAAATTATAACATATTTTACTAGCATGACATGTTCACATTAACATGTTGTTACTAATCAATAACATAGCCCCGATGATAAGCTGATTAAAGTCTCATCGACTTGCATACATGCGCATGTATGCATGTATGTTATGCGGGATAGATTTAATTAACTCCACGATGACTTAATTGAGATTTTCACATTCAATGCACCAAACAAGAAATGTTTTTTCTTTTTCGAAAAAAGAAATGACATTTCCGTTTCGCGGTTCTAGTTAATTAATAATAACTAGGCGGAACAGCGGTATGAATTCAACAAATATGAAATAAAAATGGGAGATAATTGGAAATTGACCTCAAATGACATAGATTGCGTTTTGGGGGGACAATGAAGAAACAAAAGAACTTGACCTCAAAAGAAATTTTGAGAAAGAAATATTAAAGGTTTTAATATAAAAAATATTAAAAAAATAAGTTTCATATTTAAAAAAAATATACCATTTGTATAAATATAAATTATTAAAATATATAAGAAATTGTTTTAAATATATATATATATATATATATATATATATATATAATATATATAATATATATATGTATATAAATATAAATATATATATTTAAAACTACCCCACTGTTATGAAAATATAATAATTTTATGATGCCTTCTTGTTTCTAAAATCTCCCCTCCCCTCTCTTTTCCATCAAACTACCTCTGTAACTCGGTTTCTATGCGTTAAAGTTGTTAATTTACTTTACTCGTCTCATAAAAATCCACACAAAAATGAAAGAAGTGCTAAAGATCTGCAGATAAGTTAGATATGGCAATAAAAGCCAGCCAGGCTGTGTAAAAACTAAACCCACAGCAATCATTTTAAAAAATCTTGACAACATTGTCAAAAACACACTAACATAACTACATTTAATATGCACGAAGCGAAAGATGGAGAGAGGAGCGAGATAGAGAGATATTCAACACAAAATCGCACGTTCATAAAATTATAGAAATTAAAATTTCACAAATGAAATTTAATACCCCTGCGGAAATGATGACAATCATAAGAAAACCATAAAATGACACCAACAACAACAACAACGACGACAACAAAGTTGTTGTCTTAACAAGGAAACCTTTTGAATATTTCAGTTACTATCTCATTTACTAAAGAAGTCATCATCAGCAATAGCAGAAAAAAATGAAGACAAAATTAATGCCATTGCAAAATAAATGAATAAATGGAATGGCCATGGAAAGGGGAAGGAAAATGCAAACAAGAGAAATGGATAATTATAGAAAGTATTGTAAGGAATGTGTAAAACAAAGTTAAGTAATACAAATGTCCAGTAAAGGAAAAATAAGAAAAGAGTTTCCCTAGGGTCAGTTCAGAGGAACTCCAACTCATTTGAATAAAAATTTAAAAAAAATATTAAATTGCTCAAATTGAGCAGTGGATGGAGTAGCGTTCCATTACGTGGTACTTCATCAGTTTTTAAACTATACCATAAAAAAAAAAATTTGAAAAAATTTTGAAATGGCTTTAATCGTGTTTTGGTTGTGTAGTTCATGAATTTTCAAAACCACCATAATGTGGAAATTATATTAAGTTTTTTATTCTGTTTGCAAACACCCAAAATATTTACCACATACCTCGTAAGGACTTGAACAGGACAAAATTCAGTGTTCAAGTTGGGCTAGGACGCGTGACGATAAAAATTACTTCTATGAGGGCTATACCAAAATTCTATAAGTGGACTATACCATAACAGGGACCGATATCGACAATTTTTTGTATCAGGATGGGTGAAAACCCAATAAAAATCCGAAATATAAAACAAGTAAAAATGGTGTTAAGTTCGTCCCGGCTGTACTTTTAATACCCTCCGCCATGAGGATGACAATCAAAATATCTACAATTGAACTCATGTTATGAGAGGACCTTGAGTACACCGAAAAATACATGAGAAAAAGATAATAGAAATTCTCCAAATATCTAATAGTTGGGCTTATATGGGGTAGTGATATTTGATAGCCATTGAGAATACAAAATACCAAACTACAGGCAATTCGGTTAACAAACATATCCAAAATCCTCACAATACCGAATATTGCGAGGATTTTTATATGGGGGCTACCCTGAAACTTGGGTCGATTACGGATGGTAACCATAGTTTAGTGGCGTTGCCAGTGGCCAAATTTGAATTATGGATGGCAACTGTTGTCAACTTCAGTTGCTTCAAATAGAATTTTTCGGCAATCATCTATTTCTGCTTGCTGTCTAGGGGTGTTTTGGGACGTGTATGTACGTGTATGCCACCTATACTTCCGACAAAACCCGGGAACTTTGTTTTCGAATAAAAAAATGTATTCTTCCCCTTTTCCTCCTCTGTTAGTTTGGAAACAATCGAAATTTTGCAAACTTTTTCCTCTATTAGTCGGACAACTTCAGTCAAAACCACCGACATTGTGGATTGAAACATGCCAAGGTTGAAGTCACTGCCTCCAAAAAAAATCTCAGAGCTGCACACACTTTTAAGAGAAGAGGAATTGCTGTCGATACCCTTATATATTATATCCCCCATATAATATATAAGGGTATCAACAGCAACAGCACCCTGTAACTTGGGACAATATTAATAAGTCCTGATTTATATTAGGCGAGTTTACTTGCGGCAATTTTTATCGTTCTCTTTTGAACTTGCTTCATTCGTCTACACAAGGCAAGTCGATTTCAAAAATATACATTTTTTACATTTTGTGACAATGTTCTGGATGGGTTTTTCAAATGACTGACACTACAAACAAAATACACAAAACGAATTGGAAGAAAATTGCCGGTACGAGCAATTTTTTTCAATTTATATTTCCCTTGCTCCTCTCTCCATCAAACAAAGGGACTAATTTTTGGTATAGATATGAGTTATTCAAAGAGAACCCAAAATACCAATTTACAGGCAATTCTGTTGAAAATGTGTCCAAAATCCTCAAAAAAAAAAAAAAAAAAAAAAAAAAAACCGGAAAGTAGTAAAGGCGGACTGGGCCGACTATATGATACCCTTCACCACTTTGGGTATATTCAGCATATGTGTCGAAATTATATACGGAATTATATACGGAAGCTATGCTATATCTATATCTGAACCGATTTCAAGGAAACTTATCAAAGATTAAATTATATTAACTTCAGTACGTTGTGTCAATCGGCCTACTTTGGGTATATTCAGCATATGTATCCTAAAGTCGAAATTATATACGGAAGCTATGCTATATCTATATCTGAACCGATTTCAAGGAAACTTATCAAAGATTAATTTATATTAACTTCAGTACGTTGTGTCAATCGGCCTAGCTATGGACCATTTACTTAAAATCGGACGGAAATATATATAGAGGTATAAAGAAATCTGAACCGATTTTCACGAAACTTTGCACACATCATTCTAGATTTAAATCAGAACGCTGTCCCAAAATCGTAAGATATATGGGGACTTTGGTGCACTATTTACATAAAATCAGACGAAAATATATATGGCAGCTATATCTTCATCTGAACCGATTTTCACAAAACTTAGCACACGTCTTTCTAGACTTAATTCAGTACGCTATGCCAAAATTCGTGCAAATCGAGAAATTTTGAGGGACTTTACCTAAAATGGGGCTAAACTATGTAGGGAGCTATTCTAAATCTGAACCGATTTTTACGAAACTTAGCACACATCATTCTAGACTTATTTCAGTATGCTATGCCAAAATTCGTGATTTTCAGGGACTGTACTTTGTTTACAATTTAACATCAACACACGGACGGACAGACAGACAGACGGACTGACGGACATGCATAAATTGACTCAGAAAGTGATTCTATGCATATTCTCAAAAGGAACCATGGGCTATCTCGATTCCTTTTGCCTGTTACAAACATATGCACAAAGACATAATACCCTGTACCACAGTGTGGTGAAGGGTATAAAAAATATTTGGAACTACACGTTATATGGAGGCCGATATATCCCATTTGCAATAACAAACATCCTAGGTGTACTAGCTATGTCTGTGCAAAATTTCAGACAGACAGAAAGACGGACATGCGTAAATCGACATCGAATTTTATTCCGATCAATAATATAAAAAAATATACATTCTTGGTCTGGGGTCTCCGGTGAATATTTCGAGGTGTTGCAAACGGAATGACAATTTTAATATACACTTCAGCTTTTATTGGAGGGTATAATTACAGACACTTTGGTTCAAAAAATTTTCGCTCTCTTGGTCACTTCCAAACTAAGCGAATAATAGTGTGGTACCGATATATACGGTCTGATCCAAAACTTGGGTCAATATTGATATTTTTTCGTAAAGAGATTTGATATACAATGAGAAACCAATATACCAAATTCCGTTGGAAACATATCCAACCTTGCTAAAATACCGGATATTGGGGCGTACCAATATTAAAATATGGGGGCAATATCAAAACGTGTACCAATTCATCCCATTTTCAGAACAATTTATCCCCATAAGTAAAAGTATAGTTTTGTTAACAATCGGTTAATAGAGGTTCATATAGACGCACCAATAAGTAAATTTTTGTTAGTTTTTCTGGTTGCTCTAGCGTCCACAATTTTTACCTGAACATCACGAAAACTTACATGGGAAAAGGAGGATTTGGTCAGGGACTACTTGGATGGCAATCGGTGGATTATATTGCTCCGCTTACTATGTAAGAAGGAAGGGACTATTATCTACTCTTGATGACCTTTCTGAGTTAAAAATTGTATTATGAAAATTACGAATGAAGCCTTCACTGACATTACATATTTATATTGAAGTTTTATTGAAAATTTAACGAAACTTCTTAATTTTATACAAAATTCAGGTCCATTACTAATTTCCTCAACTTTATGTTAATTAAAATAAATGAAAATAAAAAAATCGGAATTTTTTGTAATTAACATCAGAACACTTTCTCTCGAACTTACACACACAGGTGTTTTTCAGTTTTTCTTTAAATTCTAAAGACGCCATATGGCGGCCCTAAGTTTATGTCTTTGTCAGGCCATAAATTCATTGCTGATAAAATCAGCCGCCGCCACAGACCCCCCTCTTGGCAAGTGAAAGTGTAAACACAAAAGTCATTCATCATATATGTGTGTACATATATATATATATGGATGTATGTAATTTAATAGCATGTTTACCTTTAAGTTCATGCTGCTGCTTCTGCTTGAATAGAAAGAAAGAAATAAAATTTTTGTCGATAGAACCCCACTGATTGGCAGAAGCTTAAAGCATTGTTTTCCCCTACCGCCTGGACTGCAGTGTTTTGTCTTTTAACAAAAAATTAGGTTATCATGGTTTATTAAACAAAACACAACTATAAAATTGACCCCCAAAAAGATGTATGTATGTAGTACATACATAGACAGACCAGATAGCCAGCAACAAAAAACAAAAAATATTGCCTTGTTGATTGAAATACACACACATCATGGGTGTCTGTGGTCTGCTCAGTGTGCCGTAATAAAACAGACTGGTCGTAGTAGTTAGAAGAAGTGCTTCATTAGAAGCGTAAAAATATTAATAATCGAAGACGACATTGGCTTGGCTTTGGAAATAAAAATTAAATGTTAATAAATTACAAATTTATGATATGATTGGATGTTGTTTTTTTTCATATTTTCAAACAAATTCCAAAACATTAAAGATCTGGTTCCCATGGTACCCCATACTTACAACAAAGTCCAGCTTTGTTTATTTTATTTTTTGTCTTATTTTTTAGTTAGTTGCCATAATGAACAGCTGAAACAAGTTTCAATCATGATGATGACGATGATTTTTCTTTTAATATTTTGTGTAAGCTTGAGGTCGTCTCTTTGCTTCTTGTTTGGTTTATAGTTTTTTTGAGGAAATCAGACGAGACAGAAAGCATCCGTCTGCATTATATGAAATTTAATTATTACCATGCCGATGTTATTGTGGTGGTGTTCGTTTGCATGTCATAAAAATTATAAGATGTGCCACATGAACACAAAGAGGCAAATTATAACGAGAAACGAAGAAGTAGAAGAAGAATATATATACACAACATGAAGTAGCCTAGAAGGATGCAAACAAATGGAGAATGTGAAAAACAAGGCAAGGCAAGAGGAAATATATAGCTCGGAGTAACATTTTAGCACATCCAGGCTAGAATTCAGAAATTTTTTTGAAGAGACTATCACAACTACCGCTATAAAAAATTAAGAATCAATTGAACAAAAGTTGGGTATTTGGTGCACAATTTGCATGAAATCGTACGAAAAATATATAGGCAGCAGGATCTAAATCTAATTCGATTGCTACAAAACTTAAAATCCGTAACATCAGACTCAATTCGATGCGCTATGCGAAACACCGTGTCAATCAGACAAACCTTGGGACTTTGCTGCACTATCGGGGAATCGGAAAAAATATATGGAAGCTATATCTAAATCTAAAGTGAACAAAATTCCAAAAGGGTTGTCCTTAGGCTAAATAATTAAGCTGTGCCAAATTCCATCTTATTCGGCTCATAAATGTCAGTTGAAATTTGTTTCCATTTAATCGACTAAGAAAGTGATTCAATAGCAGGTCCGGGAAGATAACTGGTCTTTTGTGCTTTTTATACCCTTCGACACACTGTGCTACACGGTATTATGCCTTTGTGCATATGTTTGTAACGGTCAAAAGGAAACGAGATAGATCCAGAGTTTATTTTGAGAATATGCATAGAATCACCTTCTGAGTCGATTTATACATGTCCGATCGTCTATTGATGTAAATTTTTAACTCTTACAAAGCGATTTGGATGAAATTCGGTACAGCTCATTTATTTGACCCAAGGACGAACCCGAAATTGGCGAAAATCCGTTCAGATTTCCATGTAGCTCTCTCTTGTACCAAAGCCCCTACATTTCTTTCTACAGGATGTTAAAAATGGAAGTAAACAAAGATAAAATTCGGTACATTTTACAGATTTTCTTTGACAAAGGCGAAAATACAAGCCAATCGGCTAAAATTGTGAATTTTTGTTATGTGCAATTTTGGTTTCGTAGATTCCGTTCAGGAATTTTTGATGTTAAAGATGCTCCTCGCACAGGTAGGCCGGTCGTCGAAAAGCGGAGAATTGATCGAAGTTGACCGGCATGTTAGCAGTCGCCCAGGAGGTAAAAATCGACCATAAAACTATTTTAAACCATTTACACAAAGCTAGAAAGAAGCTCAATGTTTGGGCGCCACACCAATTAAAAGAAAAAAAAAATAGGACAACGCAAGGCCACACACATCTACAGTGACTCGCCAGAAATTTCGGCAGCTTTGTTGGGAAGTTTTAATGCATCCGCCATATAGGCCGGACTTGGCACCAATCGATTATCATTTGTTTCATGCATTGCCAAATTTCTTTAATGATAAAAAATTGGTTCGAGGGAGGATTGTGAAATTCGACTACTAGAGTTTTTTGCAAATAGAGACCAGGACTTCTATGAGAGAGGCATTATGAAGTTACCTTTAAAATTGCAACAAATCATACAACAAAACGGTGCATATTTAGCCCAGCTTGGACATTTCGAAGCATGTTAAATAAAATCCTATATCGCATATAAATTAATGGATTTTATTTTCCCCAACCTAATATTTTCGTCCGATTTTCAGTAAGTTGTACAAAGGCGAATTTTCCAACCGAAGTGGACGTAATTCGATATTTCGGTATTTTTGAGCGCATTTCCCAACGATGGTGTTATAATTTTGCGTTCTGGGTTTTTGTAAGGTAATAAAAGTCTCCGCTGAATATTTTAACATCGACCCAATAAAATGGTTCATAAATGCTCCATTTTAGGTATTTTAATGATCCTGGCCGAATTTTGAAACAAAACGGCTGTAATTTGGTGACTGTAATGTCGAAGAAAATGTTCAATATATGTCCATGTCCCTATTTGTTGGACCTAACAGTTTTCGATACTTTGAATGCGCCCATCGTCGTGGATGGTATGGACCTTTTTATTATGGGGGATTTCTAACAAATCTCGGTTAGTCTTAATCAGAGGGAATATACTATTAGAACCACCCACCATATGTGTTCTGATTCCCTGATAGCTTAGATCGCGATTTGCAAATCTACAACCCCTGCTGCAAAATTCTCACGCAACTGTTATTGGCGGTATACCGCAGAGCAGAATAAAAACTAGTATTTACATTTTGCTGACCATTCTTCATATTTTGCCTGCCCTGCTACTGCTGTTGAGTGGCCTTTCTTTGTTGATATTTTTTCTCTCATTCTTCATCTTCCGCTAGCAGTAAACAACAACTTGTATGCTTTTCTTCTTCTTCTTTTTCAATACCATAGAAGTTTGTTGCACCACCAACAACAACAACTAGTGCTTGCTTGTTTGCGCATCAAGAAATGTCGAAACAACATTTGCCGGTTTTCCAAAGTCACATCTTTGTTTATTGTTTGACATTTCTTTAATTAGAGCTCTCTTCTATGTGCTAACTATGGAGGAGCAGGCCTCTCTGCTCGAAACGGCAAAACAAACAAGAAAGTGTGTAAGGGTGTGTGTGCGTTGTGTGTGTGTGCATCACCACCAAGTGGCAAGAAAAACAAACAAACAGCGACCACTAGCCACCAAGTGTCCGTCCCTCCGTCTGTCCATCCATCCGACCACAAAAACATTAAAACTGCATTTCTTGCAAGTGGCAAACAAGTGGTTGCTGCTGTTGTTGTTGTTAGTTTATTTTATGATTATTATTTCTAGTTTGTGGCATGTTCTCGAGGCAGGAAGTGTTCTATTAGAAAATATATTAGAAAATTAAATGCCGGCAAAAGTGTAGTCTATAATCAATTGGAAATTGAAGTTTGATTATGCGATCTTGTGAGAAGAAATTGAATGGAAAAAATATAGGAAAAACTATATGCGGAATTGCTCTATTAACTTAAGTTAAATGAAATTGATTATGTAAACTGTAACGGTACTAAATTGAGGAACAAAATTGTGTGAAATTGGAAAATAACAGAAGCTCGCATACAAAGGTCTTCTATGGGCCTATGTTCCAAGGGCATGAACACAAAAAATTAGTAAATCATGTCTCCTATTTATACCCATCACCACACTGTGGTACAGGCAAAAATAATCGAGATAGAGCCATGGTTCCTTTTGAGAATATGCATAGAATCACCTTCTGAGTCGATTTATGTATGTCCATCTGTCCGTCCGTCCATGTATTTTTGTTAACAAAGTACAGGTCGCATTTATGATCCGATTTAGATGAAATTTGGCACAGATCACTTGATTGGCCCAAGGATGAACCCTATATATATATATATTCGTCCGATTTAAGGTAAATGATGTACCAAAGTCCCTATATATCTTTCGATTTGCCCGAAATTTGGCATAGCGTAATGAATTAGGTCTAGAATGATGTGTGTTAAGTTTCCTGAAAATCGGTTCAGATTTAGATATAGCTCCCATATATGTATTCGTCCGATTTATGGTAAATGGTGTATTGATTTGCACGAAATTTGGCATAGCGTAATGAATTAGATGTACAATAATGTGTGTTAAGTTTCCTGAAAATCGGTTCAGATTTAGATTTAGCCCCATGTATATCTTCGTCCTATTTAAGGTAAATGGTGTACCAAAGTCCCTATATATCTTTTTATATGCCCGAAATTTGGCATACCGAAATGAATTAGGTCTAAAATGATGTGTGTTTAGCTTCCTTAAAATTGGTTCAGATCTAGATATAGCTCCCATATATATTTTCGTCCGATTTAATTTAAATGGTGCACCAAAGTCGCTTTATATCTTTCGATTTGAACGATATTTGGCATAGCGTACTTAATAGAATCTAGAATTGTGCACGTTAAGTTTCTTAAAAATCGGTTTGGATTTACATATAGCTCCTATATAAATTTTCTTCCGATTTAATGTAAAGGGTGTACCTATACCTATACATATTTCGATTTGCATAAAATTTGACATAGTGTACTGAAATGAGTCTGCAGTGATGTGTGTAAAGTTTCCTGAAAATCGGTTCAGATTTATATATAGCTCCTATATATTTTTTCTTCCGATTTTATGTAAATTGTGCACTAAAGACCCATAGTTTGTCCGATTGTACAATAAACTGTAGACAATATATTCAGATTTTTTATAGCTTCTACATATATATTTTCATCCGATTTTACACAGAATTGATACAAATTGTACACAGCGAACTAAAGTTTTTAAATGTGGAAAGTTGTCCCACTGTAAGCAACCCTATATCTGAACAAATGAAAAATTTAGTATAGGTTACAGAATTCGACGTCTGTTAGCATTCATCTGTTGAATATACCCAATGTGGTGAAGGGTATCACATAGTCGGCCCCGCCCGACTTTACTACTTTCCTTACTAGTTTTTATCCGTAGAAGGGCTTTCGAAGCTCTTTTTGGTCTTATTATATAAGGACATCTAGAAATCTTCTATACACCCCTTGAAGACATTTTACTGATCTGCTAGAGAAGACACTTCAATTGGTCTCTTATAGAAGGTCGTCCATTGTTTCTTTTTTGGAGTCCTAAAAAAGAGAGTGTATTTTTAAATTTTTTGGGTCCTACCATAAAACACGGATTTAAAAAAAAATATTTTTTGGTGCCTAACATAAGTCGTAAGTCGCGTATATTTTCTAAAAATATTTTTCGAGGCCCTAGAAGATTAAAAAAAAAATTGATGTCCTAATATTAGGCGTATTTTTTTAACATTTTTTGAGGTCTTAATATTAGATGTAGATTTTTAAAAGATATTTTCTGAGGTCCTAATATTAGGCCTAAACTTAAAAAAATGAGGTCATAAAAAAAGGCGTAGATTTAAAAAAATGAGGTCATAATAAAAGACGTAGATTTTATAAAAATATTTTTTGAGGTCCTAATATTTGGCTTAGATTTTTTAATAATATTTTTAGAGTTCCTATTATTGAGGTTTTAATATAAGGCATGCATGTTTTTTGAGACCCTAACATAAGGCATGAAGTTTTCCTGTTTCTATTACCTAGAAACGCCTCTTAATAAGAGAAACATTAACGGTCCTCATTATATTTACATTCCATACAAAAAATCGAGGAAGATCGTCTTTTGGTCTTCAGTTTGTCTATTGATCAGAATTTGTCTTTCTATTAATCTTTCATAGAAAGCCTTCGCCGAATAGCCATAAAAGGTCTCCTCTTGGTTGTCTATGAAAGATCTTCAATGGACCAGAAGAGGCACCATGGAAGGCCTGATAATGTCATTCTTTAGAAGAACCATAAAAAGACGTTGTCATAGTAGAGTCATATAATGACTTTTGTGAATTTACTGGGGAACAAACAAAGAATAGTCCCTATTAATTTTCTGTAGAAGAGTTGCAGAACTGTTTAAAGCCCTCCTAAAGAAGACTCACTCCAGTTAAAAAGGGACTTCTCTTCACCCTCTATAGAAGCGATATATATATATATATATATAACTCTTTGAATTATCTAAGGAAGATCCCAGGAAGAGACCCCTTTAATTTTCTGCAAATGTCTCAGAATTGTTGGAAGTCCTTCTGAAGAATAGCCGCACGGTAAGTGCAGTTAAAAAAATCATCCTCAATAGAAAATATTTTCTAGAAAATGTAGAGAATATATTCTATTGAGATTGAGTTCTTTATAGATTCCCTTACAGATAAGCGATATAAAACATTCTAACCATTTTTCAATGTCCTGTCTAATCAATTAACTATACCCAAGTAACTTCTCGTCTTTGATATTTATTTTTTAAACCCTCCAAAATGTACCATCTTTTCTAATAACAAAAAATCGAAAGTATGTCCAAAAAACACCCACCCGATTTCTGTATCATCATTTTGAAACAAATCATCGAATAAACAAAAAAAATAATAACTTTATCAGAGGTGGCACACTCTCGCCCAGGCAGACAGGCTGTTTACGGACTTTTGGAAAAGTATTATTTACTTGACTGGCTGTTGGGTTTGAATTTTTAACAAAAAGTTTTTTTAAGCTGTTAAGGTAGGTGGGAAACTTGGCGGAACAGTAACAAAACACACATACATACAGGCAGGCAGTTGGGCACAACAGACACTTTTAATATAAACATTACATTTTAATGAAGTGCAAAAGGAATAAAGATTTGTCTGCTGGTTGGCAGGCAGGCAGCCTGGCTGGCTGTCAGACAAAGAGTGGGAAGCTATAAATGCTAATGATGATGATGGCGATGATGTTGTAGTAATATTCTTATTATCTTTACTTATTATTGTTATTGTTGTGTGTGAATATGAATGTCATTATTATTGTTATTGCAAAGCTTATAACATTAATAATTACCTTGATGAGGCCAATAACAATACCAATGCAGATAATGAAGTTGATGGTGTGGAAGAAGAATCCGACAACACCATTACTGCTGTCGATGATGATGATAATAATGACCATTAATGTCACATACACACACTCTTGTACTACATGTAGTGTAGCAAGGCAAAAACCAAGCTCTAAGAATGTCATGACAACAAGAACTCGAAATATGGCCAAGACAACCCGTTCACAGGCAGCAGTATAACGTAATTGTCGTACGCATTCCTGCAATGTTGAAAATCTTATAAATGCAAGGCGCCTCACTCAGTTAACCGAACGCCTCCAACATAACACGTAACTGAAATGTGGCCGGCCAGCCAACTCACTTTCAGGCACAAGGTTTTTGGTTGCAACGAAATGTGAGTGTACGCTTGTGTGTGTGTGAAATTCATGGCTACGGAATAGGAGCCACAAACATATTATGTGCGTTCCACATGTGGGTGGGTGTCTTAATGTTCCGGTATAAAATAAACATACATACTCACTCACTCGCACACATACATGTCATGGTTTTGGTTATCGCATCGCATTGAAAGTGACATCTGGTCGTTGAGCAGACCTGGTGGCGTCTACCACAAAAATTTGTTGGCTGCATACTTCAGAAAATGAGGCTGCAGTTTTTTCTACATTTTTTTTCTTAATTAAGTTATTTCTTCCTCTTCTTCTTTTCGGTTTTATTGATGAAAAATTTCTTTTTCGCTTGCTTATCGCATGGAATTTAATGACACGAATGGATTTTCCATGTTCTAATTAGTTCAAAATCAAAAATTTCCAAATAAAAAGAAAATATATTTTTGACTTTTGAAAAATTTCTTGCATTTTTATCTTACCTTAGAGAAAATTTATGACTTCACGGTTATTTGGGGGAAAAACCATGAATCAATGATTTCACTGAAGTTTGATTGGGGTTGGTGGGTTTTCTTTGTCAATGAATTTCAATAAAATAAATTTTATCTTGTGGGTGGCTTTTTCAAAATTTATTTTATTATTTTTAGAAAATTATAAATTTTTTTCGATATTGATTTATGAACAAGAACTGACAGCAAAGCCAATGAATATGAACTAATTTTTATAACATAGTCCAAATTTAGATTAGGCGAGTTTACTTGCGGCAAGTCTTTGTTTGTAGGAGAGAGGGGCAAGGGGTATAGAAATGAAAAAAAATTGCTCGTACCGACAATTTTCTGGCAATTCGTTTTGAAATGGTGATATTCCGGGTGCATGGAGGGGAATCAACGTATACACTTTTCAATATTAACCCATGTATTGATCTAGGGCTCCATATAACGGTCCAGAACTATTTTAAGAATTTTAATAGTGCAAACGGAGCAGCTGGTTATTGAAATACAGAGTTCAAGGAGGGTAAAACATGTAGGATGGATTCTGGCCAATGAAGAACGCTATTGTTTTTGATAAAGATCGGTTAATATTTAGGGGATGAAATGGACCAAATACTTTATTTTTATCCAATTTTCTGATCGCTCCAGAGGCCGCAATTATGGCCCGAACTTCCCGAATTTACACATGGAGAAGGGGGTCGGGTCAGGGAATAAGCATGCCTGTTTTTATAAAGATCGGACAATATTAAGCGGGTCAAGCAGCTGGTTATTGAAATACAGAGTTCATGGAGGGTAAAACTTAGAATATTTCAGAAAATTCTTAATAAGGGTCATCCAGTTTTATGCATTTTAAAGACCTTAAACAAATTTTCAAACTGAAGTGGATATACGGCATTTATGATCCGAATGACATGAAACTTGGTACAGCTCATTTATTTAGATCATTATACCCTTCACCACACTATGGTACAGGGTATCATGTCTTTGTGCATATGTAACAGGCAAAAGGAAACGAGATAGACACATGATTCCTTTTGAGAATATGCATAGAATTACTTTCTGAGTCGATTTATGTATGTCCGTCCGTCTGTCGGTCCGTCATTCCGTCCCTGTATTTGTGTAAACAAAGTACAGGTCGCATTTATGATCCGAATTGGATGAAATTTGACAAAGCTCATTTATTTGGCTCAAGGTCGAACCCTATTGATTTTGAAAACAGTTCAGATTTAGATATAGCTCCCATATATATTTTTGTTCGATTTTATCTAAATGTTGCATCAAACTCCCAATATTTGCGGATTGAGACAAAATTTTGCACAGCTTACTGAATTAGGTCCAGTTTGACGTTGGTTCAGATTTAAATATAGCTGTAATATATATTTATGTCCGATTTTTCTAAATGGTGCGTCAAACTGCCAATATTTGTGTGATTGAGACAGAATTTTGCACAGAGTACTGAATTAGGTCCAAACTAATATCTGCGAAGTCTAGTTTAAATCGTTCAGATTTAGATATAGCTCTCATATATCGTTTCGTTCGATTTGCTGTGAATGATACACCAAACTCCCAATATTTGTTCGATTGGTGCAAAATTTTTCACAGAGTACAGAATAAGATCCAGACTGATGTCTGCGAAGTTTTTTTTTTTTTAAATCGGTTCAGATTTAAATATAGCTCCCATATAGAGTGTAATTGAGGAAAAAATTATGGTGATAAAGTTTGTTGAAATCGGTTCAGATTATGATATAGGTCTTACATATATTTTCTTTCGATTTTATGTAAATGGTGCACCGAAGGGCCTATGTTTGTTCGATTTACATGGAATTTGGCAGAGGGTATTAAATTGAATATAGAGTGATAAGAAAAAACAAATGGTGTACGCAACGATTGCTCAATTAGGTCCATGTGTTTATATATAGCTCCCATACATTATTTTACTCGATTTTATACAAGAATCCAAGTCTGCCCGTTTGACATGTAATTTTTCATTGATTTCAGAATGATATGTGTATAGGGTTTTTCAATTAGTTTAAATATCTATCTAGATAGCACATTTAATATCACCTGATTATATCTCAATGGTCCTCCAAAGATTCTACGTCTGTCCTATCTAGAGGATATTGTAGATATTAAGATCTTTTGTATGTATCCAAAGTGGTGAAGGCTATGATATAGTCGGCCCCGTCCTACTTTTCTTATCCCTGAATCTACTATATTACTACTCAACCAATACTAGACGAGGATCTTGCTTCTCATAAGTAGTACCTAAGCTCAATCAAATTTCAATAAAATCGCTACACTCCGAGTCCTGGACCCCCGGCTCTAATTCGTGTAAGCGAACACTTAAGGCTTAAGATCATTACCCACGCCTGCCCAAGATGTTGGACTAGATCATAAGCTGGAAATAGTTCCTAAACAAGGAGTACCCAACATTATTGTAAATCTTATTGTTTGGAGGTTCTTCGCTGATTCCATTTCAATGGTCTTCCAATGATGCAATGTCTGTTTTATCTACAGGAGTATCATATAGTCCGGCCCGTTTGACTTTTACACTTTCCTTACTGGGTTTTTATTGATTTTTGCCTTGGCAAACTTCGTGTTCTCATAACTCTATCACCATATCTCTGCTCGAAAAATTATTAATATTGACCCATGTTGGTATTTTGAGAATTTCGGACACGTTTTTCAACCGAATTGACTATAATTTGGTGTTTTGTATTCTCATTGGGTGTCAAATCTCACTACCAAAAATATAAATATTGATCTCCGCTTTATTATAGCCCCATATAACAGTAGCCCCACCTATTAGATGTTTTGATAATTTCAATCAACATTTTCTCACGTATTTTTCTGTATGTTCATGGACCTATTATGCAAAGTTTTCTCCAAAGAGATTGTAATCCTCATGGTGGAGGGTATAAAAAGTTCGGCCGGGCCTAATTTAACGTCGTTTTTAGTTGTTTTTTACCGACGATGGTACAAATTTCCTCAATTTTTATAGAGTAAATTATAGAGTTTATTTAAGGGGAACCCAGCCATTCTCGGTTTCAAAAAATTTAATTTTTTATTTTGATTTAATTCGAACCTACACTAATTCAAGAATGTCCCTACAAAATTTCAAGTGAAAATCTCAAGAACTCTTGAAGATATAGCCGATTTATTGTGTCAGCATCAAGTGACGGCTAAAGGGCTTCTCAAACTTTAAACGCGTTTTTTCTCTTTTGTGAATGGCGGGCACGATAACTCAAAAACTAATAACCCAATCGATTCGAAATTTTTACACGTTTCTCTGTGAGTGTACTGCTATCGTATGAACTAGGATAAAGCCAATCGGTAAAGATCTTCCTTATTTTTTAACATGGTTTTTGGTAAAAAATCGGCGATTTTTCAAACATATTTTTTCAAAGGTCCACCATTTTTTTAATTTTAGAGCGAAGTCAATAATCCTAGTTCATACGAGAGCCAGGCATGTACTCTTTCTAACAAAGTTGGAATTTTCGGACTTTTCTTTAATTACAAAAAACAACAACAAAGCAATAACAAACAGTTTTTGTAAATTATTTTTATTCTCTTTTAAATCTTCAATTAAATATTTCTCTCTAATTTCTTGAAAAATTTTCTCTTAATAACAAATTAGAGAGAAGTAAATAAATTATACACTTCGAGACTCAAAAAAATTAACACCTGACTTCTAAATAAATTTGTCGACTTTATTTCTCTCTAATTTCATTCTCACGTTCTGAGTACAATTCTTTTCTTCTTATCCACAAGGTGTAGTAATAATAATAACAATAAAATGTTAATTAAAAAGTTTTCCCTTAAACTGTTAATACAATTTATATGAGTGATGATGACGACAACAACAACAACATCAAGGCGACAAATATCACACACAATCGAAAAAGAAATAAAAATAAATAACAACAACAAAATAATACTATATATTTTTTAATTACTTTGGCGTGACTTGAAATTACGTTCAATACAATATTTGAATAAATTAAGCAGCAGAGAAAACATGAAACAGACGTTCATCTATCTGGCGTGGTTGTGTGTTGTGACTGACCAGACGTTGCACGAGGCGATCAAACGATTTGTTTTGGTCTTTTTGAAAAAGAAATACAATTTTCAATATACAACAACAACAATATTGAGAAGGCATCCACCAACCAACTTGGATCGAAGCCAATTTCGAAAACATAAATTTAATGAGTAATCAATGCCATGCAAAAAATTAATTAAAATACTAGAGATAATGGTTTTAGTCTTGTTAAAGAAAATAAAAAAAAATTATCTGTTTTAAGATCAGAATAGTAGAGTGATTCAATACTCAATAACAGCAACAAAATATATTGCAAACTTAGAACTATAATTTGTTTTTTGTTTGAAGTAAAACTATTTGCCTTCACATCTAAGCATTCTCAATATGTAAAAAATTAATTTTGGTTCGAGGTTCTACTTTATAGTTTCGTAATGAAAATATTTCAAATTATATTGTACGGTTAACACGTGCCTGTGCTCTGTGCTCTTCCCTCAGGCCATATACAAAGCGGTTGATTGTTAATGCCTTCAATTTAGACAGACATACGCTGGGAATATTAACTTAGCTTGTCTCCCATTATTGCAGTCTATATGTCTATCGTATACATTCGATGCGATCAAAGGGTATATACAAACATGAATGGACAAACCTTTAGAATTGCAAAATACAAAAAATGAATATATAAAATGTTATTTTTTTCATGCAAATTATCAACATTTACATTGTGTGTAATATGGCTGATTATATTGTTGAATGCCACTCCAACCCTCCCTCCCGCTCGCATTAAAATGTAATGCTTTAGGTTTTTTTATTGCCGTTTCTTTTCTTTTGTCGTTTCTTATTCGGATTTTATGAGATTAGCTTTGAACTTTTTATTTTGTTTTATTGCTCAAAAGGACAAGGTAAACTCTGTGTAGCAGCTAGCCGCCATGGAGTTATTCTTTCTTTGCAAAGAAGACCAACAACAACAGGGCTCATAAAATCAAGCCATAAAAACGACAAAGAAGGAACCTCATAAAAAAACGAACGGAAATAAATGTGATGAATATTAAGTTAATAAAACAAAATTTAAGTCAAGAACATATTGCAAATATTTTGAATTCCTTAGAAATACACACAAAAAAATAACAAAAAAAGGGAAAACCCAAATAAAATTCCTGACCAAATCATTTAGGGGGAATGGGAATTTAAGGATTATGTGGTTAGGATGAGGAATCTAATAAAAAGGTTGGCCAAAAAAGAACATTTACATAAATATGCTCCCTGTTGGTTAGGCGGTTTTTGAGGAAATTTTTGTTGTTGTGGGAACACATCCGGTTTAACTCTCCATACCCCTTCAATGGACAACTATTATTATGGAAGGGGTCTGTGCCGCTTCGATATTTAGACACACCCCTGCCTTCGAAGACGCTGGTGGATTATACCATTTTTTTCGGTGCATTCTCGGGCTCCTTAAAGTTCTTTACTGTTAGGATGTGGTTAGACGCCGTTAATCAGTGTCTGCATAGGGTATCGCCTCCCCAGGTTTTGGTTTCAAACATGAGTGAAGTTGTAGAGTGATTAAAGTGTTAGATTTAAGGGAAGGTATTTGTGACGCAGTCACTTTCACCGCTTTGAAGTTCTAGACACACCCTCAACAACCCAAAGGGCTGATCAACTGTTACAATGATTATGTTGCTTTCGAGGGCCCCGTTGAGGGTCTTGACTACACATAAGTTGTTGGAACTAAGTGTTCTAATTGTCGAATATATAAATGAGACATCGATTTTAATGGTGGAGTGTAGGACTCATTGGTCGAATTTTATGTGGGTCGTTCAAGACCGCCATGGTCAGCAGTTCTTTAACATTACCTCGATATTTAGAAGCCGACTCGTTGATTACCATGGTTTCCACAAAGGAGAATCATCTCAAATATAGTCAAAAATGCTTTCGTAGTTAAGACAATTAAATTGGAGACGAATTCATCTGCCTTTTAGACTGTTGGAAACGAGTTTTTACGCATATTTTCTACAAGTGTCGTCTAAGCTATAATTTGGGTTCGAAGCGGAATAATAAACATCAGTTATGAGGAAATTGATATTGTTGAAGATTGACGGGATATTATAACAAAATGTGGTAAAGTTAATAATTCTCTTATTGGGGTGCAGAGGCAATTTCCCTTGCATCAATCGAAAAGAGATATGTTGCCGGATTGTTATACCCTCCACATAAAGGTAGCCCCCATATAATGGTACCCCCAAATATTCGATATATTTGTGATTGTGGGCACGTGTTTTTACTGTATTGGCTGTACTTTAATTTTTTGGGTTCTCATTGTATAGCACATGTCCGTAACAAAAAATATTAAAAATAAAAATAGCCTCAATATAACGGTACCTAACAATATTCGACATTTCGGGGATTTTGGACACGTTTTTCAACCGAATTGGCTGTAGTTTGGTATTTTATGTTCTCCTTGGCTATTAAATCTCAATACAAAATATTATCAATATCGATCCCGTTCGTTCAAATACAAATACAATCAGAGCCTTGTTTAGAAAGCCTTGAAAAGTCATGAACACTATATCGCTTAATACCATGCCACAGGGACTCACTTGTAGTTGATAGGTGACTTTAGACCTAAGAAAATCTTAGAAGATCGGTCATATCTTTCGAGACTTTTTCCAAATATGTACCGTTTTTTCGCGACAGCTTAATTTACTCACAGTTTAAATCTTCTGCATTCAGGAACCTAAAATCAAAGCGGCAACTTATGGTAGGGATTTTCTATAAATGCCGTAAGAGTTCGTTGCAAAACCTGAGGCATGGTGAATGGAATGGATGAATGCAGATCTACATTCCGTACCTAGGCGATAATTCACGATCATTTCTCTTTGAAAATTTTAGTGATGATCGGGTCGAAATTGTGGGCTTTAGAGCGACCAGAAAAACTGGCAAAAATAAATTTGTTTTCTCTATTTCATCCCCTTAATATTACCCCATCATTACCAAATACAATATGTGTCTTCTTTGGCCAGAAGCCACCCTAGGACCAATATTTCGCGGCGGTACAAACTCTAGGGCCACACAAAGCTATAATACCCTTACAACATAATTGTGTAGGGTATATCATTGAATAATATCATTAAGTTCGGGCTGATCGAACTTTTTGTACTCTCCATCAAGAGTTGGGAATTTTATACCTTAAATATGTTGAGTGCTTTTTAAGGGTCTATTGTAAAGATACACCTTTTTTGGCTGTCGTTAGTTTTTTCACATTCTGAGAAAACTTAATACCAAATTACCGATACTTAAGTAATAACCAAAATGGCTCGGGACCATTATATAAGGCCTATTACGAAACAGAGTCCTATGTTAAAAATATCTGCTAATAATATTCTACAAAGGGGTATCTTTAAGAATCCCTGAAAGTCATACTACAGTTTCCTTCAAAATATCACAAATGAGACTGTAAGGCAATATGGGGACAATGCCGATATTAATACCAAACATTATATAAATAATGGACATTTATGTGGAAAATTTTAAATAATACATGTCTAAATTGGAGTAAATCTCTAGCTGTCAGGAACCTGAGTATGCATTCTCATCGCCTACAGCATATCAGTGATCATCACTTGCCGTTTTCCTGATGTGTCCAACATCGCACGACCTCCCTGCTGGCATAACAAAACGTAACTACACAACGGACTACGTCATCAGTCATAACATGTTTCCCAATAAAGCAAAAATATCAAAAATTAATTCTATGCCGAATATTAACATAAGTTTCTCTGTAAATTCTCCTCCTGAATTCTTGATTTTATTTGTAGAATTCCAGCAAATATTCTCATTTACATAGGGTATTTACATATGTAAATTATATCATCTAATATGTGTGTTCAATTTCAATCAAAATGCTTAAGATTCCAAACTTTGCCAAGCATCCATCCCACACTCCATAAATGGAAATATAAACGACGCAGATCGTAAAACAGAAAAAAACAACAACAACAACACAAAAAATAAGAAAAATAAATAAGATAAGAAAGTTAACATGTAAAAATGATAGCAATTTATCTCTTAAGGTCGTTGTGGGCTAAAATTACCTTCAACTAAGTCACCTTTCCCCTACTCCCACCTAGCGCAACCACCAATCTATGCATTTAAAATAGCAACAAAATTCCAGAGTGTAAAGCTCATACTCCCTGAAAAAAATAAATTATTTTTATTTTTTGTTTTACGCGAACTTTTATGATTTCTGGAAATAAAAAAAAAGAAAAAAATCTTGACGACATAGTACACATTTGGAGGTGTATGTACAACAATACTTGAGGAACTTGTTATTTTTTTCTTATTTCTTGTATATTTACATGCTGTAAATAAATTCAAATCAACAAAAATGTCGTATTTTGGCTTCTGTTTTTTTCTCCTATTGTTGTTGTTGTAGTTGTCTTTTTTCGTGGAAGTCAAATTTTCTGGTTTGTTTATAACACCGTCAACAACTTGGCTGGCTGGCATCAGCAGCATCATTTAAGATTTCCTCACCTTAACGAGTGAACGAGCGAAAGCAAAGAAATGCCGCATTTACATTCTTCTTTCTAAACAGACCCTGACGCTGTGCGCCAACGCCCTACAATGATGATGATGATGGTGATGGGCTGCTAAATGACTGCCTGACTGTATGTATGTTTGGTTATTTGTTTGTCAGTTGTATATGACTGTGACATTGCCTCTGGTTTATGTCATTCAGTTCGGTTCAGTTTTTAACACCTTAGCATGGGAATTATTATTGTACTTTAAATTACTTTATAACTCAAACCGCTAATTTTCTTTGTATTTTCAGTTTGTTAGGATGATGATGATGATGGGGTAGTTAATTCCTATGAGTGTGTGTAGGAGAGGTTTATTTGTTGTGCGGTACTTAAGAAGGACTTATTTATAATTCGGAAATTTCGAGCAAATTGAGGATATACAAATTTGTTTATAAAATGGAAGTAGTATAAATGTGGGATTTGTTTTGGGTTCTAAGAGCTTATTCTGGTAGTTAATAACTTAATATGAGGGCATGTTCTGAAACTAATATACATGCTTTCCCATAAGAGAAATTAACCTATAGCTAGGTTTTTCCATACGAATAAAGAGATGATCGGATTTTTATACTCTCCACCATAAGGCGAAGTGTATATTAAATTTGTCATTCTGTTTGCCACATAGCGAACTATTTACAGGAGACTCCATAAAGTATATATATATATATATATATATATATATATATGTCAGAATAAAATTCTATGTCGATTTATGCGTTTCAGCCTGTCTGTCAATCTGTCTGTTGAAATCACGATAGAGATCGCAATATTTGAGATAGAGCTTTATAAGACTTATGCCGCAGTTGCTCACCGATGTGGCAGTAATTGGCTTATATTGAAAATTATCAAAATATGTCTATATGTTGACATAGCCTCCATATAAGAATAGTCCCATTTAGTTTCTATTTCGAATGTTTTTATTTGATTTCCCCATTGGAGAATAAAACAAATTTCTGTCTATATAGGTCCAAGTTTTGATATAATCCCCACATAAAATTTCCTCATCCCTTTCGGTATTCGTTACTACCAAATTATGCCTATTTTAAACTAGTTTGTGTGATCTACTTTATTTACTTTTATTGTTTCGTACCATATAAAGGAAATTCCGAAGAATGCCTCTTTATACCGACATGTCGCATGGGGATCTTGTATTATGAGTTCATCAAGATTTAGCATATTTTAGTACTATTCGTACACTTTTAGTAAGAAATTCTAAAAATCTTCCTTATCGTAATATTCACATACCAACAGTAATCCAATATCAGTTTTCTGAGTTTCAGAGATCTATTGATTTCCAATGATTTGGCATTTATATCGAAATAATTTGAAAAACACATATGCGAATTCTATAACACCAATGCAGAGGTAGGTAACAGTGGAACTCAAAACTCGCCACAATTGAGTCAGTAAAGAGACCGAGGTTGTAAACAAAAGAAAGAGTAAAAGAAATACATTTGTTTTTGTCAAAAGAGAGAGAGAGGGGGGGGGGGGGAGAGTAGAGCGAAGTATGGAAGTAGTTTTGATATTAATGAAAGGTTTACATTTATGGGAAAAATTGTGAGTTTATCGTGATTATAAGAATTTCTACTCGTATTCTATGCGGGGTACATGTACAATATGGAAAAACATAAGCAATGAATACAATTATGAAGATAATCATTAACTTTTTTTCAGCATCTGCTTTGAAGTATTTAATAGACGTTATTGAATACATATTGTTTAAATTATGTATAAATTGATGGTTTGAAGTTCCCAAATTTTTATAGTGGACTAATTGTAGCTACTTTGGTTATGAAATGTGGTTAATGTCTCAATATAAAGCATTTTTAGGAAGGATCCCTTATTTCACTGGTAATTAAAAAATGAAATAACAGCTGCTTGACCAAAACCTCCAAGGTATTACATTTTGGTTTTTTTCCGAAAAAATGCCCACTAACCACCTATATATTTAATACCAAACATTCTAAATTTAAACAAATTCCACAATTGCCTTTGAAATATTTAAATTCCTACCAGTAAAAAAACATGACTGTCTCTACAAATTAATGTTGAGGTATGCAAAAGTAAACAAAACCAAGTCTTTCCTCTACGTTCTCTGTTCTTTTTCTTACGTTCACACCTGAACGAACAACGAACGGTGGACCGACCCCATGATCATGAAGTATTTGCTGTTGTCTTTTTAGTTTTGTTTATCTAACATTGTACTTGAAATTCACCCAAACAAAACCGAGAAAAAAGAAGAACTAGAAGTTAAAGTAAAGTTATACAATGTGAGCCTATAAATATTTGCTAAAAGTCTTCTTCATCGAAATGAAACAAAAAACAGATACCCAAGCAACATACACACTCTCACCCAACTCGACCATAGAAAAGTTTTCTGTTTTTGTTTTTTTTTCTCGAGATTCTTTCTTACAAAAGACAATAAAGTTCACAAAACAAAACTTTGCCACTACGGAACGTTTGGGTTACGAGATGAAAAAATGAAATGATACACCTTTTCTTATTTTTCAGGGGAGCAAGGGGTGTACGATATAGAAACTGGGAGTTGGATGATATCTGTTCTTTGTTGTTGTAGAGTTTTTGTTTACAAAAAAACTCAGCATAAACAAATTCACAAAGTGCTAATGGATGAAAATTACTCGTGAAAATAAAAACAAAACCAAGTTTTTCCAAAGAAAATACGGCATGGATATGGGCGAGTGTCTGTGTGTGTATTTGTGTGAGAGAATATGAAAGCGTGAATAAAACAACCAATATTGTCTAACAGAAGTACTACAACAACAGCAGCATTATGTTTACATTACACAAAGCGACACAATACCCGGTAATTGCTTAAAAAGCAGCATGACAACAACAACGAAATAACTATTTATGCCTATTTATAAAAGGTAATGTAGAAAGAACTACAATGAACTCAAATTCCCAGCTATTCGGTTAGAAGAAGAAATTTAATGTGTCCAAACCTGGATCAGAAAAGTTTTCAGAACTCTTTTTTTAATGGATCATTCAAATTAAGGAAAGTTAAAAATTCGGACATGACCGATTATATGATGCCCTTCAACAGTTTTGATATATTCAGGAAATATTCCTAAAATTCCCGAAATCTCAACTATTCGGTTAGAAGAAGAAATTTAATGTGTCCAAACCTGGATCTGAAAGGTTTTCAGAACTTTTTTTGAATGAATCAAAGTAAGGAATGTTCAAAAGTCGGACGGATGATACCCTTCACCACTTTGGATATATTCAAGAGATATTCCTAAGATTCCATATGTAAGGTGGAGGGAAAACACCGACTTAAAATTGGTGCACCATTTTCAAAAAATTGGATGAAAATATATGTGGGAGCTATATCTAAATCTGAACCGATTTCAATGAAATTTAGCACACATGATTCTAGACTCCTTTAAATGTGCTATGCATAATTTCGTGTAATTTGAAATAAATATAGAGGCTTTTACATCAAATCGGACGAAAATATATGGGAGCTATATATAAATCTGAACCAATTTTCACTAAACTTAGCACACATCAGTCCAGACGCATTATATTACGATATGCGCAATTTCGAGTACTTCGCAATAAATATAGGGGCTTGAGTCCACCATTTACATAAAATCGGACGAAAATATATATGGGAGCTATATCTAAATCTGAACCAATGTTCATGAAACTTAGCACACGTCATTCTAGACTCAATTCAGTAAGCTGTGCAAAGTTTCGTGCTAATCGAAGCAATAAAGAGGTTTTGGTGCACAATTTACATAAAATCAGACGAAAATATGTATGAAAGCTATACATAAACCTGAACCTTTTTTTATGAAACTTAGCACACATCATTCTAGACTTTTCACGTCATTCTAGATTCAATTTGGTAAGTTGTGCACTATTTTGTATCAATCGGTCAAATCATGTATGTTTTGTGCAACATTCAAATCGAATCGGATGAAAAAAAAAAATAAGTGAGCTATTTCTAAATCAGAACTGATTTTTACCAATTTCAATAGCTTTCATCCTTGCACTAAATAAATGAACTGGGCCAAATTTCAGCCTCTATCCTAGTGGAAATGTTCACCTGAACCCGTGCCGTAAATAGCTTTCAAATAGATTCAGTTTGCAGTAATCTTTCCAAGTGTTTGTAATCTTATCGAAGGGCTCGTAGTCTTGGGATATATATATTTGTTTAAAAACCTTCTATTGGAAATATGAAGGGCTTTCCATGACATTCATATTAACAGCTACATAAGCTGGTATTCATTTTGAACTCTTTTCAGGGTCTTTAAAACCCCAGCCTATATAAGGGTCCATCGGAAATATTCGAAGTATAAAACATTGTCAGGAATTTATTTTTATTTGCAAAAACTTACACAAATCCTCCAAATTTAGAGCTTATTAAGAAGTTGTGGCCATATCAGAACTAAATATTGTTGTTGACATTTTTTGTGAAAAAATGACTCACCTGTAAATAAAAAATAATGAATATAATTATTTTAATTTAATTTATTAAGCATTTAAAACCAGTAAGGAAAGTAGTAAAGTCGGACGGGGCCGACTATATGATACCCTTCACCACTATGGGTATATTAAACAGGACTATAACATAAAATTGGATGAAAAAAATGTGATATTTATCTAAATGTGAATCTACCTAGATCTACCCATAAAGTATGTCAATCGACTTCAAACAAATATAAATAGGTCATCCGTTGGGCTATGTCTGCACTTCTAGAAAACGCAACTAATTCTATGCTCAATTTTGTAAGTTGTGCAAAATTTGATGTCAATCTGACTAACATGAGGAGTTTGATGCCCAATGTATTTGAAATCGGGCGAAAAAATATATGGAAGCTCTATCCAAATATTGAGCGATGTCAAACAAACTTGTCACAGGTTAGGTTATACTAATTTCAGAACGTTCTGTTCCTATTGGTTCCTTAGTACGTCAATTACTTAAAATCAATCTATAATAAAAAGGAGCTATATCTAAATCTGGACCGATTTTCACGAAACTTGGCAGACATCATTCTAGGCTCATTTAAGTAGGTTATGCCAAATTTCGTGCAAATCGAAGGATATATAGGGACTTTGGTGGACCATTTACATCAAATCGGACGAAACTATATATGGGAGCTATATCTAAATCTGGACCGATTTTCTTCAAACTTGGCAGACATCACTCTAGGCTTAATTCAGTACGTTATGCCAAATTTCGTGCAAATCAAAAGATATATAGGGACTTTGGGCACCATTTACATGAAATCGGACGAAACTATATATGGGAGCTATATCTAAATCTGGACCGATTTTCACGAAACTTGGCAGACATCATTCTAGGCTTAATTCAGCACGTTATACCAAATTTCGTGCAAATCAAAAGATATATAGGGACTTTGGGGCACCATTTACATGAAATCGGACGAAACTATATATGGGAGCTATATCTAAATCTGGACCGATTTTCAAGAAACTTGGCAGACATCATACTAAACCTAAATGATTAGGCTGTACCAAATTTCGTGCAAATCGAAAGATATATAGGGACCGTTTACATTAAATCGGTTAAATATATATATGGGAGCTATATCTAAATCTGAACCGATTTTCCCAATTTCAATAGGGAATAAGTGACCTATGCCAAATTTCATCCAATTCGGATAATAAATGCGACCTGTACTTTGTTTACAATTTAACATGGACAGACAGACGGACGGACATGCATAAATCGACTTAGAAAGTGATTATATGCATATTCTCAAAAGGAACCCTGTGTCTATCTCGTTTCCTTTTGCCTGTTACAAACATATGCACAAAGACATAATACCCTGTACCACAGTGTGGTGAAGGGTATAAAAAGCCAAAAAGGCCAGTTAGGTTACACAAAAACATAACTTATACTAATTTAAAACCCATTTTAGACCCTAATTATAATAAGTATCCATGGATGGATATGCAGAACTTTTACTAAATGGATAATGGAATATGATATTTTAACTTAATCGTCAATCGACAACATTTATATTTTAACAATGTAAAATTCTTCGATTTTTTAACAACATTGCTGTCAGGTTTTGGCAGTGATGAAAATATAATGATTTTCAAGAAATATTTGTGACAATATTAACAAATGTTGGGCGCCATTTGTTAATATTGTCAGAAATATGTCTCCCAATTTTAACATCTTTCTATGCTAGATTCAAAATTAGATCTTGAAAACTCGAATAACATCTAGAATAACCTACATATGCCCACAAAAATTCCATCACATTTTGTGAAAATAAAACAAAGTTTTTTGCTTTATTCTATTAAATATCTAGGCAAGACAAATAAGTTAAGCTATTAAATTAACCAAAAAGTTATTTCCACATTTTCTTTATTATAATTCTTATTTCCAGGCATTATCACAACAGACAAAATTTCCTGCTAATAAAATGCTAAAAGTCTTTCTCCTACTTTTCTCGGCCTATCTGTCTCCATCTTTGCAATAATAATAGTAGAATATATATTTCTTTAATTTTTTTCGTTTTAGCCTGGCTACTTAAGACAATTTTTATATCGAAACTTATTATCATTGGCTAGGTGTAATAAAAATTACATTATCTAAGTGGCTAAGGCAATTAAAAAGGCAGTGAACTAAATTTAATGCCTAAGAAGAAGAAAAATAGCCAACAACAACAAAAAATCTTTTTTCCTAAGATAACTGCAGAAGAAGGCGAGAAGACGAAGAAACAAAAAAACAGAACAAAATTGTAATTTTTTCTTCGTTTCATAGATACCAATTAACACTGGCAAATGCTTGTGTATTTAGGATGGCAGTGTGTGTGTTTGAGTGTGCAAGTGTCCAAGTGTTTGTTGCCTAAATATTTTCCCAAAAAACGCCGGTAATAACAATGACACCAGCAAACCACAAGCATTTAATTATGCTTGGCAATAGCATCAACAACAACAACCGCAGGCAAGGTTAGCTACCTTATTCAAATCAACACACCATAAACAGAGGGGTCAGTCAAAATAACAACAACACACTTGTCGCTTGCCGAACGAAAACCATGGTTGTTAGTTAGACGGAACACTTGCATTTAAAAAATAAATTTGTCTAAAGTGTTGGGGTCATTAATCCACCCTCTCCGGTATCAAGTTTATTTCGGAACACACAAACTACTGTTTGTGTTGTTGTTATAATACCGAATAAAATTTCGAGGGAGTTACCATGTTAACCAATTAACATCACCAACTGGTTTCATTATTACAAATTGACAACTATGTTTAAATAGCAGAATATTTTTTCTTCTCAATATTTTATTTAGAAACAATTAAAAAAATACGTCGTCTATTCATTTACAAGTTTTGACAAGGTTTCTTGTTTGTTTTGTTTGGGTCACATGTCCAAAAATAAAACCTGTTACCTCGTGTTGGCTTTTTGTAAGTAACCCTCAATCATCGTATCTCCAACTAAGCCAATAGTTAGCTGGCTATTTAGTTGGAAATGTAAATTTTTATTTGTGTGTGTTTTCTCGATTTAAAGGGATTTTAAAATTACCAATTAGAATTTAAATGGACTTGTGATAAGTATTTATTTTATTGGTTGCTGGGAAGTGTATACCAAAGTAAAAAACAAATAAAATGTTTTAAAACTTTTAAATTTGTTAAATAAACATTATTTTATTTTTTTATATTTCTTTGGAGACAAAAACTCGAATTAAATCCCTCCTTTAGACTTCGCTTTTTTAATACTCTCAGCATTTTTAAAAGAAACGTAATACTTATAGAAAAGGTCCATATATGAAATCTTAGTAGTATTTCTAAAAAATAAATCAAATACGAAGTTGTTTAAAAAAATGATTTTCTATCCTAAAAATGCTTAAAAGTTAATTTTGAGAATTTGGAAAAATCAGGGGAATATAATCGATAATATCGTGCTAAATCGGAACCCGAAAGAAAACATTAAAATGAATATTCAATTCAGTAATATGTGCCAAATGTCGTCTCAATCGGACTAACAGTAGGTTTTTGGTTTACCCTTTGGATCAAAAGCATATGTAAATGCCAGTTCCAATTCTAATTTCCAGAAAGTATATTATATGTCATTCTAGGCTCGATTTGGTACACTATGCAATACGTCCTGTACCACAGTGTCGTGTAGGGTATGACAAGTATGGCCTGTTATATAGTAACTCAACCTTCTTTTTGCCAAGTTCGAACAACATGCCGAATATTATAATATACTACTTATGGCGATCTATTTACAACCAATCGAAGTTAATACGTTTTTTCGGTCTTAGATCATACTTTAGCTTGTATGGGCATTGATTCCCAAGTCAACTCGCAATTCGCCAATAATTATGACAGAACAGATTCGCAATAAGGAACGCATATGACTTTTTGGAGGAATTATTTAACAAATCAGAATTGTTTATAACAGAGCTACACCATGAGGTCTCACAGACATAGTCCAGAAGAGGCTGAGGCAAATTTCTGTCGCTAACAAATTGACTATACAAAAAAAAAAACTCCCACCTTCGAGTAAATAGGCCAATATAATTGGTATCAATTTAAAGGTCAACAACTCCTCTTGGATATACCAACAATTTCTCGGGTCCTTGTCCTTCAGGGGTAAATTTATACGCTATAGGCTAAAAATGTTGTAATTTTTCATTTCATTTTTCTTTAGCCAGATCCCCTTCTCCATGTATAATTTCACGATGTTCGGGCCATAATTGCGGCCTCTGGAGTGACCAGAAAAACGGACAAAAACTAAGTATTTGGTCCATATCATCCTCTAAATATTAAACGACCTTTACCAAAAACAATAGCGGTCTTCACTGGGCCGAACCCATCCTACATGCAAACTTACGTGAAGATTGGTGCATAACTGTGGCCTGTATCGTGTTTACAAATTATAATGGACAGACGGACGGACGGAGGGACACACATGACTAGATCGACTCCGCTAGTCGTATAATTAAAGGTGGATCTAGGACCACCTGCACAAAGCTATAATACCCTGACAATATCTTCATCATATATCGAAGGTCTTCGCGTTTTTCTTTTTTACTTTTTTACTTTAGTTGACTGAACAAAAAAATCTAATGAATATTTTTACGTTATTTCATAGTTAATTTGTTCCCTATTCACATTTACCTCGCTTTGAATACAAGTAAAAATTTTATAATCATGAGAAAACGACTGTTTTTTTCAAAAAAAAAAAAAAAAAAAAAAAATGCAAACATTTCGTTAATATCAGAACTATTTTCCTACTTCTCTCTACTTTACCAATATTTGCTCTCATAACAACCGCCGACTTTCATGCCATTGTTTCTTAATGTTAGACACTCTTACCGATACCAAATTCGCATATGTATTTTCCAAATTATTTCGATATCGATTTTAAGGGATTTCTATTATATCATATCCTGAATTTCATATAATTACTTCTCGCGTAACGCTTATAACGAAACGACCATCATAGATTGCATTATCTATAGTGACAGGACGATTTTGGGCTCTTTTCAAATGAGGAACAGAACGATTTTCGATAAATCTTAATCCGAATATTCAAATGAGGAACAGGGATTGGAGCAGCAGTAATTTTCTACTCAGTGTCTATTGTTAGCGGGAAGGTCAGGTTTAATGATTCCAATTATCGCAACGATTCACAAAATAGGTAAATTTTCGATATATTTTTAAAAACGGCTTGACATTACTGGATATTTTGTTTATGAGCCAACTTTCTGGCGCTAACAAATTGATTGTACCAAAAAAAATCTTTCCATTTTATATAAAATAATAAAAATGATTTCCATAAAGCCACTTTTCTTCCAATAAATTAAAACATTTAATTGATATCACTACTATTTTCCTACTTAGCTTTACTTTACTACTATTTGCAACCATTTTTCTTCTCTCTCTCTCTCTCTCTTTTACAAAAACAAATGTATTCCTCCTTTTCCGCCTCCCCCCATACTATGTGGTTGTTATTTTTGCTACCGTGTATTTGACTTCTGTTTCTGTTCGATTTCATTGTTTCTTTCTTTAAGACAATCTTACCGACCTTTGCATTGGTGTTACAAAATTCGCATATGTATTTTCCAAATTATTTCGATATAAATCAAACAAAAATTTACACCAACAAAATGTGATAATTTCAAATCTTCCGTTGCTAATTTTCAATTGTCAACTATATTTACCCAGAATAAAGCCAACAGCATTTATTTAGAGCAACAACCGTTTTGCCAATATTTACAGATACGATACGCAACGGTATGCTAATAACAATTGCTAATATAAATATTTACCATAACAAACACAATAATTATTATGGACATTTAATGTCTATGACCCTAGAAAAACTGTACACACGAAATCTAAACGAATTGCGATTGCAAGAATAACTTCAATGCATGGCATGATTTCATCGATGTTCCGTGGAATTCTTTGTTAGTAATATTACTTTATTTCATATCGATGATATTATTTTTATATTTTTGTTATTCATTTTTTTTCAAAAATATCTTTTGTTATTGTACCTTTTTACATGCCATGTGTGACAATCAATATACGAATATTATCTTATCAGCAAAAATACAACGTTTGGGTGTGTGTATCTGTACGTGTGCATTCGTTCGTTCGTTGGTTCATATTTGCCTTATGATTTATCATTAAATCAATAAAGACAATTAAGAGTTATGCCATTTGATACCGAATAACAAAAATAACATATTTGTCAACTTAGCCCCTCGTCCATTGATTCAACCTCAATCCAGCCATCCATCCATCCACCGTTTGATATATGCATGCAAGTTTGATTGCATACATGTGTGTGCGACTTCTTTTGTCTTCCTTTGTGTGGAATGTACTCCACACACTCACTTATTACAATATTTTATTATTATTATTACATATTTTCAAAGTAAAGCCCTTTTTTTCCAGGCCAAATAAATAAAAAAATATAGAGTGGATGTTTAGGGTGGAGGTTACGTCGGGTTTGTGGAAATTATTCATTACATATCAGTTGTCTTTGTGTAAAATAGAAATAATCTATTTCTATAGAAGTTATTAATCATTGACAGCTGTTTTTGAGGTGTTATTTTCCCTTTTATCCGCACCTCATAAATGTTTTGTACATATTTTCCGGTGAATTTAAATAGATTCTAAGAAAAATATGAATTCATATGAATTTTCTAAATTATAGAGTATTTAGTAGTGAAATAAATATTTAAAAAAATTGGCTATACTTTTATATTTTGGATTATCATTGGGTTAAATATGTATGTATTAAAAATTATCAATATTGTCCTAAGATTCAGATTTTTGGAATTTGGGTAAATTTTTCAAGGGCTTTAATTTTTTGAATTCTCAATGGTTCTTGTATCACTTAATGACAAATTTAATATACAAGTAAAAAACAAATTCGGCCGGGCCGAACTTTGGATATCCTCAACATAGGTATACTGAAATGAAAAAAATTACAAAAAGTGGTCCGATGCCGACAATTCTACAAATACAATACAAATTTCAGAAATTTTTAATGGGGGTTTTTCCTAAAATCTCAAAACGTGGACCGGTATTGATAACGGTGGAACATGTGTATAAAATCCTCAAAATGCTGCAATGTTGAGGGCCAAGTTGTATGAGGCTATACCTAAAGCGGAACTAATAATGATTGCATCATGTAGGAATCATTATAAAAGGGGCTATGCCTAATTAGGGACCGGTATATCTATATCTCAATTTCAACCTAATATATTAGTTTTGTATATCGATACCTTCCTTAACGCTAAATATTAAAAAAATACCGAAAATCGGGAGGTATGTATTAAAAATTATCAATATTGTCCTAAGATTCAGATTTTTGGAATTTGGGTAAATTTTTCAAGGGCTTTAATTTTTATTTTGAATTCTCAACGTGTGTGAAGCCTTTCTAACAAAAATAATATCCGTCCACGTTCTGGTATCACGAAATGACAAATTTAATATACTCCCCACATTGTAACGTAGGCCATTAAAACTGCCCTAGTTCCCTAACCTTAACTGACCACAAACATTTTTTTAAATAAATATTTATCACATGAACTCGATTTTTATTGGATAATTTACAACACCTACAATATATATTTAGAGCAGTTATAGTTATTTTCGAACAATAAAAACAAAAATAAAAAAAATATAATTTTTTGTTTGGGGCAAAACTCGAAAGCAATGAAATAATATAACAACAAAACAGGTGTTAACTTGTAAACAGAACACACCTCCCTACGTGCCTGTAGAGGTGTAGTGTTGTAAACTCCCTCACACACAGCAAAACAATTTCTTTAAGGAGACCCGCTTCACAATTAAAAACAAACTATCAAATTTCATTGTAAATGACCCATTTTTTATTAGAATTGGTGCAACAGAAAATTGTGATTTACAATAAGGTTATCAATTTTTTTTTTTAATTTTAAAGGCTACATACTACTTTTTCGTATATCGATATATTTTTTCGGGTTTGAGAGGAGTTTAGAAAATTTTATTTCTAGATGGTTGGTATTTCTTAATTATATTGATATACAAAGAAAACGGGGATTCGACCATATCTGTATTTTCTATTCTTATTAAACAAGCGATATTCAGCTGGTCAAACATAGAACGAATCATTACTTTTTACAAAAGCTTTAAATAAATAGTTTCATTTTGTCCTGTTGGAAAATAAACGAAGCCAAACCTGAGAATGTATATTTCTTTATTGAGGGAAATAAGAGCTTGTGCCACCGCAGTTTTTTGTCTTTATATAACCGGCTTAGACGGAACTTTGATAGAACTTGGAACTCCCTTGGAATTGTTGCGGTGAGTAACCAAACATTCCCCCACATCCCCTACACGGTCTGTAGTACTTCTCTGACATTCCCTACACGGTCTGTAGCTCTAAAATCAACTTGAATCTCAAAATTTATGGTTGGCTTTCCTTATTCTGTAATTTTAGCTAGACCACGGTCAGTGGAAATAAATCAAAACAAATTGATTAAAAACATTAACTAAATTTGCTATTAAGAAATCTAATTAGGTAGGGATCCAGTAATACAGGTTTCCAACTTTTTTTCAAACAATATTCATCAATTAATGTTTTACTTTTACCGTATAGTATAAAGAAGCTTCGTCTCGAACAATCTTATTGTCATTTCTATTTGCTTCTAATTATTATACATCACATTTGTTATAACCCTTACTGAATAAGGTGTTCGAAATTGCGTTGTAATTATTGTGAATGCAATTTGTGTGATTTCCATTTCAGGTTTTCCATATTTCATGTCAATCATATTCTGTCATAAATAAAATTATTTGTTATATGAAAAATAATAGGCAAATTGAAAATGACTAGACAAACTCAAGACATGATGAAGCAATTTCTAAGTCAATTAGGGAATGCTTGTCAGGTGATCTGTTCAATATAAAGATCAAAAGAGTAATATACATTTAAAATACCACTATATTAAATCTTTTCAGTACAAAGTTTCAATCTTATATAGGAATATTTGTACATATTTTAATTAAGTCTTAATTAAGTGGACTTAATTAAAATATGTACAAATATTGCTAATGAGAATCATTTAGCTTTGCGGATTCATTTTGAATGATAAAAAGTACATTAAATAAATATGTGTTCCCGGTTTTGGTATAGTCGAAATATAATCCCTGGAACCGATTCATTGGGCGGTTTCGTTGGCCTTAAATATATGTAAGTGTCTTCCAAAAATCAGATGTGCCTCAGAAGTATTGCTCAAGATGAATTTTCAATTCATAACACATTGAAATTCATTTCGAGATTTTGAAACAGAAATATAGAGGTATACTTATTAACCCACATAACGCCAGACATTTTTTCTTAAAAATATTAAATATAATTTTAAAACTTAAATATTTTATTAATATATACCTATTTTTGAATAAAATTTTTAGCATTGAGATAATGCTTGTTTTGCCATTTTTGGTGTACGTATTGCGAATTTTGGTGTTTTCCTGTATAAATTTTTCCAATATTCATATCCCTTACATATGCTAAAAATGAAGACCACTAGAAATGTATATGTTATCGTTGAAAGTTATTTGTATATTTTATATTTTTTTATTCGATTAAAGCTAGGCTCCTGCTGGCATTCCACAGGAGGGTTATAATGATCATTATGTCACGAAGGCTCAATCATTCCAATTTGTGAAGTCCAAAAAATTACAGAGACCCCTCTTAAACGCCCGGATTTTTGGACAACGTCGACTTTGGATCAATATATAAAAAAATATTACTAAGATGGTCGTAATAGGTCACATTTTTTATATTTTTATACCCTCCACCATAGTATGAAAGTTTGTTTTTCGGCTTTTAACACATTGAAACAATCATTTCCGTCTGTCTGTTGTAAACGAATGAGATTGATCGCCAGAATTTTTCATACAGTTTTTTGTCTGCAGACAGGTCAAGTTCGAAAATGGGCTATATCGCTCCAGGTTTAGGTATAGCTCCCATATATGGTATTTTGGGGTTTTTGGGCGCGTTTGTCTACCAAATTCGCAGAAATTTTATACATTAAGTTCTTATTGGGTGATAAATGTCCCAACTAAAAATGATAAATATAGGAAATTTTTTTCGGTTGCCCCCATAAAAGGGTACCCCCATTTTTAAGTTTTTTTGAGGTGTGATCGTATTTTTCGACCGAATTGCCTGTCATTTAGTACTTTGAGTTCTTATTGGATAGCAAATATCTCCACTAAATATTACAATCATAGGTCTAGTTTTTCTGTTGCCTCCATATAAGGTATTTTCGTATATGATTACAAATATCCTTCACAAAAATGATTAATAGTTACTGGATTTGTTCTGCGTTTTGGATTTGTCCCTATATAGTCGTATTCCACCATAGTAGGGGGATATTCTGTACTCGAAAGTATTGACATCTAAGACGATTTAGCCATCAGCTGTAATAATTGTACCTTCAGAGGATATCGAGATAAAAAACTAGAACATCAGATTTGAGAATGAACTATGACGGTCCGCATTTAAGCCTAGGTGCCATAGAATGATACAGTTTTTTTCACTTATCACTAAAATTTTTAACCGGATCGTAAGATATGGGAATTAAGATATAGATAAAAGACTTGATTATCGAAAAGGCAATGACTCTGCAGCATCTATGTTAATCTGTGTACACAATTTTCAATATTGGTTCATATTTTGATACAGCCTTTATATAAAGGTTCCACCTCAGTTTAGATATTATAATGGTTCTGAGCTCATTTTCCACCATAAGTTGCTATAATTTTGCATTCTGACTTCTTGGTGAGTAAAAATCATTCCCATAAAATTTTCAATATATGTCCATGTTTTGATATAGCCCACATCCATAGCTGTATTTTTGAAGTATAAAGCACTTTGTTTTTATATGGGCCACATATATACCTATCATGGACAATTTACGATACTATGAATGCTCATCTCATAGTTAAGGGTATAAAAAGTTCAATCCGGCCAAACCTAACCACTTTTCTATTTATTTTCTTGCAATTCCAATTTTTATTCGTTAAAATGCTGACTATGAGTTTTATTATTTTTTCTTATTAATTATTTTATGTCATTGTTAAAAAAATCCGAAACCTGTCTAAATATTTTTTAAAAAACAAATAAAAAACAATTTTTTTTCAAAATTTTTATTTATTTATTATTGGCATCAATGTCTGAATTTCACGATAAGAAATCTTAATTATTCATTAAATCTTCGGTACAGGTTTTTGAGATTAACATTTTATTTTAATCCGGTTTTGAAAACAAAACACACACGCACTCGCACACACTAACACAAATTCTTATCACAATTTGTCTATTTATTGCATTGTTGTTGTATAAAAACGAATTTATAAAAATTGCCATTTAATTTTAAATATTTCTTAGCTACATGTTTTGGATTTCCTTTTGTTGTTGTTGTTGCAAAGATTTATTAGTTGCCAAAATAAAAGTCATAATTTCTGGGGAACAATAACAACAAAAGAAACCGCTTTATAACACATAGCCATTATGGCACCGTACCACACCACCAAAAACAAAAACTGGTTGGTAAACACTAACGCTTGTGTGTGCCGTTCGACAATATGTTTGGCCGCTTTAAGGGTTGTTTTGCCAATTGGAATCCCCGACCGCTTCTTGTGCTACTCATCTTTGAAAGATTTATGACAAATAATTTCGAGAGAAACAGTCCAAAGACCAAAAATAAATGTCACTCTGTCTTCGTGAAATGCTCACACGCAATAAAGTCATATATCTCGATGGCACGTACTTAACTACGTACATAATTGTACCTCTTCGCGCACTAGGCCAACAATGGTTATATTAGACTGCAGAAGGGTGGTGCTTGGAATCTAATTGGAATAGGTGGCTGGCTGTCCGGCTGGCCGACTGTCCATTCATTAGTATTTATGGTAAGTACATGAATGACACCTAGCCCGTGTTTGGTTAGACAGTTAATGACAGTCGACAATTGTGCAAAGTAAAGTTGTTCGACTGCAGAACCTTGCGGAGCAATGTTGTTGTGCGATATTAACACGATCAATAGATTTTTTATGGTTTATTTATGAATATTTAACAGCTGATTAGCACATATTCTCATATAAGGCGAAAGAGAGGGGTGGGGAGGTCCCCCTCCCTGTTTTGGTAGCTTAAGGCAATTAAGGGTTAATTATGTCCTGAGTTGTTATAAGGGGGTAAAACTTACCTTTTCACTATTCACTGTAGATAAAAAAACCTTGAAAACTTTTTTTTTATTTTTTTATTGTTTGAAAAGGGTGCAAAGGTCTAGAAGTTAATCCGTCGTTTAATTTAAATTATGCCTCGGGTTAGCCAGGGAAATTATCTTTTCAAGCCAAAACAAAACAAAGCAAAAAATAAAACCGAAAACGAAATTTGACATATGCAAATTTAAACACTTGAAATGATTGGTCACGTAAGATAAACAGAATGTGTTGGCAAACAAACCGGTTAATACGACGACGAAGCTTTGTGGTGAGCTTGGCGTGAACGAAAGAGAATTGAAGAGGTACTTAGAGAGGGTCCAATAAACAAAATTCGCCAATAATACGAATTTTCTTGTGCGATTTTTTTGACAATTTTTCGTTAACACTTCAATATTTTTAACCGAACTTCGTTTTTTTCACTTATTTTGTTTTATTTCTTTTATATTTTGGACTTCTTTTCCATACACTCACTCGCTACGAAAATTTGTGCTCCAAATTCTTTGAGAGGCTCGTGCTTGTTGTTGTTGTTATTATGTTATAGTGGTCGTTTTGGCGTTGTTGACGTCGTACTTGTCGTCGTCGTCGTCTTTGTCGACTTTATTCTTTTTTTTCGATTGTTTAACCCCAAAAATATATGTATTAAAACAAAACACACTTTCAACATTGACTTTAAGGCGTCAACGCAATAAATCTCGAAAAAATAAACATTACACGTTCTAAAAACACACACACCGATTTCAATTTTTTTTGCACATTAATTAGGTGGACGCACTTTTTGGTAAGAAATAAATTCTTTTTATCATACGCCGCATTCGCGTTTCTCACAGCTCACGGGCGGGCACATTTGATGCAATAGTTTGTACACTACACGTTTTAATTGTACGTCCAAACACGTTAACGTTCTCGTCTCAACTACAGACTCATATGGTGTTTTGCCGTTCGAACGTATGGCTGGCCAATTTACAGAGCACAACACGCACACAGGGAGAAATTGTGAGAGAGAACGGGAATTTCACTCTCTCGCCGCCACACATCAAACAAATCATCAGCAGAAATGAACGAAGGCAAAAATATTTTTGTAGCTAAACTGCTATGGCATTTCGAAAAAATTAATTCAAATACTGTGCCCTCTCTCGCAAACACATTCTCTCTCTGTGTATCTGTGTATGACAGAGAGTTCGGCATTCGAAATGAGAGGGAGAGCCCATCCATAAGATACATTTGAAAGTATCTACTTCATAGATACATTGGTTGCAGTCAAACAAATTGTATATTGAAAACTCTTATACGTATCTAGTAGATACTTTGCACTCTATGAAATATTGTTGAAGGTTTATGTCTTGACTAAAAAAAGAGTATCTCAGCTGGTTAGAAGGCGCTTCTCTTATTGTCTGGTAGCCAATTTGAATGTCAATATAAACCAGATTACAAAAGAAAGGTTTATTAAACGATTGTTTTTTAACTTAACCTATTCTGCCATGATAACAGGTGATAGCCTTCCTTTATTGGTATTTATGAGGGTAACAGTGAGGTTATCTTAACGACCCCATTGATGGACCGTCTTTGTTCTACTTCGTCTTACGTGATTGGTGACCTCTTGCTAAGAACGTTACGTGATTGGTGACCTCTTGCTAAGAACGTTTCCGATTATATGTTAAAATGCGATTTCGTTTTTTTTCGAATTTCTTTATATCCTCCACCACCAGTTTGTATACCTTACAAAAACCTCAAAGTATTCGCCAGAAACTTGAATTTTATTGTCTATTAACCTGTCCGGAAATCGGAAAATTGCTCGCAATAGTTAAGATATAGCTTCGAAAACGTGCACGTACATTGTTATTACTCTTAGGGTGTTTAGAGTTGAAATGCGAAATATCGTTCCATTTATATACCCTCCCGATTTTTATACCCTTCACCACACTGTGGTACAGGGTATTATGTCTTTGTGCATATGTTTGTAACAGGCAAAAATAATCGAGATAGACCCATGGTTCCTTTTGAGAATATGCATAGAATCACTTTCTAAGTCGATTTATGTATGTCCGTCCGGATAGACTGCCAGGGAAGTTATTTTTCATCAGAAATGTGATTGAAATAGAATAGAATAGACGAAGATGAGTCGAAGAACAGGATAAAGAACTGTGGGTTTATTTTTCGCCAAAAATTTGATGTTAATGACGACGCGCTGCGGTATAATTTCTGAGGTAAGGCTAGACTTTTTCTCCACAGTTTGGTTTGCCATGTTGTCGTGTTAAATGAAAGGGCTTTGGAAGTGTGAAGAAATGAGGTTTGGCTTCACATATGAGATGACTTACAATTAGCTAGAACGAAATGATCAGACGGCATTATAACATAAAGTCAAGGCCAAAGGTACATTGCAATTCTACAATTAAACTGTGGACAATGCCTGTAAAATTGACTCATACAAAGAGCCCACGATTTTTCGATTTATACAAAATACGATCAGCGTACTGAATTTAGTCAAAAATAGCGTGTGTTATACACACATACACATTTTCGTCAGATTTTATGTAAATCATCGATTTACACGAAATTTGGCATCGCGTTTTGAATTGAGTATAGAATGACGTGTGTTAAGTTTTGTTGAAATCGGTTCAGATTTAGATATAGCTGCATTATTGAAAATGTTGAACATTTGTGTGGGAGATACCAGAAGGAGTAGACCAATGAGTCCCATCTTCCCACTTGATCTAGGCTTGGTAAATATAATAGGTTATACAAATTTTGGTTACAATCGAATAGCCCGTTCGCATGATATAAAATTAATTTTTATCCCAATTTTGACATTTTGTGGGGGAGGTACGGGAAGGAGTGGACCGATTTGGAAGAAATGTTATGATTTGCAAAGTTTGTATAAAATCGGTTAGTCCCTTCTAGAGCTGTCGTGCTTACGAGCCAGCCAGACAGACGGGCGGATCGATATTTGTAAATTGACTTCAAATTGTCTGTATACCAAAGACTCCAAGCCTGATCGACTGATATGTAATTTTACTTAGATTTCAGAATTACATGTGTTTGCGGGTCTATTTTGGAACCAAAGAACATATTGTATTGTATAATTCAATAATACAACTTATGAAAATACGGACAATCAGTCCAAATTTATATACAAAATTTGCCTAAAAATGGTGCACCGAAAATTGCTCGGTAAACACACAAAGGCATGACGATTGTCCTTTCCGATTGTATATAAATCCAATATTTCTAAAACCTGCCACAAGAAGAACAAACACTTTTCGCGAATATTTCCTATTTTATTTGTGTATTGAGAAATATAAATACTGTTAAATTTTTAATAAATTTTTCTAAAATCCGCCAAACCCACACGATTTGAATTATTTCTATATCCCCTTCGATTGACTAATTAAATACTTATCAAATATTTTCTCTTATTTTTAAACAAAACATATTTCTCAACATTAAATACTCTTCGAAAATTGTATCTTTGAGATACATTTTATCTCTTCTAAATTTGTGTTAGTTTCTTTGTAATGCACACAATTCCCGCTAGATGGCACTGTAAGACAAGTGAATCTTATAGATATTTTTCGGATGAAGAGTAGAAATTCAAATATCTCATAAATACAATACATTTTTATAGAGAACAACCATAGAGAGCGAGAGAAAATTATGCAAATTCTGCAGATAGTGTGTACGCTCTCTCGCTCTCACAATATTCCGGTATTTGTATCTCTGTATCTGTTAAAAATTTGTTTGTTTACATTTCAGCTGTCTTGGATTTTGCACAGACTGCAAGTCTCTCATGGCCATGTTGAGTACTCACGTACGTATTGAATAGAATTGTCTGATTTTTGGACCTGCTGTCACAAGGAAAATAGACAGTGGCAGTTAGTCAATTGCTGTGCTTGGTCGATGCCTAGCACTGGCGGATGGATGATAGGTTCTTGTAGGGGATTTTATTTTTTATTCAAAATCCTATATGATATTTGCGTCTTTATGCGAAATAAATAGCATTGCCCATTAACATGATTATTTTGTAAAATTTACTTTTTTTCCTGATATAGGATGTCACACATGTGTCAACAACAGTCACAGCCACACGTACCAGCGGAAACGAAACCAATTTTCAGCGAAATGCATCAACAGATTTACAAGCAAAAAAATTGCATTGTTATTGTCAGAAAGCGAATCATCCCCAAATAGATTTAAGTCCCTTAAATTTTAGCTTTAGCTGAAATCCTTTTTTAACACCCACTTGACAATGCTAACGGTATTGTTCAAATGGAAGTTGTACCATCATCCTCATCCTGTCTCATCCTCTCTTCTAGCATTCGGTTTTGTTTTGCCCCTGGATTTTTGTTTTCGTTTTTTTTTGCTTCGCAGTTGTTAAGCATGGAATGGAGTTAAGAAAGGGAATCTCCTTCTTCTTTATGGTTTGTGCATTGTCAGTACTTGTACTCCTTAAATGCCACACATGTGATTGTGTGTTATGGATGCGATATCATCGTGAATTCTCTGATTCTGATGCTTTTAATTACTTTCTACGACGTTTGTTTGAAAAATGCTTGAAATGTGTTGTGATTTGGGTTTCTGTTGTTGTTGTTGCTGCATTTGTTGTCCTCTGGTTTCATATGTTCAAGGAAATCTTTTGTTTTGTTATTAAGAGATCCTTTTGTTTTGAAACTTCCTCCCCTGTTTTGTCTGTCTGTCGAGAACGCATTGCAATGAATGATGATATGGATGTCCTGATTTGTCATTTGGAGTGTGTAGTCATCGTACACATGTATTTTGTAAATTTTACAATGATTTCTGCGATTTACACTGACACCGTGCTAGGACAATGTGTATGAAAATATCAGATGTCCTTATCAAATTTTAATTAATCGGCAAATTTTATGAAATTACACTTCCTAGCTATAGAAAATAGGCAGGCTGAATTTTTCTTAAAAACCTAATGAAAACGTAGGCATTCGTAGAATTTGCAGCTTTCCTTATCACAAAAACTTGAATCAATCTAGTCATTCCATCTGTTTATCTCTCTAATTTCTGTTGATATGCTATTAGATTTGTCATTGCATTTGTAACAGGGAAGGAAATTTTTTGGGGACTTGTAAAACGAAAAAAATTTTCAAATTTGTCAAGGATGTCTACGTCGATAGAGCACAATTTTTCACATCCAATCTCGGATTCAAAAAATTGATACGCTTTAGAGCTAATGCAAAACAAAATAAGTCGCTGATTAAAAATGTGAAATTAAAAAACGCAAATTACATTTTCAAAGACTACTTTTAATTTATTGGCAATAACTCTTATGTTTATGAACCGTCGCAGACGGTATATCCTCTGACATTGAATGAAGGTGATAATTATTAGTATTTAAAGAAAGCTCCTTGGGTTTCAATGAGGCTAGCCCCACGTTGGGCGCCAATAAAGAAACTCGAAACAACAAGAGTTACAATAATGATGGCTACTCCTTGTTTAGGAATTACTTCCCGCTTATGATCTAGTCCATCAACTTGGGCAAGCGTGGGTAATGATCTTAAGCCTTCAGTGTCCGCAAACGAATTAGAGCCGGGTGGTCCAGGACTCGGAGTGAAGCTGATTTTATTGAAATTAAATTGAGCTTATGTACTACTTATGAGAAGCAAGATCATCGTCTAGTATTGGTTGTGTAATAATGTAGTAGATTCACAGATGTAGTTTTTAGTACTATTTACAAAATATTTACATAGTTAACCGTTAATTTCAAATGTTTAAAACTGAGTTGCATTTTAGTATTTAAATGATCAATAAAACGTATGTGTTTATACTATTGTAATTAAAATTTGAATAAAATAGAGTTGATACGCTTCATATTTAAAAAAAACTCATAAATATGATTTTCAAAATCGAATTTTTTTATGATTATCTTAAAATTACTAGTAATTTTTACCATCATTATAATCACCAGTTCCATCTGTTTAATTGACTGCCATTGACTTACTTACTTAGCTGGCTTGTGACAGAACTTTCGTTCCATAAGCCGAGCTTAGAAAAGATTTCCAGGCGCGTCGGTCTTTTGCGCAGTTTTTCCAATTTGAAAGACCATTTTCGGCGATGTTGTCTTCGACTTGATCTTTCCAACGTATTCTTGGTCTTCCCCTTCTGCGTGAACCATCAGCTGGTTCGCTTTTATATGCCTTCTGGGCTGGGGCATTTTCATCCATTCTCACAACATGACCTAGCCAACGTAGTCGCTGCAGCTCAATACGTCTAACAATGTCGATGTCCGAGAATAGCTGGTACAACTCATGGTTCATTCGACGGCGATATTAACGCAGATTGGCCCATAGATCTTTCGGAGAATTATTTCTCTTAAACACTCCAAGAGCTGCTTCATCTGCTTGCGCATATACCCATGCTTCAGATCCATATAACAGCACGGGTAGTATCAGCGTCTTGTAGAGTGTGAGTTTGGTCTGGCGTAGGTGGCCTTGCTTTTGAGTTGTTTGCCATCGACCCATTATGTCGATGTCATCGGCGTAGGCGAGTAATATGTGTTGTTTGGTGTACAGAGTGTCATTTCTGTTCACTTTTGCCTCCCGTATGACCTTTTCTAGCAGGATGTTAAAAAGGTCACACGACAAACTATCACCTTGTCTGAATCCTCGTTCGGTATTAAAGGGCTCCGAGAGGCCCTTTTCCGACTTTAAGTGCTGATCTTGTGCCTGTTAAAATTATCCTGCATAGCCGAATTAATTTTGCAGGAATGCCAAACGCAGACATGATTTTATACACTTCTGAACGGATAGGGCTGTCGAATGATGATTTATAGTCGACGAATATGTGGAATGTGTCGATGTGTTTTTCGTGGGTTTTTTTGTAGGATTTGGCGCAGAGTTAAAATTTAGTCAATGGTGGATTTGCCAGGTCTGGAGCCACATTGGCTTCAGTCGTTCACACAGTACGCTGGATAGCACTTTATATCCGATGGGAAGGAAGGACTACACATATTAATGTTATATAACAATTTTCAAATATAAATTATATTCACAAAAATATGAAATTTAGTCTTTGACCTCATACCACTTGTAAACCGAGAACTACAATGATATGAAATGTTACTGCTTTAAAGCTAAAAACCTCCAGATTTTAAATATATAAATATTTTTCCTCTCTACCTGAAATCGACTTCTTGCCCAAAAATCGGATTGATGGCATTGAAGGGCTGATTGTAGAAGTAAAGTATAAGGCATCTGTCCATAGATCCCAGCCGAAAATTGGCCAACCACAACAATAGCCCCAGTAGAACTGTTTCAATATAAGTTCATGTTTTCCCATAGCTTCTATACCGAATTATATCGCTCATTTGCTGCAAGGCAGGTATAACTCAAAAACACGATTTTGCTGAAAATGCGTTTTAACTTCCAATTTACTCACACTTTATATGGGACAGAGGAAATTCTACAGCTTCTCAATTAGAGTGTGTAAGAGATATTCATATGAACTTTTTACACAACATGAGGTCTATTATAGCGAACAATCGTGCATCATTAACTCGTAAATCACGTTTTTTGAGTTATTTGAGTTATATTGGAAGTCTGCGTTCTTGGTGGGCGAAAAGCTCATGGTCATGTTTATGACACCGACCCATTTTTGGTATAAGAAAACGAGATAGATCGATATTACTTTAGGAGTATGCATAGAATTCTGTGTGGAAAAAAAAACATGGACCGATGTTAATAACGCATGGTGCGATGGAACATGTATATAAAGCCCTCCAACAACTGCAATTTAGAGTGCAAAGTTCTAAGAGGATATACCTTAATAGGGACCAATATTGATTACATAGTGTAGGAATTAGCGATGTTATCATTATATGAGGGCTATGCCTAATAAATGACCGATATAGCTCAATACTTTCCTTCAGGAGGTATCATTATTTGGAGGAGATGCTTAAATGCTGGTCGATATATTTCATTATCGTAAGGTTCGATTCTTTTGCCACAATATCCTTTGAAGGCGGAATGATCACAACAGATGGCTAAATCTTCTTAGAATTCCATACTTTGTAGGGTAAAAACCGAGAATTTCGAGTGACGAATATCCCCCATACTATGGTAGAATACGCCTATATGGGGACAACCCTAACACACGGATCAAATCAGCTAACTATTTTAATATAAAAATGGGGGTTATATGGGGTGTATCCTAAAAGGGGGGGGGAATAATTATTTTTTGTCCAATTTTGGGGCGCTTATAACCCCCAAAATTCCAACATAAAATTAGGGGGTACGCTAATATGGGGGCTACCAGAAAAAGTGTACTTATTTATAATTTTTAAAGAATAAATTTGGACCTATATTTATAATTTTAGTAGAGAGATTTGCTAACTAATAAAAACCCAAAGTACTAAATTACAGCCAACTCGATCGAAAAATACAATCAAGACCCCCAAAAGACTGAAAATTGCGGGTATCCTTATATGGTAGCTACTAGAACCTATATTTATAAATTTTAGTGAATAAATTTGGTATCCAATGAGAACACAATGTACCAAATTTTAGCGAATTCTGTTGAAAAACGCTCAAGAACCCCAAAATACCAAAAATTGAGGGTACACTCATATGGGAGCTAAGCCTAAACGTGGACCGAGATAGTCCATCTTTGAACTTGACCTGTCTGCAGACAAAAAACAACTCTATGCTAAATTTTGGCGATCTATCTAAATTTGTTTATATTTTTTATTAACCTTAATATACCCTTCAAACTATGGTGGAGAGTATAAAAATGAACTGAGAAAATATTGGGACTATATGTAAATGAGAACCGATTTTAACCAAATGTGGCACTTATTATTTTAAGATAGTCTTGGGTGTTGGTATATCGTATTTCGTACAAATGGGGCAATAATAGGATATTTCGTTCACAATGTACTTTAAATTGGCCGAAATTATATATTTAAATCTGAAATGTTTTAAACTTAATTTGAACGTAACACGTCATTCTAGGCTTAAAAGGGTATATGTACTATTCAAAATGTTGTCTCAATAGGACAAACCTTCGGAGTTTGGTGTATCATTTACATAAAATCGGACGGAATCATATATTGGAGTTATATCTATATCTGATACGATTTCAATAAAATATATCACACATTATTCTAGACTCAATATAATACATTATTCAAAATTTCTTTTCATTTTGACAAACGTAGGGTGTTTCGCGCATATTTTTGGGGAATCTATAGTTCCTGACAAAATGCTCATAAATGTAATTATTTTAAGTTCATAGGCACTATTATATTTAAATTTAGACTCAATTCTGGAATGATTTTAGACTCAATTCATTACTCTATGCCACATTGAAACAAGCTATTCAGTACGCCGCAATCATTCAATCAGACACCCGTTCGAAATACATATGGAAGCTATGGCTGCATCTGCACCAATTTCAACGAAACGCAATAACGTCATTCAAGTCTCAATTTGATACATTGTGCAAAATTTCGTGTTAATCGAACAAACAATAAGAGTTTGGATCACCATTTATGTAAAATCGGACGAATACATATCCATATGTTGGACCCATATCGAAATCTGAACCGATTTTCCCGAAACATCATTCTAGACTCAATTCTAGAATGATTCAAGACTCAAGTCATTACTCTATGCCACATTTCGTGCAAATCGAAGAATATATAGGGACTTTGGTGCACCATTAACATAAAATCGGACGAAAATATATATGGGAGCTATATTTAAATCTGAACCGATTTTGCCGAAACTTAAAACATATCACTCTAGACTTCATTCAGTACGCAATGCAAAATTTCGTGCAAATCCAGGGATATACAGGGACTTTGGATCACTTACATAAAATCGAACGAAAATATATATGGGAGCTATATCTAAATTTTAACCGATTTTCCCGAAACTTGCCACTCATCATTTCAGACTTAATTCAATACGCTATCCCAAATTTCGCGCAAATCGAAGAATATATAGGGTCTTTGGTGCACCATTTACATAAAATCCGTCGAAAATATATGTGGGAGCTATATCTAAATCTGAACCGATTTTCACGAAACTTTGCACACATCATTCTAGAATCAATACAGTACGCTATGTCAAATTTCGTGCATATCGAAGGATTTATAGAGACTTTGGTGCACCATTAACATAAAATCAGACGAAAATGTATATAGGAGCTATATCTAAATGTGGACCGATATCCACGAAATTTAACACAAATCAATCTAGCCTTCATTCAGTACGCAATGCCAAATTTCATCATTCTATTTGCACGTCTATGCTAGACGTGTAACAAACCTGTAGCTTCTCTCATAACTATTTCCCTGAAGATGACTGTCGAAGACAGTCGAAATATTGGAGAATAAAAAAAAAGCAGAAAACAAAATACTGAATTTTATTTAACCTTAAGCCGAAACAAATCCAAACAAGAAAAATAATACATCACAGGTTAACAAAAACAACAAAAACATTAGTTATAATTATTATAATATTTATTCAATTTTGTAATACTGACTTAAAAAAATTATACTCATTTTTGTCTTAGTGAATTCTAAAGGAATGTGAAAATACAAGGGCCTCGGCGGTACTGTTTCAATGTAAGTCCATGTTTTCACATTGCTTCCATATAATTATAAATTTGCAATATCGGTTCCCGTTCATCATACCGACCCATATTTTGTACTTAAAAAGCCCTAACACATATTTGAGTGGGTCTATATTTTGATACAGCCTTTATAAATATATGTGTCGCGATCTAAAAATCCAGAGACATATTTAGACATCAAACTCCCAAATAAGCATTTCTCAGATAGAGACAAATGTTGGGTAACTCACTGTACTGCTGCATACCAAATGGTTACTTACATAATATTGCTCGATTTTATACAAATGTTTGGTTTACCATTTGTATAAAATCGATAAAATTAAGTCTGACCAATTGACATGCAATTTTTCATAGGTTTCAGAATGGTATGTGTATAGGTTGTTTTAAATTATATATGTAGTTCACATATTTAATTTCGTCCGATTCCAATTCCCCTCCTCCGAAGATGCTATGAGCATATAGTTGGCAGACGTTTGAATTTTCCTTAGTGGTTTCCTTGTGTAACAATTTACATGCTTTTTGGTTTGAAAATGCTTCTTAACCGATCTTATTTTTGGTATAGCCTCCTTATACCATTATACTCCTACGTATTTGCATAGAATTTGCCATTCCTGCCTAAGACCATTTTTGGAATACCCCTGATATAGAGATATATAAGTTTTTAAATTACAATCTGATGACACCACTGTCCCTCAACGATTATAATTGATGAGAATCCGCTTAACAAAAAACCTTCCACTTAATGTGTTAATGGGCGAACAATCTATTGTTCGAAATTAAGAGTCGACAACCACTGTCAAATTTCCCTAACGAAATATGAAATTCTCTACAACAAACGAAAAAACTCCAATATTGAATTGCTCTTCACGACCGAAGGAGATGGCGAAGTGTCGTCATATGGTGTATTTAACAAATAATATTTTATGCCGTTAACCATATTTAATGAGTTTGTCATTTTTGCTGCTGCTGCCATTGTTGTTGTTGTTCTTGTTGCATATTGTTGTCTTTCATCCGGTGGCATTAAAAATGTATCAAACAACCCCCTTTGGGGCGGCGATGTTGGAGAAATTTTCGTTTCAATCGTATGCAAATATTTGGGGTAAATGCATGGACATGCAAACCAGCCAGCCAACCATACTCCACATTTACTGCCCTGCCACCTTACAGAGGAGGTTTGCATCTTTGCTTTCCTCCGAAGCAAACAAACAAAATGCATTCAATGAATTTTTTTGTCATGTGTGGACGATGTGCATGCATCACACAAACACACACAAAATTATGCATACACGGGCCATGGGTTTCACCAGCCAGTCTCCTCTGCAAGTTGAAAGCTTTTGAGCGAGAGTGGGTGAAGTTACTTTGAAAAATTATGCGGGTGTGTGAGAGAGAGTACATTATGCCTCACACAAAAAACAGCACATACACACATGGTGCAGACGATGTTAATATTCATATCTGACGTCCATACAGTCATTCATCAAGATTATACCTTGAATGGATTGTGTGTGTGCATCAAACCCAGTACAGAAGAAGACGACTCTGTTCCGAACTGCAAGAGTGTGTGATTGTTTGTTTGATGGCTTGTGGGTAGGTGGCTGGTTGGATGAATGGTGGTTGCCTTTGTTTCATTCGACTTGTTATGTTTTTAAGTATTCAATTATTACCGATAATCAGATGCTTAATGATACCCTCACACTTTGCCTTCTTTTATGCTGTTGTTGTTGTCGTCGTCGATTTTTAAGCCGAATTTCCAACCTTTGTTGCATTCACTGCTGCGGCTTGTTTAAATGTTTATTCTTGAGATTTCCATGTAAGTATGTATTTCATTTCAGTTTGGTGTGGCATGTTTGAAGTGACTCCTTTTGTTTAAATGGATTTAACTGAACAACTGCCTGGACAGAGGGGTCGTCGAACATTCATCTTCATTCGCTCATCTCTCTGTGTTGTTGTTGCCTCGTTTGGGGAATATTATATTTTTATGAGTTCTTCTTCGTAATATCGGCCTGATGCCGCCGCAGACCCTTAATCAACACACAATATATGCCACTTGACAAATCTTTTGTGTGTGAGAAAGTGTGCTGCCCCAAAAAAACAAAAAAAAAATACGATTTGTCTTCAGCACTTGATTATATCGTTTTGGACAATAAGATATCAGATCAGATACATGTTGCCTCTTTCATTGTCTTCACCTTTTATGTGGAATTGCAATAAAGGAAAATCACAAAACATAAACATGACTTATCATTCGTTAATGAGTCTAAATCTGGAGTGGATGTCTTTTCACCAGGTTGATGTTTCAATGGAATTGTAAGATTTATAATAATAGAAAAGCAGTATATGTTGATAATGGGATTGTTCGTTTAATTAAGTGGCATGGATTAAAATAAGGTATACCGTTTTAAATACATTTTGGAAGGTTTATGGATTGGTAATATGTACTATTATTGGAAATCAATTTACAACCTTAAAATAATTAGTAAAGAGCTATCGACTATCATTACAGATAAAATGAATGTAGATGTAGAATGTTAAATTGTAAACAAAGTACAGGTCGCATTTATCATCCGATTTCGATGAAATTTGGCACAAGTCAGTTATTTGGCCCAAGGACGAACCCTATTGAAATTGGGAAAAATCGGTTCAGATTTAGATATAGCTCCCATATATATTTTCGTCCGATGTAAGGCAAATGGGGTACCAAAGTCCCTATATATTTTTCGATTTGCACGAAATTTGGCACAGAGTACTGAATTAGGTCCAGAATGATGTGTGCCAAGTTTCGAGAAAATCGGTTCAGATTTAGATATAGCTCCCATATATAGTTTCGTCCGCTTTAAGGTTAATGGTGCACCAAAGTCCCTATATATCATTCGATTTGTACGAAATTTGACATAGAGTACTGAATCAGGTTCAGAATGATGTGTGCTAAGTTTCGTGAAAATCGGTTCAGATTTAGATATAGCTCCCATATATAGTTTCGTCCGATTTATGGTAAATGGTGCACCAAAGTCCCTATATATCTTCCGATTTACATGGAATTTGGCACAACGTACTGAATTAAGTCTAGAATGATGTGTGCTAAGTTTTGTGAAAATCGGTCCAGTTTTAGATATAGCTCCCATATATATTTTCGTCCAATTTAAGGTAAATGTGGCGTCAAAGTCCCTATATATCTTGCGATTTGCACTAAATTTGGCATAAAGTGCTGAATTGGTTCAGATTTACATATAGCTCCTATATATACTTTCGTCTGATTTTAAGTAAATGGTGTACTAAAGACCCATAGCTAGGTCCATTGGCAAAACGTACTGAAATTAGTGTAAATTAATCTCTTTGAAATTTCTTTGAATTGGTTCAGATTTAGATAGCATAGCTTTCATATATAATTTCGACCTATTCATGTTGATTGTAAACCAAATAATCAATGGGTGCCTGATTGATATTACATTTTAAAAAGTGAAGCATACCAACTAGCGTACGTAAAGTTTGCTTAAAATCTATTTACAAAGTATGGAGTAGATTGCAGAATGGCATGTGTAATTATTGATGTTAGTCGGTTTACTTATAGATAAAGATCGCATTTTTAAGTTCGTTCAATTTCATGTTAATGATCTTTCGAAAAGACGACATCTGTAAATATACATATGTAGAATATCCTCAAAGTGGTGAAGGGTATTATATAGTCGGCCCAGTCCGACTTTACTACTTTCCTTACTGGTTTACTTACTCATTTAGCTGGATTGTGACGGAACGTTTGTTCCATACGCCGAGCTTAAAAATATTTGTTCTCTCAAATACTCCAAAAGCTACCTCATCTGCTTGCGCAAGTACCCATGCTGCAGATCCCTACTACAGCACGGGTAGAATTAGCGTCTGGTTAGGTCTGGCGAAAGGTGGACTTGTTTTTGAATTGCTAACTAGACCATTGTAGCATCAAGCTGATGTTATTAGTTTTGCTTATAGCGGTACCGAGGTACCGCCATCCAGTTGGTTCGTTCTAGCCGTTTACTGCCAATTCCACTTTAGCAGACTCCTTCTCAATTCATTCAAATTTGGCTGTTGCCGCTCGCAATGTTTGACCCATTATAACGATGTCATCTTGTTCCAGTGAAGATTATCCTGCATAGCCGTATTAATTTTGCAGGAATGCCGAACGCGGACATGACTTTAAACACCTCTGAGCGGACTGGGCTGTCGAATGGGGCTTTTTAGTGTCGATGTATTTTTCGTCGGTCTTTTCCAGGATTCAATGTTGGATTTGTCAGGTCTGAAGCCGCATTGGTATGGTCCAATTGTGTCATTGACCAATTAGCACTTTATATGCGATGGGACGAATACTTATTCCCCTATAGTTGGTACATATCTTGTTTCATTTTTTGTGCATGGGACACAGGATGCCGAGGTTCAAATCATTGGGCATGCCAATAATTGTACTAATCAGCTGGTGCATGCTCCTGACCAGCACATGACCACCAGTCTTGAATAGTTCAGCCGATTGATTGAATAGTACAGCCGATTGATTGCTATCCTGACTTCATCTTGACTAGGTGGTATACACTCTATACCGTCATTTATTATTGGTCCTGAGGTATCCTCTTCATCGCTACTATTTGATACCAAAAGCTTTTCAAAATGCTCTTTCCAGATCCTCAACACGCTTTCTGTATCTGTCACCAAGTTTCCTACTTTATCTCTATAGGAGGATGTGCCGGACTTCGTTCTGACTCCTGTACATCTCGATTTGCTCCCTTTCACATTTTTCTTGTTCTTTCTACTTTTTTTGAAAATATGTTTTTCCTCTCTCCTTTTCTCCCGATAGTTCTCCATCACATTACGTGTTGCTACTGTCTGCAGGCTTGCCCTTTTTCACATCAGTAGTATTGGTACCCAATTGTTACTTTGCTGCAATTTCTAGGGAATGAACAATTATTTGCCATTATGCTTCTATATTATTATCGGGTCAAGGAGTGCTTTCGTCAAGCAGGTGGGCAAATTGAGCGAAGTAGGATTCTGCTGCCTGTTGTGCCTGCAGTCTTTCGACGTCGAGTTTCCGTGTTGTGTTAGATCGCAATTTTGCTGCTACATTAAGACCAGTGCGAACCTTGGCAGCTACAAGGTAATGGTCCGAATCAATATTCGCTGCTCGGATAGATCGAACGTCTAAAACACTGGATGAATGCCTTACGTTCATCACAACAGGATCGATTTGATTTCTCGTTGTTTGATCGGGAGAAATCCTGGTATATAGAGATGCTTGAATATGGTTCTGCTAACTATCATTGTTTTTTTGCTTCCACAAAATCAATCCACCTCATGTTGTTGTGTGATGTTTCTTTATGGAGGCTGCATATTCCGACGGTGGGGCCCAAAATATTTTTCCTCCCGATTTTAGCATTAAAATCTCCTAGCAGAATTTTAATGTTATTGCCAGAGCATCGGCCATATTATACGTATTATAGCAATTCGATCATCTTCTGGAGTGAATCTGGTCTTTTATTCTCCTGTTAACCATAAATCCGCAGCCAAATTAATGCCTCGTTTCATGGCAGCTATAATATAGGGCGTAATCATCAACTGTAATGCAATAATATCAGCTTTGTAATTCCTGAGTACATCCGCCAAAGTAAAAACTGTGCCTATTCTGTACAACGTGCGCACATTCCAAGTGCAGATTCGCAGATCGTGGTCATTTATACGTTTAAGTGGGTCGTCAAACTTTTGGGGGTTTGGTTTTCTTTTTCATAGTATTATTTTTCCCGAGTGTGCGCAACTAACCCTACGCCTCAACCCGCAGCACATATCAGCTCACTATTTCAACGGGTGATGAAAATAGTTACCCCAGTTGACCCCACGCGGAGGTCAGTGTCCACAATTGAGATAAAGAGTGACCAAGATAAGTCTGGGCTTCGTCATGTTACTGCCAATCAGAGCCGTTGCTTGTCATCTACCATCCCCTACGCCACTTATAAATATTGTAATTCTCCACACAAATGTCTGCGTCTATTTGACCCGCTAAATATTGACCGGTCTTCATTAAAACAGTCGTGCTACTTCATGGTCAGAATTTCATTTTTCTGTGTATAATTTCGTGATGTTTGTGTCATAATTGTGGCCTCCAGAAAAACAGGTAAAAAACAGGACGGACACATATATCTAAATCCTCTCAGCTAGGTGGGTGTAGGATCAATATTTCGTGGCGTTATAAACTGTTGGGCTGCCTAAAGCTATAATACCCTGACAACAATTTTACCTAAATTGATAAATTCGTGCATATATGAGTGACAGCCTCCAAGATTCGCAATGTGTAATTATACCCTACACAACTATGTTGTCAGGGTATTATAGCATTGTGCAACCCCAAGAGTTTGTAACGCCGCGAAATATTGGTCATAGACCGACCTTTAAGTATACCGATCGTCATATCTCGACTAGCTGAGTCGATCTAGACATGTGTGTCCGTCGTCCACCTGCCCGTCTGTTCATTATAATTTGTAAACACGATACAGACCACAGTTATGGACCAATCTTCTGGCCATTGAAGACCCGTATTGTTTTTGGTAACGATCGCTTAATATTTAGGGGATGAAATAGACCAAATACTTACTTTTTGTCGGTTTTTCTGGTGGCTCCAGAGAGAAGGGGATCGGGCCAAAGAATAAGCATGTCTGTTTTGACAAAGATCGGTCAATATATACCGGGTCAAATGGACCCCGACTTTTGTGTGAAAAATAACAAAAATTGTATTCTATAGCGTATATATTTACCCCTGAAGGACATAGACACGAGAAGTTGATAATATATCCAAGGGGAGTGGTTTACCTTTAAATTGTTACCAATTACAACCCTGGAGGGCGGAAATATAGCGCTGATCGCTTTGAAATGTTCCATGAGGTTCCAGTTATGGTCAAGGACAACGCCTGTGATTATCAGAAAATAATTTTAGCATGAAGTGGACCGAAAATTTAATTTTTTTTGAGTCGATATATAGGCTACTATTCGGAAAATATGTCAGTATAAGGAAGAGTTGCTGTTGACCTCCAATCGGGCAAGAAACTAGCACGAAATATTGCCCAGGCTTTTAATAAAAATCCGCAGAAATTTAGAGTAGCTGTGTAGGGTATCGTATGGTCGGTAGCGTCCGACTATACTTGTTGGTAAAATATGCTTTAACCCTTTAAAAAAGCGAAAACGTGCAGCGGTATTAATATTTTTTTAGTGAAATGTTTTAGTTGAAGCACTAGACCATAGCCCCCAAAATACCAAATAATGGTTGGTGCCGCTCTATGGCGGCTACCATAATTAATTATTTTTGGTTTGGAGATTTTCTATCCAATTAAAATCCACAATTCGGTTGGCACCAATTCGGTTGAAAAACGTGCCCAAAGTCCCCAAAATAAATTTTTGTGCGTTGATTTGCAACATGTAATGCACATAATTACAACTAAATTGAATTATTTATTATAGGCTACCTTGGATTCTTCCAAAGTGGAACAGGACTCTCATTAGTTTCAATTCCATAAAAACTGCTTTATTTAGTTCACAAGAAAAATTATTACTGACATTTCAATAAGACTCATACACTTTGATTTTTTTAAATTCTATTTTTCATATTCAAATTTCAAAAACAAATTCAGGGAAAACATAACTTTCAAGGATTTGCTGTTTTTTTTTTCTCACCAATGTCATCCAGACAGGATGAAACAGCTTAAGAAAATAATTTATCTTATATTTCCCCCCACAAAACACAACTAGAAAAGAAAGAAGTACCTACTACATTGACGAATGTCAAGAAAAGTTACAAATAGTTAAACAAATTTATAATGAAAAATCCTTAATCAAAAGTTGACACATTCAGTATGTTTGTAGGTGCGTGTGTGTGTAAGAGGGAGAGAAAGAAGGTACTTCATCACTGCAGTCACTGCTACCGAAAACCATAAACATCAAATCTCATAACCCAAAGACAAATCCTTGGCAAAACTCCTTAATCAAAAGTTGACACATTCAGTATGTTTGTAGGTGCGTGTGTGTGTAAGAGGGAGAGAAAGAAGGTACTTCATCACTGCAGTCACTGCTACCGAAAACCATAAACATCAAATCTCATAACCCAAAGACAAATCCTTGGCAAAACTCATGCACATATGTATGATCGTATGTTGTGCCACAAAATCTTTGTATAACGAGATGCAGGGGCACACACATACATACAAGCGAAAGCCAAATGGTGCCATTCAACACCGTAGAAGGTGATGACAGCATGGGTCCTAATTGTAACGATGAACAAGGAGAAAAAACACACTCACACAAACACCTACTTGAGAAAGTAGTGAAATCTTAAGTGAGTTTGGGTTGTGGTGTGATGTGTGCAAGGAATATTCTCAGGCATCTTTCTTGAGAGTAGCTGGATAGGTATTCCATTCATGTAATCATTCATTCAATTCATTTATGAAGACAGCAGCCATATGTACTTGAGACACAGATATATTTCATGGCTTTTGAATTCAGGGATGTGTTATTGAAATCTTTTGGTTTTGGGTATTTTTATGGGTATATGGGTGTAAACATGGGGAGTGGACACTACAGAAGTCAATTTTGTATTTTGAGTTCGTTGGTGTTTGTTTTAGTTTTCTTCTTCTTTATTTCAGTCTTTATGTCTTGTCTTAATTACCACAATTATTAGGCAATATACATACTCATGTGTACACGAATCCCTACATACTTACTTGTTTGTATGTGACAAGTCTTAACATTGAAAACAGTTTTCAGGGGTGGGATGTCGTCGTTGACATAATTTATGGTCACAAGTTCAAGGTTTGATAGATTATACGATATGATTTGTGGTTATCCGTAGGAGTGATATTTCTCGGAATGAAAGATAGTGAATTATTAATAGTGACTGTGAAAATGGGAGTGTCGTCTCCAGAGACGATGTAATAAATCAATGATAAATGTTAGATACAGGTGGGAGGTGATATTCTGACAAATATTTCATTGTGATTTAATTTTTTTTTCGATGTCCAGACTACTTGTTTAGATGACTGACCTCTGAAGTTGAATTCAAAATATAGGAAAAGGAATTAAAAAAATAACAAGTGAAAAAACGTTAAGTTCGGCCGGGCCGAACTTTGGATACCCTCCACCATAGTTATACTGACAGATGCATGCAATGAAAATATAGGGAACATACCAAAAAGTGGACATATACCGATAATTCTACAAACCGATTTATGTAAATCATTATGTACACCAAATACAAACTACAGCAATTTTTAATGGGGATTTTTCCTAAAATCTGTAAGATACCAAAAGTGGACTGATACTGATAACGCATGCTAGAGAATAAAATCCTCAAACTACTGTAATTTAAATTACAAAGTTATATGAGGGTATACCTAAAAGGGGACCAATATAGATTACGTAGTGTAGGAAATAGTGAATATTTGGGGATATCATTAAGTGAGGGCTATGCCTAATTAACGACCGGTATATGCCAATTTTTAACCCAATATTTTAATTGTTTATCTCAATTCTTTCCTTCAGGAGGTATCACTATATTGAGAATATGCCTAAATGTCTGCCGATATATTTCATTATAGTCATGTTTGAGTTTTTTTGCTTACAACACATGGCTAAATAGTCTTTGTAGGGTAAAAATTGACTATTCCCCGTAACAACTACCCAACCGCAACACACGGAACAAATCAGATAACTATTTTAATATAAAAAAGGGGGTTATATGGGGACTACCCCCAAAAGTTGGGTTAATATTGATAATTTTTGGTGGGGAGATTTGTTACCATATGCAACTCCAAAATACCAAATTTCAGCGAATTCGGTTGAAAAACGTGCTCAAGAACCTCAAAATATCGAAAATTGGGGTACCCTTATATGGGGGCTACCCGAAAAATTGACCTATATTTATAATTTTTTGTGGAGAGATTTGCTACCCAATAAGAACTTAAATTACTAAATTACAGCCAATTCGGTGAAAAACTCCGGTCAAAACCCACCAAAAACTGGAAATTGGGAGGTACCCTTATATGGGGGTTACCAGAAAAAGTGTACCTATATTTATAATTTTTAGGGGGGAAACTTGGTACCCAATAAGAACCCCATATATCAAATTTCAGCGAATTCGGTTGAAAACCGCGCTCAAGAACCCTAAAATACCGAAAATTGGAGGGTACCCTTATATGGGGGCTACATGAACAAAATTTACCTATATTTATAATTTTTAGTATAGAGATTTGCTATCCAATAAGAACTCAAAGTACCGAATTTCAGCGAATCAAATCCCCAAAATCAAACCCCCAAAATACCGCAAAATTAGGGGTACCCTTATATGGGGGCTATCCGAAAATATGGACCCATATTTCTAATTTTCAGTGGCGAGATTTGCTACCCTATATGAACTCAATGTACCAAATTTCAGCGAATTCAGTTGAAAAACGCGCTCAAGAACCTCAAAATACCGAAAATTGGGGGTACCCTTATATGGGAGCTATGCATCAACGTGGACCGATGAAGCCATCTTCGAACTTGACAAAAGACGACTCTACGCAAAATTTTGGCGATCTATCTTAATTAGTTTAGATGCTAGAGTGATTACAAAAGACAGACAGACGGACACGGCTATATCGTCATAGAATTTTACGCTGATCAAGAATATATATACTTTATAGGGTCGGAAATGATTATTTCGATGAGTTACAAATGGAAAAACAAAATTAATATACCCTCCATACTATGGTGGAGGGTATTAAAAACAGTAAGAATAGGATCAAAGTCGGGCGGGGCTGACTACATAATACCCTACACAATTTTATTTACACACAAGAGATGATCTTAAAACTGTTATACATTTATAAATTATCTCATTCAGTGCATAATTGAAATCCGACGAAAATATTATCAATCGGACAAACTTTGGGTATATGTTGCACCATTTACTTGAAATCGGACAAAAGATTATAACGAAGATTCACCTTCCTCTAAATCGATTTCCACAAAAGTTTATATACGTCATTCTTGGTTCAATTGGTTCGCACAAATGCCGATAAGGTACTATTCATCGATAGAATTTAACTTTAATATTACTTCCACATATTTTAGTTCGATACAAAGAAGCGGTTCGGTGTAAAGGAGCTGATCAATTGTGATTTAATATAACCTTACATTCCACGCATTACCTTCAGCCACAAAACATTTAGTAGTTGTACGAAGCAGTGCTACAAAATAGACATAAGGACAGCTTGAAAATCGAAAACAATGATCCCAACTAAGAAGTGTACTCTTTAGCCTCCTTCAGACGAAAACATGATTATTCTCAAAAAATATTTTTTTTTTTTATTTTATGAACAAAAATGCATGTTCTAGTTGCATGTATAGTAAAATAAATATCAAACATTCAATATTAAATTCAAATTTCATAATTTATTTTGTTTTTAATAAAACATCACAATTTTTTTAAGTCACATATTTTACAACTCCCTAAAACTAGGTCATACACAATTTTCTTATGTTATTTTTAGTTGATTTAACATCTTCTGTTTGCCATTGCTACAAGTGAATATTTGCTTTGCAAAAAAAAAACTTCATACTTTCTTTTTAAGAAAATTAAAATTTATGAATAGAAAGAAAAACAGAAAAAAAACGAATATTTAACACCACAATTCTTGTATGCTCAAAGTAAAACCAAAATCAGAGCAGACAAACCGAAGTAGAAACAAAACACCACCAACTTCGGACACGAGCATAAACATGGAAATAGTTTTATAGTCATAATTTCTTGTGGTTTTTTGTTTGTTGTTGCTGTTGTTTTTGCATTGTTGAGTAAAGGTGAAAGGTTGGTTTAGAAATGTGAGTTGTGTGAAAAATATTATTCCTATAATATTTTTGATATCATTGATATCATATTGATTGTTTTTCTAAGATTCATTCACTGTCTGGACAATCAGTGGAAATGAGTAATCGACCAGGTCTACATTTTTTCAGAGATTTTGGAGGGTAAACGTGTCATTCATTGGTAAATATATTTGTACATAACGAAGAAGTAAATAAGATAATTTTTTCAATACAGGACCATGTTCCCTATACGAATTTATTATTTTGAAAGTTTGAAATTTTCAAACTATTGGCAATATAATATTTCCTATTTTGAGGTGGGCGTATATCGTAATCAAAATAGACCTGTTATGAGTTCTAGACTGAGTTTTATTTTGTATAAGGAGCGAATCTTTCTAATTACAGCATAGGAATACAGTGCCCCCATCAATGTCCGTAACCTATTAAAAATGGGCTGTCAGAACACTATTCTCCCCTTTACTTAAAAATAGTACGTTTATTGTTGTATCCTGCACAACTATGTTGTAAGGTTTTGGCCAAAATTTCGAACACCATGAAGTATTGGTGTATTGTGTTTTGTAGTTAACAATAATATTGGTAGGACATTTCTTATAGCACTGGTGGCTAAAACTGAAGCTACTGATATTGCAAACTGAATAAATGACCTATTACTGGTTATACCTACGCAACTATGTTGAAAGGGTATTATGCAAAATGTTGTTCCTAGATCCATCTTTTAGTAAACCGATTGTCATATCTCGACTAGATGAGTCGATCTAGACATGTGTGTCCGTCCATTATAATTTGTAAACACGATACAGGTCATAGTTATGGACTGATCGTCACGAATTTTTGCATGTAGGACGGTTCTGGCCAAATAACCTTCCTACATGCATGATCGTTTAATATTAATGGGATAAAATTGACCAAAAACTTTACTTTTGTCTGTTTTCTGGTAGCTTTGGAGACCAGAATTATGACCCAAATATCACGAAATGTAACACAGAGAAATGGGTCTGGCCATAAAATAAGCGTGACCGTTTTGATGGAGATTGGCCAATATTTAGCGGGTCAAATGGACCAAGTCTTTTGTGTGAAAAAGGACAACATTTGAGTTCTATGGCGTATACGTATATCGAATAGGAGTGATTGACCCCTAAATTGATACCAATTGTATTGTTGTATGTACTCGGATGTGGGAGTTTTACATAAATATTTACAGGGATCTACCTATTATGATATTAAACGGATTAGAGGGTCAAGGAAACAATATTTATACCCTTATGTCTTTGTGCATATTCTTGTAACAGGCAAAAGGAAACGGGATAGACACATGGTTCCTTTTGAGAATATGCATAGAATCACTTTCTGAGTCGATTAATGCATGTCCGTCCGTCCGCCTGTCCGTCTGTACATGTTAAATGACCCAAGATTGAACCCTATTGAAATTAATGGTTCAAATTTTTGTTATATAGTGTCGTCCCATTTAAGGTAAATGGAGCACCAAATTCCCTATATATCTTTCGATTTGCAGGAAATTTGGCATAGAGAACTGAATTAGGTCCAGAATGATTTGTGCTAAACTTCGTGAAAATCGGTTCAGATTTAGATATTGCTCCCATATATAGTTTTGTCTGATTATATTTTGCAATGTGTACTGAAGTGACTCCACAATGACGTGTGTCAAGTTTCGAGAAAACCGGGTCAGATTTAGATATAGCTCCCATATATATTTTCGCCCGATTTAAGGAAAATGGGGCACAAAATTCCCTATATATCACTCGATTTGCACGAATTTTGGCATAGATTACTGAATTTGGTCTAGAAAGATGTGTGTTAAATTTCGTGAAAATCGGTTCAGATTTAGATATAGCTTCCATATAGTTTTGCCCGATTTTAGGTAAATGGTGCACCAAAGTCCCTGCAAATCTTTTGATTTGCACGAAATTTGGCCTAGCGTACTGAATTGCTTCTATAATAATGTGTGCTAAGTTTAATAAAAATCGGTTCACATTTAGATGCAGCTACCATATATATTTTCGTCCGATTTAAGGTAATTGGTGCACCAAAGTCCCTATATATCTTTCGGTTTGCACGAACTTTGGTATACGGTATTGAATTAAGCTAGAATGATGTGTGGTATACTTCGTGAAAATCGGTTAAGATTTACATACACCTCCTACGTACTGAAGTTAATATAAATTAATCCCTGGAAAGTTTCCTTGAAATCGGTTCAATTTGGCTAGAGGAATAAATACCCAATGATTGGAATCTTAGCATCGTGTGTCCCGTGTTTAAAAAGGAGACAAGACGATATGTGTATACGTCTCCTTCCCATCGCATATAAAGTGCTATCCAGCGTGCTGTGTTAACGACTGAAGTCGATGGTCAATGACTCTGCGCCAAATCCTGGAAAACACCCGCGAAAAACACATCGTCACATTCCACATTAAGCCCAAATTGACCGCACTAATCCCTTCAGAGATATTTAAAGTAATGTCTGCCTTCGGCATTCATGCAAAATTAATACGGCTATATAGGATAACTTTAACTGGCACAAGGCCAGCACTTAATGTTGGAAAGGAGCACTCGGAACCCCTTAAAAATCGAACCAGGTTTCGAACAAGGTGACAGTTTGTCGTGTGGTCTATTTAACGTCCTGCTGGAAAAGATCATACAAGATGCAAATGTGAACATAAATGGTACTCTGTGAAGCAAACGGCATATGTAACTTGCCTACGCCCACGACATCGACATAATGGAAGACCAAGTTGATGGTATCAACGCGCAATACGTCCAGCAGTCTTGAGAACTGCAGCTTCGAGGTAGTTAAAGATTTTATATGCGTTGATACCGCCATAAATAATACTAATGACATCAGTTTTGAAATTCGGAGAAGGATAGTGTTTGCCAACAGATGTTAATATGGTCTGAGCAAGCAACTCAAAAGCAAGGCCACCTCTCGCCAGACCAAACCTACACTCCACAAAACGCTGATAATACCCGTGATGTTATATGGATCCGAAGCATTGGTACTTGCGCAAACAGATGAGGCCGCTCTTGGAGCGTTTGAGAGAAAAATTCTCCGAAAGATCTATGGGAACCATGAGTTGTACCATATATTCACGGACATCGGCATTGTCAGACAACTCGAGCTGCAGGAACTACGTTGGCTAAGTCATGTTGTAAGAATGGATATGGATGTCCCAGCACAAAATTCATATATATGCGAGTCAACTGATTGCTCACGTAGAAGGATTAGATGGAAAGATCAAGTGGAAGAGAACATTTTAGAACATGGACTTTCAAATTGGAAGAGCTGCGCACAAGACCGACGCGCCTGGAAATCTTTTTTAAGCTCGACATATGAAACAAGTGTCCTGTAACAAGCAATCTATGTAAGTAAGTAAGCAAGCAACATTTTGTCTCAATCGGACAAATATTCGGAGTTTGGTGCACCATTTAGATAAAATCAAACGAAACTATATAAAATCAAACGATATACTACACTGTCGTACAGGAATGGTACCCTGCACCATCAAATCGGAAGAAGTTATATGGGAGCTATATATAAATTTGAATCAATTTCGACATTAAAGGCTCAATCTGGTAACCTGTACACAATTTAGTACTTTCTAAATTTAAACTTTTCAAACGTAGCAAAACACTTTCCTTTCATCGGCTTCTTAGGTTGGACATGAAAAAAAAATTCATAATTGTTTCGTTTTTGACCTCACAAGCATCGATGTGTGATTTTTTCCAGATTTTGTGCGTTTCTGACGAATTGTTTATAACGAACTATGTCTATACGAACTGTATTGCCCGGCCTAATTAAATTCCTTATAACCGCGTTCGACTACACATGTTCAATGGCTCGTGACTTAGGGACACGAACCACACAAACATTATCCAACGATTAGATTAGAGTCTCGTATGGTTGAGGGACAAAAATCGATTTGTTATTTTCAAAATTTTCCAATTTTGTTTCTTTACCAAATCTAACAATTGCCGATCAGACCAACCTCCATTTACCTTGCAATGTCCTGTTTTGCTTAATGTGGTCTGACTATATATAAAACTTTAAGCAGGAAATACAACAGCAGCAATGCATAAAAAGTTAAAAATGCATTAAAAGAAGGTAAAACAGCAGCAAAAGACTGTTGCTGCAACCGATGATGATGATGTTGTTGTTGCTTCTGCTGTCGTGGTTTTGATGTCGGCAACATGCCCTACTCGTACATAACAAGAAATGTTAATACAAACAACGTGTTATTCTTGCCACAGTTTGTTGCTGCTGCTTCTGTTGCTGCTCCATAAATCCTATCAACGATGATGGAGCCTACTGACCGAATTCAGAAACACTTAGAAAAATACTTGGAAAGTTTCCGAAAAAAGAAGGGAGGAACTAAGAAGCAAAATGTATTTTGTCCTATAGAAATCCAGTAATGGAGTAATTTCATAGGGAGTGAATGGTAATGGAGCGGATTTTATGATAGGGTTAAGGGCTGACATTATGAATAGGCATACGTGATTCCGATTTTTTTGTTTTTGGAACATGTTGTTACATATTTGCTACATAGTGCTCTTGGAAAATAGTGTTTGTTACATTTGCATCGTGTTATGGCCTAAAAACTTATGTTCATGGTAGCAATCCAGGCATGCATGTTGGATTTTAGTTAAGGCGTGAAATGTTAACCCCACCGAAGAAAAAAATATGAAAAACAAGCTGACAAAGATTTTGTAACTCCCCTCTACTAACAACCAAACATGAACAGTAGTTGAACATTCCGCTTTTTTTTTCTGCTTGCCTCTCCATGTTGAGTAGTAATGCATTTTCCCTGCATTATGTCAGAGCAGGGAAAATGCATTTTTGTGTGTTGTGGCGAAAAACCCAGGGGATTTTCATATGTTTCATGAGCCGGAGGGGGTTTTGGTTTTTTTCTGCTGTTGGCTTTGCATAAACATCTTAAAAGTCATAATACTGAGATTTGCCTTTCTCAAAATCTCCATCTATGTTTCTGTACTACTAAATTGTGATTCTAACAACCCGTAACGCCCCTTTCCTGTTCAACTTTTCAGCAGGGAAAGTGCATCAGCAGCAGCAGCATATTCAAGATGTTCGAAACTATAATTCACATTTGTTTGTGGTGGTGGCCAAATGGAAAACAGTGTTCGATTTCAAAGCTGGCTTTGCGTTGTTGCCATTCGTTCATTCAGCTGGTCATAAATGTTGAACTTACAATCGTATGCAAATTTATGTTTGAAAAATAGATTCCCAGTCGCTTGTAGGAGAGTATCCAACATAACAAGGGTGGTTCCACATTTCCGTTTTGATTATTCTTTTTGTTTTTCGTCTCAGTACTTCGTGTCTTGTAAGAAAACATTCAGAGGATTTTGAAGTCTTAGAGAGAATGTAGCATAAATTTTACCAACTTGTCAGGAAGTTGAATATATACATTGTATTTTAAATGACTTCAAAACCTCCTTATGTTGTTTGACATATTTAAGGATGTTTGTTGACAAGTAAAAGAAAATGTCCAGTGTGTATTTAAAGGAAATTTTTTAGTTGAGACTTTAAATTTTCTTTTGGGGCAAAATTATAGTAAAAATGTAATTTATGGTTAGGAGGGTCGCATTGAAACTGAATTATTTGAACTAGACTATGAAGTCTAGTCAGCGTCGCCTGTGGAGATATTGGATTTTGATAAGGACTATTTCCTCCCCGGTGGCTACTTAGTCACTCTATTCTCTACGTGTCAATGTAATCAATGATTTTTTATGATCGGAGATGAATGGTATCGATCTTCAACTGAAAGTAGATGGAAGGTAATCTAAATCCGAGTCGATTCCTATGACCATTGTGTAAAATTGTATTGCAATTTCATTCAATTCAGACAGTGAATGGTTATACATGGATCACTTACATCAATTGTACGTCTCCCGTGTTTCCTTTAGAACGTTCCGAGACAATACTCTACATAAAACTCAAAATATAAAATTTCAGAGCATTCGATTGGACAGCAAGTAAAAAAATTGTAATACCAAACATTTACTCCTCCTTTGTATACGCTCCACTATAAGGTGGAGTGTAAATTAAATTTGCTATTCCGTTTGCAAAACATAGAATGATTAGTCGGAGGCTTATATAATCTTCATCACCCTATTGAATTTGGGAAAAATCGGTTCAGATTTACGTATCAGATTTACGTATATATAGTTTCGCCCGTCGTGCACCAAAGACTGAATATTTGTCCGATTGAAACCACATTTCCTACAGCGTACTAAAATAGGTCCATATTGATGTATGTGATGTCCGATTTTTTGTAAATAGTGCACCAAACTCCCAAGGATTGTGCGATTGATACAAAAATTGGCACAACGTATTGAAATATGTCCATATTGATTTGTACGAAGTTTTGTGGAAATCGGTTCAGATTAAGATATAGCTCCCATATATAGTTTCGCCCGATTTTAAGTAAATGGTGCACCAAAGACTCTATATTTGTCCGATTGAAACAACATTGTGGAAATCGGTTAAGATTTAGATATAGCTCCCATATATAGTTTCGTCCGATTTTTTGTAAACGGTGCACCAAAATCCGAAGGATATTCCGATTAATACAACGTATTGAAATAGGTACCAAAAACCACCACCAAGAAAACCATGGTACGATCAGGAGTGTCTTAATGCTACTGATGTGAAAAACGCAGCGTATAGGGCAACCCTGCAGACAGTAGCAACATGTAACGTGATGGAGAATTATCGGGAGAATAGGAGAGAGGAGAAACGTGTTTCAGAAAAAAGAAGAAAGAACAAGATGAACATGAGCGTGAGCAAATCGAGATGTACAGGAATCAGAATGAAGTCCGGAAATTTTACCAAAGAGTAAAACACCAAACCAAAACCACCAAACACCACCAAAGGCTTTGGTGCAGGCACATCCTCCTATAGAGATGAAGAAGGAAACCTGGTGACAGATACAGACAGCGTGTTGAGGATCTGGAAGGAGCATTTCGAAAAGCTACTAGTATGAAATAGTGGCGATGAAGAAGATACCCCAGTACCAATAAGAGATGATGGTATAGAGTGTATACCACCTAGCCAAGATGAGGTCATAAAAGCTATTAATCGACTCAAGAACAACAAAGCAGCAGAAGCCGATGGGTTACCAGCCGAACTATTCAAGACCGGTGGTCAGATGCTGGTCAGGAGCATGTACCAGCCGATTTGTACAATTTGGCTAGAGGAATGTATTCCCAGCGATGGGGACCTTACCATCCTGTGTCCCGTGCACAAAAAAAGGAGACAGGACGATATGTGCCAACTACAGAGGAATAAGTCTCCTTTCCATCGCATATAAAGTGCTATCCAGTGTGCTGTGTGGACGATTGAAGCCAATGGTGAATGACATCATCGGACAATACCAATGCGGCGTCAGACCTGGCAAATCCACCATTGACCAGATATCCATTCTGCGCCAAATCCTGGAAAAGACCCACGAAAAACACATCGAAAAATACCACCTATTTGTCGACTATAAAGCGTTCGGCATTACTGCAAAATTAATACGGCTATGCAGGATACTCGCCTACGCCGATGACATCGATATAATGGGTCGAACATTGCGAGCGGTAACAAATTGAAAATGAGTCTGCCAAAATGAGTCTGGCAGTAAACAGACCAAGCTGATGGTATCAACGCGCAAGACGTCCAATAGACTCGGACCAACTGTGGAACTTGAGAACTACAGCTTCGAGGTAGTTAAAGACTTTATATACCTTGGTACCGCCATAAATAAAACGAATGACATCAGTTTTGAAATTCGGAAAAGTATTGTGATGACCCACAGATGCTATTATGGTCTAAGTAAGCAGTTTAGAAACAAGGCCACCTCCCGCCAGACCAAACTCATACTTTACAAGACGCTGATACTACCCGTGCTTTTATATGGATCATTATATGGATGGGTACTTGCGCAAGCAGATGAGGCAGCTCTTGGGGTGTTTGAGAGAAAAATTCTCCGAAAGATCTAAGGGCTGATCTGCGTCGACGGTGAATATCGGCGTCGAATGAACCACGAGCTTTACAATTTATACGCGGACATCGACATAGTCAGTAGTATTGAGCTGCAGCGACTACGGTGCCTAGGCCATGTTGTGCGGATGAATGAAAATGCCCCAGCTCAAAAGGCATATAAAAACGAGCCTACTGATGGTTCTCGTAGAAGGGGAAGGCCACGAATTAGATGGAAAGACCTAGTAGAAAACAACATCTTGGAACGTGGTCTTCCAAATTGGTGGAATTGCGCTCAAGACCTTCGCGCTTGAAAATCTTTTTTAAGCTCGGCTTATGGAACAACCGTTCTGTAACAAGCCAGCTAAGTAATTAATTTAAATAGGACCATATTGATTTAGATATAGATCCCATACATAGTTTCGCCCGATTTTAAGTAAATGGTGCATCAAAAACCCAATATTTGTCCGATTGAAACAACATTGTGCACAGCGTATTGAAATAGGTCCAAATAGTTTGTCCGATTGAGACAAAATCTTGCACAGCTTGTTGAATTAAGTCAGTTTAATGTCTAATCTTCCATATATAGTTTCGTCCGATTTTAGGTAAATGGTGCACCAAACTCCCAATATTTCTTCGATTGGGCCAAAATCTTGCGCAGCGTACGGAGTTAGGTTTAGACGTGGTGAAGGGAATTATATATTCGACCCCGTCCGACTTTACTGGTTATTGGTTCAAATATCTATGTAGATCAGAAATTTAATTTCGCACGATTTCATTTTAATGGCCTCTAAGTATGCAATATCGGTTCTAACTGCAGGATATTGTAGGGGAGACTGGGGCACCTTCGGCACTTTTTTTAGAGCTCTATATCTCAGTACTTATTCAACATATATAACAACTTTATGGCTAATTATTGTCCTCTGACACTTAATTATAAAAAATAGTACCAAAAAGATATACAAAAATAGTATAAGTAAAAAATTTTACAGTTTTGTAAAAAAAGTCAAATTGGCCAAATGTGCCCCAACCCGAGGTAGCTTCGGCATTTGATGGAGCACATTCGGCACCATAGTCATAGCCGGGTAATTGTCATCGCTATCAGTCTGGTTGAAATTCTGATCCTCTAAAGGCTCTATTTGGTTTTAATACGCCACACAATGTTTGAATTTTAGGGCTATATTTTCTAGCGGCGGACGTTTACATCTCAAGGTCGCACACACCATCAGAAATAGGGGTTTCTATCGCATTTTCGTCAATACAAGCACGTTTGATCTTATATATGCAATTTCGAGCCATATTAAAGGATTAGTTTTAAAGACAAACTCAAAAATATTTTAAGGAAATAATATTGCACAATCTGTATATGGCCTAATGTGCCCCACATTAAAATGCCGAATGTACTTTTTATAGTTTTTTTTTTTCATTTTTATACCCTCCACCATAGTATGGAGGGTATATTAGTTTTGTTTTTCCGTTTGTAACGCATCGAAATACTCATTTCTGACCCTATAAAGTATATATATTCTTGATCAGCGTAAAATTCTAAGACGATTTATGCATCTCCGACTGTCCGTCCGTCTGTTGTAATCACTCTAGCGTCTAAACGAATTGAGATAGAGCCCCAAAATTTTGCATAGAGTCGTCTTTTGTCTGCAGGCAGGTCAAGTGCGAAGATGGGCTATATCGGTCCACGTTTAGGCATAGCTCCCATATAAGGATACCCCCAATTTTCGGTATTTTGAGGTTCTTGAGCGTGGTTTTCAACAGAATTCGCTGAAATTTGGTACTTTGAGTTCTTATGGGGTAGCAAATATCCCCACTAAAAATTATAAATATAGGTCCATTTTTTGGGACAGCCCCCATGTAAGAGTACCCCCCAAATTTCGGTATTTTGAGGTTCTTGAGCGTGTTTTTCAACAGAATTCGCTGAAATTTGGTACCTTGAGTTCTTATTGGGTACCAAATAAACCTACTAAAAATTATAAATATAGGTCAATTTTTTCTGGTACCCCCCATATAACGGTACCCCTCAATTTTCGGTATTTTGGGGTTCTTGAGCGCGTTTTTCAACCGAATTCGCTGAAATTTTCTACATTGAGTTCCTATTGGGTACTAAATTTCTCCACAAAAAATTAATAATATAGGTCCACTTTTTCTGGTAGTCCCCATTTTCCTAATTTTCAGTATTTTGGGGGTTTTGATCGTATTTTTCCGCCGAATTAGATGTAATTTAGTATTTTGAGACCTAGCCCCTGTGTGGAGGTACTAGAAGAAGTGGACCGATATTCCCCATCTTCGAATTTGAACTAAGTTTGGAAGAAATAATAAGATGTGCGAGGATTGAATGAAATCCAACTTTACTGAAACGGATTTGGTACAAAGAAACATGGGGTCTAGAACCAATATTTCGATGAGGCACATTTTCATTGTGTTAAAGTGTATACACCGTCATTAGCTGTAAGGCTGGAGTTATAACTATTCATTAAAATTTTCTAAAATTTGTATTGTTGTTTACATTATGGTTTACATAATCCGTTTTTAGAAATGTCGGTATAGGTCCACTTTTTGACATGTTCCCTATATTTTCATTTCTAGTACCTGCCCGTATATCTATGGTGGAGGGTATCCAAAGTTCGGCCCGGCCGAACTTAACGCTTTTTCACTTGTTTTGATTAGATTTGTAAAAACATTATATTTTTAAATATTTTTATAATACACATCATAGTTAACCACTTTCTAATAATATTGTCTTAAAAATTTAAAACGTTTTATATACGAAATGAAATTGAAATATTACAGGAACACCTATAAAAATACAAAAACTTATGTATCTAAATAAACTTATTAGCTAGAAATTTCAAACTTTGTGTCAGTTATTTATTTCGATATTCGATATCAATGTATCGAAACTAGTGATGTACGGTGAGAGCTTCATATCGAAAACGCGATTGCCGAAGGTGCCCCAGTCTCCCCTACATATGGGCAGCTTTTGTATGTACTCAACGTGGTAAATGGTATCATATAGTCGGCACCGCCCGACAATAGGAACCGCAAAGGCGATAAATTTATATTCATACATATATCATATATAAGTTTTACTTAACAAGGATCCCGATCGCGTAGTTCGATTTTTTGTCACATATAAATAGGTTTGAGCACATTAAAATTGTGTAATTCGCCGTAAACCGACACAAATCGATGTGCAGTTTCAAAATATTAAAGTGGTCATATATGGCTGATTATGCCGAACTAGTTTACATTTTGCTTTCTGTATTACTAGCAACGTAACTAATTCCCCCGGACATAAATACAAATAAACTCCTGTTGTCCTTTTGTCAACGGTACCAACCGATCAACCATTTGACCATAACAAATGCGAATTGATAGTGTTTTTGTCAGATGTCTGCGTCAGTGAGGTCTCCTTGTGTGTGCGTTTGATTTTGACAAAAGGCGTTAAACGTAAATTTGAACAAATAATCGGATATTGTGGACAGGACATGGCTACGAGACGTAATGAATCATTTTCACATTTCCTTGTCCAGTGTTTGTGTCCTTTTATATGGTGGAAATTTGTGATTGTATGTCTATGCTTTGCTGTTGTTGTTGTTGTTGACATTTGCAATGTTGTGTTCGAGTGTTTACGTGTCGAACTCCATGGGTATTTGTATAGATTTGAAATGACAATTGTTTAGAAGCATGCAATTAATTGCACACAACAATTGACACAAGTCAAAAGGGTCCAATATCGAAGATTTGTGATAATTAATTGTTGTAGTAAATGACGAGGTGACTGAATATGAGGAAATATAAAGTGATTTTGCTAATAGTGGAAAGAACAGGAAGTCAATTTTATATAGTTTTACATTGCCTTCAATCATACCAATTTAATCACACCCTTTTCATACTTCCTTCTTTACCGAATATAAACAATTATTGACAAGTATCAAGAACATTAACCACCCACCGAAACGCCACATCGTCATTATATATGACTGTCGACGACATATTGAAAACATGGTCACCACCAAATACAACGGAAATAATTAAGATTAATGAAATTGACACCATCTATTTGCGAAAATTGTCTACAATGGAATGTGAGTGTGAGTGTGTGTGCAATTATGTGTTTGTATCAGGGGTATCGAATGTTTCGATTCGATCAATAATTTTAATTGTTTCGTTTACTCCTCTTCGTCTGGAGGCAGGGCACATGTTTGTGTGTTTAAGCCCATTGCGATTGAACACAAATATTATTTGCACACAAAAAATATTTAATGAATTGTTTATCATTTTAATATCGTCGATATTATAAAAACAACAATAATAACAACATTTTATTGTGTCGGCACAGTGGTTATCGAGGAAAAACAATATAAGGAGATCTAAAGGCAAATACTATGATTCTGTTTGTCATAAGCTCATATATAGTCTGATGTGGGTCTGATGCGTCGTCGTGGTCGAGGGGATTTTAATGCATATCATGAATTATAACATTCCGCCTAGGCGCCACATAAGACGGGCATGGCGCTGGCTGAGCATATTGATAAATCAACACTTTGATAAAAGATTACCGCTGCTCATAGCACATTTCTATCATGTCTTCGGGTTTGGCGAATGATATAACTTATCAACCAGTCCTTTCATGGGGGAGAGATCACCTTGCTATTATTATATTCATTATAACCTATGCAAAACATACTTTCGTTAAACAGTAGAAAACAAATTGGCAATTTCACCAATCATCGATAGCGGAAATGAACTTTCGGGACATCAGCACAGTTGCAGCCACTCACTATACAAGAGGGTCGAAAATCCCAATTAAGACTTAAGCGAGTTGTCTGTATATAGTAGGCGACGGTAATTACAGATTTGTTGTAGATAGTGCACCAATGTCCCTATATTTTACGATTTATACGAAATGTGGTGTATCGTATAGAAATGAGTCTAAAATGACTCGTTAATGTGTATATTAAATTTGTCATTTCATTTGAAACACCTCGAAATATTCACCATAGATCCCATATATGTATATGTATATATTCTTGATCAGAATAAAATTCTATGTCCATTTATTTGTGTCCGTTTAAATCACCATTAAATGTAATTTGCTTCGTTTGGTTTTCATTGGGCATCAAATCTTCCTACAGAAATTGACAAATATTAGTAGGGGGCACCTATGAAGCTCTCACTGTACATCACTAACATCGATACATAGGTATCGAATATCAATATAAATAACTGTCGCAAAGTTTGAAAACTCTAGCTAATAAACTTTTTAGATATACGGTTTTTAGTATTTTTACAGATGTTTTGGTAATATTTCCATTCCATTTCATAATTATTTCGTATATAAAACATTCCAAATTTTAAGGCTGTATTATTAAAAATAGTTAATTACAATGTGAATTCTTATAAAAATTAAAAATATAAAGTTTTTAGTAAATTAAAAAAAACTATAAAAAGTACATTTGGCCATATATAGATAGTGAAATATTATTTCCTTTACATGTTTTTGGGCTTGTCTTTGAAAATGTCTTATATTTCTTAGTATATGGGCAATATTGCCAATTTTTTAATATTCCATTTTCAAAAAATCGTCTTTTTTGTTTTTGTGGCACATCAATGATTTTTGGTACACATATAGAGAAAAATGTTCTGACTCCGAAACCGTTCGCGATCAAAATTTTGGTTGATGCGCGCAAAAGTTATCGAGGTTTTAATTTTGGGCATAAGAAAAAAATCTTAAAATTACGCCGTTTATTGTATTGACCAAAAACTTTAATATATATCTTCCTCCGTAAAATAAGAATATGAATATATTATAATAATCACGATAAAGTTGCACATATTCGCGAAATATGAGAAAAATAGAAAAAATATAGCAGATTACATCAATATTTTCATTATATTAATGACATACACACACCTAAAAATTAATTTAAAAATATCTACATAATCTAAACACCACGATGAATCAAATGATATCAAAATCACACAAGTCCGTGTAGAGGTTTGTAAATCACAGCGACAACAAAACAAGATATTGAGGAAAACAATTGGTTTTTGGTTCGAAAAAATAATGTCATCATATTTATTTTTTTAATTTTATACAAGAAATTTCAGAAAATAATAATGGGGTATTCTTTTATTTTACCCGAATTTCGCCGAAAAATTACCATATATGAAAATAATCACTTTTTGTGTATAAGTATACGCCTTGCGGATAATACCAAGACCCTTCCGATAAATCTTAGAATTCTATAAATAGGAATAAATCTAAAAATAAAATAATATTATGAAATATACATTTTAAATTGCGTCTAAATCGCGTAATTCTCAAATTCATTTGATGCGCATGCGGTTTCCAGGAAGTCCTGAAGTTTATCTTCCAATCCATATATATTTTGCGAAATTTCATTTGACGGCTAAGATGTTCCGCACGTTATATTGAAGTACCCAAAAAATCGTAAAACGCGAATAATTTCAGAAAACCCCATATGCCATTAACGCGCATCCGATTTCGGTGTGCACCCTAAAAAAATACATCGATCTATACCGATTTCAATGTGGTCCATTAAGAACCATGGATGTGCCATCACGATCTATTTTTGAGATAAATTGCGTACATCTCTCTTTCGGCTGAAATTTTTAAAGTTCTCTTTTCGAAAAAGATCAAAATCCGTATGAGGTCATTTATTGAAGCGGAAATGATACACAGAAAACGCAAATAAATCCGCGATATTTTCAAATAGATTTTTTGCCAAATTTCGTGTTTTTGGAAGGCCAGTTCCCGCCGTTCTAGTAGATGGATTTTCACGAAGAAGATTTTATATCATCCGAAACGTAAAAAACCTTATTGATCGCGGGTACCCATATCATTCAGTTGACAGATCTAAAAATTTGGCCCCAAAAATAGGTTTTTTAGAAATTTGATCGCACAAAATTCGCACCTTCGGATGAGTATTACTCTGAAGCTGTGCATACTACATACACAAAATACATATCAAATTACGCAGATTCGCGACTACAATAATCTTATAATCGATTTTTATAAATTCCTGTTTGCGTATTAAAGCTAGAAGTAAAATTAAAAAAACACTCAAAATCGAGCTTCAAAATGTCAGCATCATTTAAAGGTAGATGCTGTTATAATTTTGAAAAATGATACATAAGGGGCGTAGTCCCCATTTTGTTGGCTTCTAGTTTTATTTTGACACGAAGACCGTGCAATGAGGGGCTTAGTCACAAATCGATAGAGAACATAAAAAAACTGGTTCGCCTCAACGAGTTTTTACACATTTTTTTACATTAAAGTAGACACAGCTTCCACCAAAATAAAGTTTAGAGGTCAATATCATGAACAGTTTGCAACGACAGATCAATTAACCCAAAACTATTCACTTTTATTCATATACTTAAGTAATTCCCGAGTTATAAAGGCGTGAACCTCCGCTTCAGCTATGTTAAAAAATTGGCAATATTGCCCATATATACGTCAACGTCCGTCGCTAGAAAATATAGCCTTATAAGTCAATCATTGAGTCGCGTATTAAAAAAATAAAACCTTTAGAGGATCTGAATTCCAACCAGACTGATAGAGTTGATAATTACTTTGACTTTTTTACAAAACAGTAAAAATGTTTAACTAATATTAACTTATTATGTGTTTTTGGTACTAGTTTTTATACCCTTCACCACACTGTGGTACAGGGTATTATGTCTTTGTGCATATGTTTGTAACAGGCAAAAATAATTGAGATAGACCCATGGTTCCTTTTGAGAATATGCATAGAATCACTTTCTAAGTCGATTTATGCATGTCCGTCCGTCCGTCTGTCTGTCCATGTTAAATTGTAAACAAAGTACAGGTCGCATTTATGATCCGAATTGGATGAAATTTGGCATAGGTCACTTATTCGGCCCAAGGACGAACCCTATTGAAATTAGGAAAAATCGGTTCAGATTTAGATATAGCTCCCATATATATATTTAACCGATTTAATGTAAACGGTCCCTATATATCTTTCGATTTCCACGAAATTTGGTACAGGCTAATCATTTAGGCCTATAATGATGTCTGCCAATTTTCGTGAAAATCGGTGCAGATTTAGATATAGCTCCCATATATAGTTTTGTCCGATTTCAGGTAAATGGTGCCCCAAAGTCCCTATATATCTTTTGATTTGCACGAAATTTGGCATAACGTACTGAATTAAGCCTAGAGTGATGTCTGCCAAGTTTCGTGAAAATCGGTCCAGATTTAGATATAGCTCCCATATATAGTTTCGTCCGATTTCATGTAAATGGTGCCCTAATGTTCTTATATATCTTCCGATTTGCACGAAATTTGGTATAACGTACTGAAATGAGCCTAGAATGATGTCTGCGTTGTTTCGAGAAAATCGGTCCAGATTTAGATATAGCTCCCATATATAGCTTCGTCCGATTACATGTAAATGGTGCACCAAAGTCCCTATATATCCTTCGATTTGCACGAAATTTGGCATAACGTACTTAATTGAGCCCAGAATGATGTCTGCCAATTTTCGTGAAAATCGGTGCAGATTTAGATATAGCTCCCATATATAGTTTTGTCCGATTTCAGGTAAATGGTGCCCCAAAGTCCATATATATCTTTTGATTTGCACGAAATTTGGCATAACGTACTGAATTAAGCCTAGAGTGATGTCTGCCAAGTTTCGTGAAAATCGGTCCAGATTTAGATATAGCTCCCATATATAGTTTCGTCCGATTTCATGTAAATGGTGCCCTAATGTTCTTATATATCTTCCGATTTGCACGAAATTTGGTATAACGTACTGAATTGAGCCTAGAATGATGTCTGCGTTGTTTCGAGAAAATCGGTCCAGATTTAGATATAGCTCCCATATATAGCTTCGTCCGATTACATGTAAATGGTGCACCAAAGTCCCTATATATCCTTCGATTTGCACGAAATTTGGCATAACGTACTTAATTGAGCCCAGAATGATGTCTGCCAAGTTTCGTGAAAATCGGTCCAGATTTAGATATAGCTCCCATATATAGTTTCGTTCGATTTCATATAAATGATGCCCCAAAGTCCCTATATATCTTTGATTTGCACGAAATTTGGCATAACGTACTGAATTAAGCCTAGAGTGATGTCTGCCAAGTTTCGAGAAAATCGGTCCAGATTTAGATATAGCTCCCATATATAGTTTCGTCCGATTTCATGTAAATGGTGCCCTAAAGTCCCTATATATCTTTCGATTTGCACGAAATTTGGCATAACGTACTGAAATGAGCCTAGAATGATGTCTGCCAAGTTTCGAGAAAATCGGTCCAGATTTAGATAAAGCTCCCATATATAGTTTCGTCCGATTACATGTAAATGGTGCACCAAAGTCCCTATATATCCTTCGATATGCACGAAATGTGGCATAACGTACTTAATTGAGCCCAGAATGATGTCTGCCAAGTTTCATGAAAATCGGTCCTGATTTAGATATATCTTCCATATATAGTTTCGTCCGATTTCATGTAAATGGTGCACCAAAGTCCCTATATATCTTTTGATTTGCACGAAATTTGGTACAGCCTAATCATTTAGGCCTAGAATGATGTCTGCCAAGTTTCGTGAAAATAGGTCAAGATTTACATATAGCTCCCATATATAGTTTCGTCCGATTTCATGTAAATGTTGCACCAAAGTCCCTATATATCTTTCGTTTTGCACAAAATTTGGCATAACGTACTGAATTGAGCCTAGAGTGATGTCTGCGTTGTTTCGTGAAAATCGGTCCAGATTTAGATATAGCTCCCTTTTATTATAGATTAATTTTAAGTAATTGACGCACCAAGAACCAATAGGAACAAAACGTTCTGAAATTAGTATAACCTATCCTGTGACAAGTTTGTTTGAAATCGCTTAATCCATATCTATTTTCGCCCGATTTCAAGTAAATTGGGCATCAAACTCCTCATGTTAGTCAGTTTGACATCAAATTTTGCACAACGTACAAAATTGAGCATAGAATTATGTAGTTGCGTTTTCTAGAAGTACAGACATAGCCCAACGGATGACCCATTTATATTTGTTTGAAGTCGATTTACATACTTTATGGATAGATCTACGTAGATTCACATTTAGATAAATATCACATATTTTATTTCATCCAATTTCATGCTAATAGTCCTGTTTAATATACCCATAGTGGTGAAGGGTATCATATAGTCGGCCCCGTCCGACTTTACTATTTTCCTTACTGGTTAAAATTAAGTATCATACGACAATAACAAGCCATAAAGTTTTATTCAACAGATACGAATAAGTACTGAGCTCTAAAAAAGTGACGAATGTGCCCCAGTCACCCCTGCAGTTCTATAATGGTACCCCTGATTTTTCTGTATTTTGGGAGTTTTATACACGTTTTTCAAAAGAAGAATTAGAATTCTGGATTCACACCGATCTGCCCAAAAAAAATTAACAACTTTGACCCATGTTTGGAGATAGCCCCCAGATAACAGTTCGTAATTTTGATGGTTGTGGACACATGTTGCCACCTAATTGTTTATAATTATACCACCCTTCACCAAACTGTTGTACATGGTATTATGTCTTTGTGTATATGCTTGTAACAGGTAAACGGAAAGGAGACAAGGAACCATGTTCGTTTTGAGAATATGCATAGAATCACCTTCTGAGTATATTTATGCATGTCCGTATTTTCGTCTGCCCATGTATTCTTGTGAACAATGTGCAGTTCTGATTTGGATGAAATTTGGCACAAGTCACTTATATGGCCCAAGTACGAACCCTACCGAAATTGGACAATCGGTTCAGATTTAGATATAGCTCCCACATATAGTTTCCTCCGAGGTAAATTGTGTACCAAACTCCCAATATTTGTCCGTTTAGGATTTTGCACAGCGTACGGAATTAAGTCCAGTTTGATGTTTGTGAAATTTTGTTGAAATCGATTCAGATTTAGATATACCTCCGATTTTAGGTAAATGGTATACCAAACTCCCAATATTAGTCCGATTACGACAAAATTTTACACAGAGTACTTATTTAGGTCCCGCTTGAAATCGGTTTAGATTTAGATATATAGTTTCGTCCGATTTTAGGTAAATGGTGTACCAAACTACCAATATTTGTCCGATTGAGACCCAATTTTGCATAACGAACTGAATTTGTATTATTATACCCTTCATTACACCGTGGTGTCTTTGTGCATATGTTTGTAACAGGCAAAAAGAAAACGCGATAGACACATGGTTCGTTTTGAGAATATACTTAGAATCACTTTCTTAGTCGATTTACCCATGTCCGTCTGTCCATGTTAAATTTAAAACAAAGTACAGGTCGCATTTATGATCCGATTTGGATGAAATTTGGCATAGGTCACTTATTTTGCCCAAGGAAGAACCGGTTCAGAAAAATCGGTTCAGATTTAGATATAGCTTCCACATATATTTTCGTCCGATTTAATGTAAATGGTGTACCAAAGTCCCTATATATCTTTCGATTTGCACGAAATTTGGCACAGCGTAATGTCTCGTTAGATCTTGAATGATGTGTGTTAAGTTTCCTGAAAATCCGTTCTGATTTAGATATAGCTCCCATATATATTTTCGTGCGATTTAATGTAAATGGTCCACCAAAGTCCCTATATACCTTTCGATTTGCACGAAATGTGGCACAGCGTAATGAATTAGGTCTAGAATGATGTGTGTTAAGTTTCGGTTGCAGAATAACATGTTTATTGATCCAATTTCATTTTACTGGTCTTTTAAAAATGCGACGTCTTTTATAATTCATCTGTTGAATATACCCAAAGTGGTGAAGGGTATCATATAGTCGGTTCCGTCCGACTTTACTACTTTCCTTACTGTTTTTTTTTTTGTTTTGTTGAAATCCATTCAGATTTATATATAGGTCCCTTATGTCGTCCGATTTTATCTAAATGGTGCACCAAATAACCAAATAACTTTGGATTCTCATTGAGTAGAAAATGTCACAAAAAAAGATAATGCAGCATACCGATTAGCATATATCAATTTTTCTTCAAATCAATGCATATTTACATAAAGCTCTCATAGATAATTTGGGATTAAGTGTTGCATATGGATTTATTTCAATATGTTCATATATTTATAGGAATAACTTATTTAATATTGTACGATTTTATGTCAATGATCCTCCAATGAAGTTATGCCTATTGTATCGAAAGGTTATTCTGCATATACGATCAAAATCACTAAATAAGGACCCAACGTCCTACGCTTCGTTGAAGTCGGGGGTAAATGATATCATAATTTGGACACGATTTTTTAGAAGTTGCCTCTGGTTTTGCATTTGTATTTTGAAACCTTAATGTGTTCTTTAAAATGTAATCAACAGATTTGTGTATCAGCGCAAATAAAATCAATTCAGGCGTTTCATATTGGGGCTTTAGGACGACTCGTGAAAGTAAAAAAACACGATCAAAATTATGCCGGAAATTAAATGTATAACTGTTATTGTTTTTTTTTTTTTCTAATGGATACACGATTAGGCCTTGTGGTCTTCTATATTCTATCCTAGGTTATTCGAAACCCCTTTGAACAAATTTGCCTCCCTAAGCTGGAATTCGAACTCTGGACCTATCGATTTTAGTCTGTGCAAAGATAAATTATATCTCACATAGAGAAAACATTCTGAAATTTTTTTTCCATTTGTAGATAAATGGTCTTTGATAGCCTGTCCTAGGTTATTGGACTGCCATCTATGGTTGCCTAGAAGGAACGTCTCCTTGAATTTAATGCTGTGGTAGGGGCTCTTGCTTATTTAGTGCGACCATTTTCCTCTGAATATATTAGAAATATTGAACAAATTAGCTTTCCTCAGTTGTAATCCTGGACCGATCAATTCTAATCTGCATTACTCAACTTCCTAACCTAATATGTTTCTAATAAGGAGAAAACATTTTGAATATTTTACCATTTGTCAACATACATTAATCTGTAGTCCTGAGAGAAATTAACATACAAATGTCACGGATCAATGCCCCCTACAGGCTTGGGTATAGCTCTGTGGATAACTTTTTATTTCTAACTCATCTTGTATATGAACTTTCCTAATAAAATAACCTATTTGTCGTATTAAATGTTCTCCCAATTCCACTGTAAAAACACTTTGCATTTCATTTAATATAATTTGTTCAATGTTATTTGCACATTGGCAAAAGTACCAGTCGCACCATTACAGATTTGGCTTTTGAAATGGTTTTGCGGTGTTATTATTATGAAATATTTATAAGCATTATTGTCTGCAATTGGAATTTTCGTATTAAAATAAACTGAATACTTGGCAAAAGCGACATTGGCGAATTTAAGAGTAGAGTGGCCTTGATGTGGGCTCCAAAGCAAAAAGGGTGGAGTTGCGTCCAATATCAAACATACTATGATGGGAGATATTGAACTAATTGAAAAACCAATGGATAGGATGGATTGAAATGGATAGTTGGCGGAATCTTCAACAATTATTATATAAGTGAATTTTCAAATATATTTCTTTAACATTACAAATATATTTATTCTGATAATATATGCAATATGGGGTCTCCCATAAATATTAGAAGCTATACACGGAATGACAACTTAAGGGAACCCATTCCAGGTTTCAAAAATTTAATTTTGTATTTTGATTTTATTGGAACGTACACTAATTCAAGAATGTCCCTATAAATTTTGTGAAAAATTGAAAAGTGAAAATCTCAACAATTTTTGAAGATATAGCCGACTTATTGTGTTAGCATCAGGTGACAGCAAGAGGGCTTCTCAAACTTTAAACACGTTTTTCTCCAAACAGCGTTTTTGCGAATGGAGGGCACGATAACTCAAAAACTAATAACCCAATCGATTTTAGGGACATTTCCCTTTTAGTGTATAGCTATCGTATGAACTAGGATAAAGCAAATCAGTAAAGATCTTCCTTATTTTTCAACTTAGTTTGTGGTCAAAAATAGGCGATTTTCCAAATGTTCCCTTAATACATTCTTCATAACCTGTATGTGATATAAAAATAACTGGCCCTACCAAATGGTTTACCTTACAGTTACACAACTGCATAAATCCATGTCGCATCTAGCCATTTATATGCGGTTAAAAAACTGTCCTTTCGGGTATCAAATGATTCACATATCATTGGTTATAATCTCTACAATTAATTTAATTAATCGGCGGTTTTATTCATGCTTTGTAATCCAATAACAATGCCGTTGAAGCTGATGCGTGGGATGGCCATACAAGCGCCAAAAAAATTAATAATATGAAATTGGTGGACAAATAAGGGAGACAGAGTTATTTTGTATCTCGTCAACATTCATGGGTGACTGTTTCAGTACTTTATGCCGGAAATTCATTAATAAATTCGATAAAAAAACACGATAATAGGTTGTAATTGAGAAACAGACAATAAAATTTTTAAATATACTTTTATACCCTACAAAACTATGTTGTCAGGGTATTATAGCTTTGTGTAGCCCCAAAAGTTTGTAACGCCGCGAAATATTGGTCCTAGACCCACCTTTAAGTATACCGATCGGCATATCTCGACTTGTTGAGTTGATCTAGACATGTGTGTCCGTCCGTCCGTCTGTCCATTATAATTTGTAAACACGATACAGGCCACAGTTATGGACCAATCTTCACGAAATTTTGCATGTAAAATTGGTTCTGGCCAATGACGACCCCCATTGTTTTTGGTAAAGATCGGGTAATATTTACATGGAGAAGCTGATCGGGCTTAAGAATAAGCATGCCTGTTTTGATAAAGATCGGTCAATATTTAGCGTGTCAAATGGACCCTGACTTTTGTGTGAAAAATCACAAAATTTTTATTCTGGGGTGTATATACTTGCTCCTGATATATACCCGAGAAATTGATAGTATATCCAAAAGGAGTTGTTGACATTCAAATTGAATTATATGACTGTATGTACTCTGATGTGGGAGTTATACGTAATTAGGTGCAACTAACGTAACTATGTGCATAGTATTACTATTACTCCATTAGTGGACGGAAATGTCGCGCTGATCGATTTGAAATTGTAAAGGAAGTTCCGATTATGGTCAAGGACGACGCCTATAGTTTTCGGTGAAGTTGAGATTTCATTCAGGGGGTGCAATGAATTTTGTCACATTTTCTAGTCGCTCTAGAGGCAATTATTATATGCAGAACATCGCATGTTTTACAAGGTGAAGGAGATGTGACCAAATACTTAGAGCGGCTGTTTAGATGATGATCGGTTAATATTCCGAGGGTCAAATCAACCAAAACATAAAGTGCCAAGTTTATTATTTTATGGCGTAAAAATTCACTTCAAGAAAAATAATGGAAAATATGCCAGGGCTAGAAAGTTGAGCTTTTGACCTGTAATCGATCAAGAGGGTGCAAATATCACAAAATATTGTCCAGTTTCAGAATATAGAACCCAGAAAGTTAGAGTTCCGTGGTAGTTGTGTAGGGTATCATATGGTCGGCCCCGTCCGACTATACTGCTCCGCTCTCTGGTTAAATATATTTTTACACATACGTTGGAGTGTATATTAAATTTGTATTTCCGATATCCTCACCACGAAAGATTTGTCGTAGACCCCATAAAGTTTATATTCTTGGTAAAAATCAAATTGTATGTCGATTAATGCATGTCTGCCTGTTATTTTAAATCGGTGCCCCAAAGTCCCTATATATCTTTCGATTTGCACGAAATTTGGCATAACGTACTTAATTGAGCCTAGAAGGATGTCTGCCAAGTTTTATGAAAATCAGTCCAGATTTCTATATAGCTCCCACTTATAGTTTCGTCCGATTTCATGTAAATGGTGCCCCAAAGTCCCTATATATCTTTCGATTTGCACGAAATTTGGTACAGCCTAATCATTTAGATCTAGAATGATATATGAAAAGTTTCGTGGAAATTGGTCCAGATTTAGATATAGCTCCAATATATAGTTTCGTCCGATTTCATGTAAATGGTACCCCAAAGTCCCTATATATCTTTCGATTTGCACGAAATTTGGCATAACGTACTGAATTGAGCCTAGATTGATGTCTGCGTTGTTTCGTGAAAATCGGTCCACATTTAGATATAGCTCCCTTTTATTATAGATTGATTTTAAGTACTTGACGCACCAAGGAACCAATAGGAACAAAACGTTCTGAAATTAGTATAACGTATCCTGTGACAAGTTTGTTTGAAATCGCTTAATATTTGGCCCGATTTCAAGTAAATTGGGCATCAAACTACTCATGTTAGTCAGTTTGACATCAAATTTTGCACAACGTACAAAATTGAGCATAGAATTATGTAGTTGCGTTTTCTAGAAGTACATACATAGCCCAACGGATGACCTATTTATATTTGTTTGAAGTCGATTTACATACTTTATGGATAGACATATTTATATTTGACCTATTTATATTTGTTTGAAGTCGATTACATACTTTATGGATAGATCTAGGTAGATTCACATTTAGATAAATATCACATATTTTATTTCATCCAATTTCATGTTAATAGTCCTTTTTAATATACCCATAGTGGTGAAGGGTATCATATAGTCGGCCCCGTCCGACTTTACTACTTTCCTTACTGGTTTTAATATACAGCTGCAACATGCGGGGCAGTTATATCAATTCGTGTCCAATATGAATTGAAGCGGATATAAGATATAAGTTGTACCAATCTGGTTAGTCGTGGTAGCTGTTACACTTCTGCTGCAGACCCACTTATTGCAGTATAGGTTGTTAACAAGATTTCTTTGTCAGCTCCCTAAGTGCTGCCGGCTAGCGACTTCAGAATTTTGTTCCTGCTCCTAAACTTATCACAAATAGTTGTGGCAAGCGCTTCCTTTATATGTGTGGAAATGTCGTAGAAAGCATTTGTTGTGCTGTGCTGCTTCCGGAATCCGTGTTGATGATCCGCCAGTGAGTAGAACTCACAAATTCTAGGGTGTAGCAATGCCTCAAGAGTCTTTGCTATTGGCGACAAAAGTGAGATTGGCCTGTGTGCTTCACCTTTGCTGGCATCCTTGCCTGGCTTCAGTTATGGGACCACACTGCCCATTTTTCAGGCATCGGGAACTATTAGGGTTGTTAACGTAAAGTTGAGGACTTTGTTTAAGTACTATACATCTGGCTCATCAAGCTGCTTCAATATCACCGCTGCTTTATCATATTAAATCCGGATCAAGTGCCCTGGATGATTTTCTCCCGGTCTGCTCTACAAACTGCCCGTTGAAAAACAACTCACCAACATCTTCGGATCTATCAAATCAACGCGGTTAAATAAGACAGACGTGGATTCCTGGATTCGAGAGCGACTTAACCGTTGACTACATTTTACCTACTTCGGTATTGATGTTACAGCACTTCAGAAGTTTTAGGCACTTTTTCCGCTTGTGCTCGCCGACTAACCTGTTCACCTCCATCGTCAGTTCTCTGATTTTTGAGGCAAGTAGGTTTAGTACTACGAAGCTTATCAGGCTCATTTGCTAATCCCAACGCTTCTGATGTAAGTTAGGTCTTAATTCGGGTATACGACTGAAAATTCCTTTCTTCTACCCGCGCATCAGAAGGGTTGGGCAGTTCTCTGAAGCGACGATTGGTGTAATTTCTGGAAGGTTATCTAACCTCAATGAAATGATGGTTTGCCACGCCACGACATTTGTCAAACCTGGAGACACGATGGAAATGTCCGGTGAACTTTTGCAGTCTCCTCTTATCCGTTTGGTTATGCCCTTCTTGGCCGTGCTCGGCCAGCGCCATGCCCCTGTAGTCATTACCTAGGACGGAATTCCATAATTTATAATGTGCATTGAAATCCCCCAAAAGATGACTAATGTCTGGCAAGTAACGCGAGGTACAGATATTACGCGTCGGAATGTATAGGTTAAGCACATCTACCTTGGCGGTACCGCACTTGACCACTACCCCCATACATTCCATGTATGGGTCATTAGGGTCTAGCTCATGTCAGATAGGCCTGTACTGGACAGAGTGGTGCAATCTCCAATCTACCTCTCGTGCAATACTTCCTAATGATAATACTTACATAATAAGTCTGAAGACTGCAGGTATTGTTCAGTTTCGTTTCGCCACAACCATAAGTGGCTGCGACGCAGATTGCTGTTGCGGAAATTACGGAGGAATAACGTAATCCGAAGACGATGATGACGTGGACCACAATGATGACAACGACTCGAACCAATGTAGTGCCTTCCGCAATACCGCTGTACCCTTTCTCCGCATCCATTGCATCTCATATACATATCCGTCCGCAGATGTAAAATAGTAAAAAATTTACACGTCGTCCTACAGATGGATTGGATGACATTTGGCACAGTTCAATCGAGTTTATGGTTCCATTTATTTGCAATTTTGGTTTCGTATGTTCGGTTCAGATTTATTTGATGTTAAAGATACACCTCGCACGGGTAAGCCGGGCGTCGAAAATGTCGAATAAATCGTAGAAAGGATCGAAGTTGACCGGTATGTTAGCAGTCGCAACATCGCCCAAGAGCTAAAAATCGACCATAAAACTATTTTAAACTATTTACAATTGACCAGAAACGGCCAACAGGAGAGGTGTCGTGTTCCACTAGGATAACGCTAGGCCACACACATCTACAGTTACTCGGGAGCTTGGTTAGGAAGTTCGGACTTGGCACAAGCGATTATCATCTTTTTTTGCATTGCAAAATTTCTTTAATGATAAAAATTGTTTTTTTTGCAAATAAAGATCAGGATTTCTATAATAGAGGCATTATGAAATGGTAATAAATCATACAACAAAACGGTGTATAATTGGCCCAAATCGGACATTCCGAAGCATGTCATCTAGAATGGCATGTGTTAAATTCTATGCAGATTTAGATATTTGTTTAAATGGTGCAGTGAATCCTACGTTTATCCTTTGAAGACGAAATTTAGTATAGACTTCTGAATTTAGTCTATAATGAATTGTGACAAGTTTCGTGAAATTCAGGGGAGATTTAGACATAGCTATAGTTTATAGTTTTTATACCCTCCACCATAGTATGGAGGGTATATTAGTTTTGTTTTTCCGTTTGTAACACATCGAAATAATCATTTCCGACACTATAAAGTATATATATTCTTGATCAGCGTAAAATTCTATGACGATATAGCCATGTCCGTCTGTCTGTCTGTCCGTCTGTCTGTCCGTCTGTCTGTTGTAATCACTCTAGCGTCTAAACGAATGGAGATAGATCGCCAAAATGTTGCATAGAGTCGTCTTTTGTCTGCAGGCAGGTCACGTTCGAAGATGGGCTTTATCGGTCCACGTTTAGGCATAGCTCCCATATAAGGGTACCCCCAAATTTTCGGTATTTTGGGGTTCTTGAGCGCGTTTTTCAACCGAATTCGCTGAATATTGCTACATTGGGTAGTTATTGGGTACTTAATATCACCACAAAAAATTATAAATATAGGTCCACTTTTTCTGGTAGCCCCCATATAACGGTACCTCATAATTCGCAGTATTTTGGGGGTTTTGATCATATTTTTCCGCCGAATTAGCTGTAATTTAGTATTTTGAGTTCTTAATAGGTACCAAATCTCCCCACAAAAAATTATGAATATAGATCAATTTTTTCGGATAGCCCCCATATAAGGATACCCCCAATTTTCGGTATTTTGGGGTTCTTGAACGCGTTTATTAACCGAATATGCTGCAATTTGGTATTTTGTAGTCGTATATGGTAACAAATCTCTCTACCAAAAATTATTAATATTCGCCCCTTTTTTGGGGTAGTCCCCATATAACCCCCTTTTTTATATTAAAATAGTTATCTGATTTGTTACGCGTTTTAATTTTGGTTCTAAGACTCTGTTGTAATCATTTCACCTGTGGAGGATATCGAGATAAACAAGTAGAACGTAAGGTTCGATAATGAACTATAGCCGCATTTAGACCTAGCCCCTGTGTGGAGGTACCAGAAGAAGTGGACCGATATTCCCCATCTTCGAATTTGAACTAAGTTTGGAAGAAATAATAAGATGTGCGAGGTTTGAATGAAATCCAACTTTACTGAAACGGATTTGGTCCAAAGAAAGATGGGGTCTAGAACCAAAATTTCGATGAAGCACATTTTCATTGTGTTAAAGTGTATACACCGTCATTAGCTGTAAGGCTGGAGTTATAATTATCCATTAAAATTTTCTGAAATTTGTATTGTTGTTTACATTATAGTTTACATAATCTGTTTTTAGAAATGTCGGTATAGGTCCACTTTTTGACATGTTCCCTATATTTTCATTTTTTGTACCTGCCCGTATATCTATGGTGGAGGGTATCCAAAGTTCGGCCCGGCCGAACTTAACGCTTTTTCACTTGTTTATATTAAAATAGTTATCTGATTTGGTCCGCGATTTGAATTTGGTTCTAAGACTCTGTTGTAATCATTTCACCTGCGGAGGATAGCTAGATAAAAATTAGAACGTAAGGTTCGATAATGAACTATAGCCGTATTTAGATCTAGCCCCTGTGTGGAGGTTCCAGAATGAGTGAACCGATATTCCCCATTTTCGAATTTGAACTAGGTTTGGAAGAAATAATAAGATGGACAAAGTTTGGATGAAATCTAAATTTTCTAAAACGGATGGGGTCTGGAACCAATATTTCGAAAATTCACATTTTCACCGTGTTAATGTGTATACACCCTCATTAGCCAAAGGCTGAGGGTATATTTATCCATTAACATTTTCTGAAATTTGTATTATGGTATACATAATCCACTTTTTGGTATGTTCCCTATATTTTCATTTCTAGTACCTGTCAGTATATCTATGGTGGAGGGTATCCAAAGTTCGGCCCGGCCGAACTTAACGCTTTTTCACTTGTTCTATATTATATTTGTGTATATAATGCACCAAAGGCCCCATTGTTGTTCGATATACCCGAAATTTTTCATATCATATTAAACAGAAAATAGAATAATGTATTAAATTTCGTTGAAATTGGTTCAGATTTAGATATACATTCCGTATATATATTTTCGGCAGATTATGATCGATTGAGATGAAATTTAGCACTAGGCGAGCTATGTTTGTTCCTGGTTTATTATATATATCTTACTGCACCTTACAATAAGAATAATAGGCGCTCTGTTTTTGCGGAATTCCAGCCCGTCCTTTATAATGCCGCTCAAAAATTAAATTACTTAATATATAGCAATTTTTGCGAAGAAGTTATTTGGGAAATAAACATAATAGGTGTAGTAGGTATGTTTTAGGAAAATTTTAATAATCTATTTTAAATATAGCAAGCTTAATGGAATAGTGCTGCAATTTTCCAATACTGAACATTCCGAAAGTTTCGTTCTTGTCCAGAGCAAATTTTATATAAATTTTAATTTCAATACAACGCATTATATAATTATGTATATTTATTTTTAATATTTACAACCCATTCAACAACGCAGCCCATAGAAGCCACCTCCATCCCTCCCTACCAGCCCAACACACATTCCGAAACGACAGAAATTAATATATATCTGCACATTGAACCGATATGGAATTTCGCTAATAGTGAGCGGTAAAATGTAACAAATATTTATTTACGCATTGGACAAACACTTCTTCCGTCACCAATAAAGAAATACCAAACAAATGTCATTATTGGTTCGCATGCCTGACAGCAACAACGCCAGCAATGTTATTGAATGTTTCCGACGAATAACACCCTGACGATGACAGCATTTTCATCAGATTATATATTGGCAACTGTCGAACAACCATTGGCGATTTTCAGCAATTTGAATTTATGATTTACAAATATTTATCACAATATGACAGATGCAAGTGGCGGCAGCAGCCACAGACACACAAAACACACACACACACAATATCTGACATCAATGAAATTCCAAAAAATATCTACTGTATGGAGAATGAATGTTAATACCCATGTATGTATGTACGTATGTTTGTACTTTCGTTGCGGACTAAACGTGCAATGTTATTGGAAAATGTGTGAGAATAATTTTTTGGATTTTCATATGTATTTCCGCAAATATAAATTGTTATCATGCTGACAACCATTTGCGAACAAAATGAAATACATACAAATTACTCTACATGTGTATGGTAGGTATATGTTATGTATGAAGGCATGCAATTCCACATGTGATGAATAAATACGCGGTAACCATTCACAAAACTAATTTTCATAAAGTCAATACAACTCATGTTGATGTTGTTCAATCAACATTCCAAATATTGAAACTATTTCATAATTCCCATAAAGTTGTATTTGGTTTTCAAAAGATTCGACAAAAAATGTCATTTGAATTGAATACATGATGTTGTATATGGAAATACAGAAAATGACATCTATTAGATTCTATGGGAAATTAAAACGAGTAAAAGGCCATTGACTTCTGTAGTGCCAAACTTCGTATACTCTATACCGTAAATATACTCACAGTTAGTGGCAATAAATTTTCTAAAGCCACTCGGAAGTATACTACACTGCATTGAAAATTTGAATGAACGTTATATAGCAAGATTTTGTAATTAGCAATGCGAAATTATTTAGAATAGGAAAATGGGTACCACAGACCCGTAAGGATAGTTCTTGGTAGGAAAATTTGCAACTCAATTAGAGCTAACTAGCATTTTGCAAAGGATATGCAAAGCAGGTCGTCCATGGGGTATGTGCAGATATTTTTTCACAAACCAAGAACCCAGAATTCCAAATTTTTGTAACGTCAAAATACTGGGACATTTGTATAGATGCTAAGTCTTAACATGGACCATATCGATAACTTTGTACTGAGATATTTCTCAACCTCTAATACCCTGAAATGCAAAATTAGATATACTTCGGTGGCAGAATTCAGCCAAAACCTTCAATAAACCGCACCCACAATGTCACTTATACACATTTCGATTGGAATACATGCCAGCCTCGCTTTCGGTTGTAAAATGTGATGTAGACCGATATACCAATATACTATACCAAAAACCCTAGGAATAATTGTAATAACAATAACTATCTTAAATATTCCAATCTCTATTGACCTAAAATGTTATTTTGATCATCAATTTTATGGGGTCTCCGAAGAACATTTAGAGATGTTGCGAACGAAAAGACGAATTGTATACGTTTTAATTAAATTATTTCACGAAAACGTAACGGGCTGTGCTTCAATGGACTAACACCTTCAAAGTATGGAGAGCTAAACCTGGACCTACATTAATGATTTCTGTACCTAACGAAAAACCAAAATACGAACACCCAACTTATTCCAAAATATAAAATAAATAAATAAATAAAATGAATAATATAAAATAAAACCAGTATCGAAATTAGTACAGTCGGACGGGGCCGACTATATGATACCCTTCACCACTTTCGGTATATCCAACAGATGAAACCTAGAAGACGTCGAATTTTTTAAGGACAAGGAACAAAATTATGAAAACTATATCAAAATCTAATCCGATTTGAACTAAACTTGCCACACGTTATTTTATAGTAACTTCAGTACGTAGAGTACAATTTTGTGCCGATTGGACCCACCATGGTAAAGGATTTAAAACCAACTTCTAGGTTATTCTAACTTGTGAAAAGTTTGGTCGGACGACACCATTTACATTAAATCCGACGAAAATATATATGGGAGCTATATCTAAATCTGGACCGATTTTCAGGAAACTTAACATACATCATTCTAGACTTAATTCATTACGCTATACCAAATTTCGTACAAATTGAATGATATATAGGGACTTTGGAGACCCATTTACCTATAATCGGACGAAAATATATATTGGAGCTATATATAAATCTGATCCGATTTTCACAAAATTTAACACACATCATTCTAAACCTAATTTAGTACACTGTGCCAAACCATTTACATAAAATCGGACGAAAATATATATGGGGGCTATATCTACATCTGGACCGATTTTCAGGAAACTTAACACACATCATTCTAGAGCTAATTCATTACGCTATGCCAAATTTCGTGCAAATCGAAAGATATATAGGGAATATGGTACACCATTTACATAAAATCGGACGAAAATATATGTGGGAGCTATATCTAAATCTGTACCGATTGTTCCCAATTTCAATGGGGTTTATCATTGTGCCAAACAAATAAGCTGTGCCAAATTTCTTCCAATTCGGATCATAAATGCGACCTGTACTTTGTTCACAATTTAACATGGACAGACAGACAGACGGACGGACGGACATGCATAGATCGTCTTAAAAAGTGATTCTATGCATATTCTCAAAAGGAACCATGTGTCTATCTCGTTTCCTTTTGCCTGTTACAGTGTGGTGAAGGGTATAAAAAAAGTGAGGGGAGCAGTATAGTCGGGCGGGGCCGACCATACGATACCCTACACAACTACCACGGAACTATGACTTTCTCCGGAGGTTTATTCCGAGCCTGGGCAATATTTCGTGATATTTGCAACCTCTTGCCCGATTAGAGGTCAACTGCACCTGACCATAACTGGAACCTTATGGAAAATTTCAAAGTTATCAGCGCTATACTTCCACCCCCTATTGTCGTAATGGGTTACTAAATAATATCTGAATACGTAAGCATTCGTAAATATTGAAGTGTTACTCCCATACTCGAGTAGATACATCACTATATTTGGTATCAATTTAAAGGCCAACTACTCCTCTTAGACATACTATCAACTTCTCGGGTCAATGTCCTTCAGGAGTAAATATATACGCCGTAGAATACAAATTTTGTCATTTTTCACAAAAAAGTCAGGGTCCATTTGACCCGCTAAATATTCACCGATCTTTATCAACATCAATAACAGGCATGCTCATTCTTTGGCCCGACCACCTACTCTATGTAAAATTTCACGATGTTCGGGCCATAATTGCGGCCTCTGGAGCGACCAGAAAACCGACAAAAATTTAGTGTTTGGTATATTTCATCCCCTAAATTTTAACCGATCTTTACCAAAAACAATAGGGGTCTTCATTGGCCAGAACCCATCCTACATGCGAAATTTCGTGAAGATTGGTCCATAACTGTGGCCTGTATCGTGTTTACAAGTTATAATGGACAGACGGACGGACACACATGTCTAGATCGATTCCACTAGTCGAGATATAACGATCGGTATACTTAATGGTGGGTCTAGGACCAATATTTCGCGGCGTTACAAACTCTGCATAAAGCTATAATACCCTAACAACATAGATGTGTAGGGTATAAAAACAGCAAGGAAAGTTCAAAATTCGGACGGGGCCGACCACATGATAGCCTTCACCACTTTAATATTTACAATATCCTGTAGATAGAACATACATGGAATCTTTAATATCCTCTGCCAAATTTCGTGTAGATCGAAAAAACGTAGACTCTTTGTAGGCTATCTAAATCTGAACCAATTTCAACAAACCTTATCTCACATAATTTTTTCTTCAATTGCATTCGCTATGCAAAATTTTGCTCAATCGGACAAATATTGGGAGTTTGGTGTATCATTCACATAAAATCGGGCGAAACTATATATGGGAGCTATATATGAATCTGAACCTATTTTTATAGAACTTCACAGACATCAAACTGAACTTAATTCAGTATGCTGTTCAAAATGTTGTCTCTATCGGACAAATATTGGGAGTTTGGCGCACCATTTAGGTGAAATCGGACGAAAATATGTATGGGTGCTATATCTAAATTTCAACCAATTTTCTCCAATTTCAATAGGGTTCGTCCTTATGCCAAACAGATGGGCTGTTCCAAATTTAATCCAATTCGGATCATAAATGCAACCTGTACTTCGCTCACAAAAATACATGGACGGACGGATTCACGAAATTTAGCAGCGAATGGAATATGGAATTTAGTCTAGAATACTTTGGTTAAGTTTGAAACCAGTTCAGATTTAAATATAGCTAACATATAATACATACTTCAGTCTCATTTTATGTAGGTGCAAATGGAGGAGCGAGCCTATGCCTGTTCGCTTTACTTGTAATATTGCATACCGTATTGGATTGAATACGTTTCAGGTTTAGCTATAGCTTCCATATATATTTTCATCCGATTTCATATAAAAGGTGTACCAAATAACTAAAGTTTGTCCGCTTATGACGAATGATGGTCCGCTTATGACGAAGGACCTTGTACATAGGAGCATCTCTTGTGTGTGGTGAAGGGTATCATATAGTCGGCCCGGTCGACTTTTGAACATTCCTTATTGGTTTAGCGATGTCAATAATCCTAGGTTACAGCAAAGCCGGACATGTACTCTTGCCAATATCGTTGGAATTATTGTATACAGTCGTTAATGGCTCCTTTAAGAGGAGATTTTGGATTATATAATCGCCAAACTACGTAAGCAATTGGCAACAGTACAAAATGAAAAAATTCGCTGTTGCAAACATAAATTTACTGTGAAAAAAATTCATTTCGGCCGGGCCCCCAGGGCCGCCCCCCTGCGTACGTCCCTGGCTCCCATATATATTTTCGTCCGATTTAAGGTAAAAGGTGCACTAAAGTGGCTGTATATCTTTCGATTTGCACGAAATTTGATACAGCGTACTGAATTGAGTCTAGAATGATGAGTAATGAGTTTCGGAAAAATCGGTTCAAATTTAGATATGGCTCACATATACATTTTCGTCCGATTTTAGGTAAAGGGTGCACCAAAGTCCCTATATCCTTGGATTTGCACGAAATTTGGCATAGCGTACTGACATAAGTTTAGAAAGACGTGTGTTGAATTTCGTGAAAATCGGTTCCGATTTAGATATAGCCGATTTTAGGTAAATAGATCATCAAAATCCCTTTATATGTTTCGATTTGCACGAAATTTGGCATAGCATACTGAATTGAGTCTAGAATGATGTGTGTTAAGTTTCGGAAAAATCGGTTCAGATTTCGATACAGCTACCACATATACATATATATAACAAACCACTAATGTTATTCCGATTAACACGAATTTTTGCACAACGTATCAAATTGGGGCTTGAATGACGTTATTGCGTTTCGTTGAAATTGGTGCAGATGTAGGCATAGCTTCCATATGTCTTTCTTTGAAATTACATTTTTAATAGTGCGGCGTACCGAATAGCGTGTATCAATGCTGCTATGAATCGTTATCTATAAATTTGTCCAGTGGTATGCAGTCGACTTTAAATCTGACCGAATGAAATTAAATTTACCATAGGTTGCAGAAAGACATTAGTACGTTCCTTCGAATGAACATTGAAATGCAAGTGTAAGGATACCCAAAGTGGTGAAGGGTATCATATAGTCGGCCCAGTCCGACTTTACTACTTTTCTTACTGGTTATTAATATATGAGATAACATATATCACACCAACAGGGACATAGAACGAATTTTTCCTCATTGTAGTGAAAATTATCAAATTAAATGAGTGCTTATAATATTAAGAACATTATATAAACGATTTGCAAAAACATAATTTTCGAGTATTCTATGAAATAAATTCGCTTTAATTTAATTACTACATTAATTTGTAAAGATGAAGATACATTTCCTTTTTTACAAAAAACAGAAATGTTCTCACATGATTTTCAAAAGGATAAAAGCTAATTACCAACTACCAGCTGTTAATTGCATTTTCATTGCCTAATTGCAGTATGACCTCGGTTACAATCCCTACCACGCTCGCTCGTTCGGTCGGTTTGTGTGATACAACAATTTCCGCAAACGTCAACTGTCGCACTCCCGTTGAACTCCCACATAATTTCGGTGACCATTTAACGCGTTCAATTAATTAAAAACTTTAAAATAATCATCTTTCGCAGTCTCTCACCCCCTAATTTCTGCCCGCTCTCTATCTCTCTCACGCATCTCCACATCTTGTTGTCGTGACAAGAAAATTGTCTTAAGTGCTGAAAATTTATCATATTTCATATAATCCCATCATAATTTTAATTGAGTGTAACTCCAAAAGACAACAACAGCAACAACAACGAGAATAATAACATAACTGCTACTAGTGCAATAACAACAACAACGGTATTATGAATTATTTAGTGTAACTTGAAGTGTTGAACTTAATTAAGGCTCTTAATTAGTTGTTTCCTTTTCGGATTTTATGACTTTAGAATTTCGATGAGTGTTGGTGCGTGTGCATTCGTTTAAATGTGTATTATAAGTTGTAAAATATATGTCATATTTTATAGTCTATCTAAAATTTGAAAAGTTTCCACAACTTGATAACACAAATGAGCCCTAACATAATTGGAAAAGATAACTGTCATTTGGGAAGTGAAGACGAAATGACGAAGTGAATCAGTGGCTATTGTGGGGAAAGGTGGTTATGTCATTTCACAGTTTGTAGGATTCACAAAATTTCTTTAATTTTTAGTTGACCAATAAGATATTCGTCAGATATAGTAGATAACCTTAAAAGTACCTCTCTATCCAATAGTCTTTAAATAATCCCAGTTTCTTTTTCTCTTCAAATTCCTGTAAAAATATCTTCCAACATTTGAATTCGTCATTGAAGTTCTTGCAAATCGAAACAAAAAATATTATCCAGAACAGATTGTGTTAAGTGGTTGCCGGAATGCCGTGTTTCAATAAGTTGTTGTTAATAGCGTCATATTTCAAGACACCTCAACATTCGTACATATGCACGTACATACATAGTTGTTCCATTTGTTTAACTCTAACAGCAACCAAGGCGGCAGATTGTTGAAGTTCGTTGAACATATATGTAAGTTCAAGAGAACATTGTGGATTTCCTTTTGCAATCATTTTGAGTTGCAGGAATGATCCAAATGTTGTTGTTGCTGTTGGACGTAGTAACTGCATGTGTGGAGTGGTAAAGGCTAGAAAATAAATCTTGGTGATTTTCTTTTTTATTTTTTGTGTATATTTCTTCGGCGAAAACAAATAGAAAATTCTTCGCTTGTAAAAGGGTACTGATTTTGGAGTGATAAGAAAAACCACTAGGCTGAGTGAATAAAAATTATATTCAACAACGTTTTCTATGAGTTTTCTGATCACGATCACAAGACTTCGTAAAGATAATAGGTTGTGCAAAGTTTGGTTCAAATCGGATATTCCAATCGCCTGATATTAGATTTATTAATATTGAAAATTTTGACTCTTTGTGGGGGAAGGTACCAGAAGCAGTGGATCAACGGCCCGACAGACAGACGGAAGAATATTTGTAAATCGACTCCAAGTTCTCTGAAACGGATTTGGTTCAAAGAAAAATGGTCTAAAACCAATATTTCGATTGGGCACATTTTCAACTACCACGAACATCTAACTTTCTGCGTTTATGTATTCTAAGCGTGGCAACCTATTGACCGATGCATATTTTCCAAATCTTGTTTTCCCGAGGTGAATATTTACACCATCACTTTAGGTTTTGGTTGATTTGACCCTCGGAATATTGACCGAACATCATCTAAACAGCCGTTCAAATTATTTGGTCAGATCCCCTGCACAGTGTAAAATATGTAATGTTCTACATATAATAATGGCCTCTAGTGCGACTAGAATTTGACAAAAATAAAGTTTTCGGTTTCCGAAAATTATAGGCGTCATCCTTTAGATTTACATATAGTTCCGTATATATATATATACGACCGATTTGATCTAAATTGTGCGGTAAATACTTAACGTGTTTCCAAATGCAATGAAATTTTGCTAAACGACCCTAATTGAGCTCAGAATGACATTATTGACATAATTTTGTCCGATTCCGATTTGGTACGCCGACGACTTTAAGGGAGCCCTCCCCCATTCACCGTGTCAACAAATTTTATTTAGTTTTTCGAATCTACACTAATTCAAGAGTGTCCCTACAAAATTTCAAGTGAAAATCTCAAGAAATTTCAGTAGTGTTGGTTTATTTGGGATAACATTTTTATTTTGTTTTTGCAAAATAGTCAGGCTGAATCCCAGTTTGTTGTTTTTATAAAAAACAACTATTTATTAGTGGGGAATGTATGGCATTGTTTGCCGAGGGGTAAGGCAGGGAAAATTTCAAGATTTCTCAAGAAATCTTGAAGATATAGCCGATTTATTTTGTCAGCATCAGTTGACGGCAAGAGTGATTCCTTATTTTTATACCCTCCACCATAGTATGGAGGGTATATTGATTTTGTTTTTCCGTTTGTAACTTATCGAAATAATCATTTCCGATCCTATAAAGTATATGTATTCTTGATCATCGTAAAATTCTATGACGATATAGCCATGTCCGTCTGTTTGTTGTAATCACTCTAGCCTCCAAACGAATTGAAATAAATCGCCAAAATTTTGCATAGAGTCTTTTGTCTGCAGACAGGTCAAGTTCGAAGATGGGATTTATCGATCCACGTTTAGGCATATCTTTCGATTTGCACGAAATTTGGCATAGCGAACTGAATTAGGTCTAGAATTGTGTGTGTTAAGTTTCGTAAAAATCGGTCCAGATTTCGATATAGCTCAAATATATATTTTCGCCCGATTTAATGTAAATATTGCACCAATGTCATTTTATATACTTCGATTTGGACGAAATTTGGCATTGCGTACTGAAATGAGTCTAGAATGGTGAGTGTTATGTTTCGTGAAAATCGGTTCAGATTTAGATATAGCTCATACATATATTTTCATTCTATTTTATGTAAATTGTGCACTAAAGACCCAAAGTTTGTTCGAGTGGCACACAATTTTGTACAGTGAACTGTAGTTAATATAAATTAATCTCTGGAAAGTCTCGTTGAAATCGGTTTAGATTTAGATATAGCTTCTACATATATATTTTCCGATTTTACACAAAAGTTTGCACAACGTACTGAAATTAACATAGCCTAACGTGTACCAAGTTTAGTAGGAATCGCTGCATATTAAGATATAGCTCACATATATAGTTCCGTCTGATTTTATGTAAATGGTGCAATGACCCAAAGGCCGATTGACACAAAATTTTGCACAACGTACTGAAGTTAATATAACCTAGCGTGTGGTAAATTTTGTTAAAATCGGTTCAGATTTGGATGGAGCTCCCATATATACTTTCTCCCGATTTGATTTTAAGTAAATGATGCTACAAGAACTCATAACGTATGTGGCCGATATGCACAAACCATACTGAAATTAGTATAACCAAAAAAGTTTCGATGAAATCAGTTAAGACTTCGATATAGCTTATATATATATATATATATATATCTGTTCTCAATTAGGCAATTCGCTAATTCTACCCAACCACCCGAAATAAAACCTGTGTTCATTTTTGATGGCCTTATATAACTGTGGCCTCTTAATCGCAGTGTTTTGGGGACCATTCGGACCACTTTCTGGTGTTTTTAGGAAAAATATTTAAAGTTAGAAACCGTAACATGCATTGGTATTTATTTACCAGCCCACTCAAAATCTTGAAAATATAAAATCGAGAATGGGGGTGTTCCCTTAAGTCTGCCTGATTGAAATGAAATGTAGCATATATTGCCGAATAACATTTGTGTGAATTAATTGAAATCGGTTCGTATATGGGCGTCGTATATTTTGCGTCTGAAAGTCTACAAAAGTGACTATCGATATTTTTAGGATATCATTGGGTAGCACATTTACATACCCACAAATTGTTACATGGATAGGTATAACGTCCGTAAGATCGTGCCACTTTTTTGTTATATTCCCTACACATCAAAATCCAAATCTTTCACTTAATTATAGTACCTTTCCATGTGAAGTTGGAATCGTTTCTAAATAACTGTTAGATATGTCTAAAAAAAACACACACAAGTATATATATTTTCTATTCATTGATCCTCTGTCTAAGGCTTTATGGCCATAGAAAGTATTCTATATATTATAATTTTTGTCTTCCTTATTTATTCTCCACTTTTTTTGTTCCACATACCACATTTTACAGTCGCATAGAACATAAATCTAAGAGTAAATGTTATTGTGAAGAATATCACCAGGACATTTGTCTTTGTATATTTAATATTGAGTAATTCTTCAATAAGGGAGAATAATACACTTAAACAATAAGTTGGTTTTGATTAAATAAAATATATATAGAACCGGATCAACTCCATTTGTATTCCATTTACATATTTGATTTATTTATTTATTTGAACTTAGTAAGTTTTTTATTGGCGCCCAACGTGGAGCTTTTTTCTTCATAATTTCCCTACCATTATTTTATATGGAATTTGTGGATTCAGCATCAAAACTTTACGGAAATCTCCTGAATCTTTCTAACACGTTTTTCCTTTAAGTGTAAGTCTCTATTGCACATACATCAACAAATGTTGTTTAGGTCTATTCACTTCAGATCCAAAACATTTAGTATTGCCATGGAATTTCTATTTTTCAAGTGTTCTTCTAAATTAAACACACATATATCCTTCCTTTCGCAGAAAAAATACACAACATTCTATTAGTTGAGCCATGATCCCTTCACATGGATTCACAAACGAAATCGAACAGCAACAATAATAAATAAAACAGAAACAACAACAACAAGAGAAATTATTTAAGGCTTAAGTTTATGGTACTTTAACTGGCGAAACGGAAACAAAAGCATTAAATCAAATGGTGATGATGGCGATGCCTTATGTGCCGTCTCTTACTGTCGTTGGTCGGCAACGTCCTTTGTCTAACGCCCCAAAAATATATAGTAATGTCGGCGGAAGTAGAGATGAGGGGAAAAGAATGGTAAAAGTGGAAATGGTAATGGTAACAACAAATGACATGGGCCCAAACACAAGCAATCTATTTTCTGTGTTTTAGTTCATTGGAAGGATATGTAATATCCGTTTGGGTTTTATTTCATCATTATACCCTTCACCACTCTGTGGTAAAGGGTATTATGTCTTTGTGCATATGTTTGTAACAGGCAAAAATAATCGAGATAGACACACGGTTCCTTTTGAGAATATGCATAGAATCACTTTCTGAGTCGTTTTATGCATGTCGGTCCGTCCGTCCGTCTGTCTGTCGATGTAAAATTGTAAACAAAGTACAGGTCGCATTTATAATCCGAATTGGATAAAATTTCGCACAGATAACTTATATGGCCCAAGGACGAACCCTATTGAAATTGGGAAAAATCGGTTCAGATTTAGATATAGCTCCCATATATATTTTCGTCCGATTTAATGCAAACGGTCCCTATATATCTTTCGATTTGCACGAAATTTGGTACAGCGTAATGAATTAGGTCTAGAATGATGTGTGTGAAGTTTCGTAAAAATCGGTTCAGATTTGGATATAGCTCCCATATATATTTTCGCCCGATTTACGGTAAATGGTGTACCAAAGTCCCTATATATCTTTCGATATGTACGAAATTTGGCACAGCGTAATGAATTAGGTCTAGAATTATGTGTGTCAAGTTTCGAGAAAATCTGCTCAGATCTAGATATAGCTCCCATATATATTTTCGTCCAATTTAAGGTAAATGGTGTACCAAAGTCTCTATATATACTTCGATTTGCACGAAATCTGGCTTAGCGTACTGAACTAAGTCGAGAACGAAGCTTGTTAAATTTTGTGAACATCGGTTCAGATTTAGTTATAGCTCCCATATATATGTTCGTCCGATTTTAGGTAAATAGTGCACAAAAGTCCCTTTATATGCTTCGATTTGCACAAAATTTTGCTTAGTGTACTAAATTGGCTCTAGAATGATGAGTGGTGAGTTTCGGGAAAATCGGTCGATATTTCGATATAGCTCCCATATATATGTTCGTCCGATTTTATGTAAATGATTCACCAACGTCCCTATATATCCTTCGATTTGCACGAAAGTTGGCACAGCGTACTGAATTAAGTCTAAAAGGAAGTGTGTTAAATTTCGCGTAAATCGGTTCAGATTTAGATATAGCTCCCATATATATTTTCGTCCGATTTTCGGTAGTTTTCCATAAATTTTCCCCATGTTACGCAGACGGCGCTAAATCTGGTCGAATAAAATTAATGTTAGGATAGGTTGGAGAAAGAGGACATGATATTGTTAGGATACATATGTACAATATACCCAAAGTGATGAAGCGTATCATATAGTCGGCCCAGTCCGACTTTACTACTTTCCTTACTGGTTTATATTAAAGTAGTTATTTGATATTTTCCTCGTTTTGAGTTTGGTTCTATGTTTCTGTTGTAATCATTTCACCTTCAAAGGATAGCAAGGAAGATCTGGAGGTATTTGAACGTAAGGTTCGATAATGAACTATAGCCGCATTTAGACCTAGCCCCTGTGTGGAGGTTCCAGAAGGAGTGGAACGATATTCCCCATCTTCGAATTTGAACTATGATTGGAAGAAATAATAAGATGGGCAAAGTTTGAATGAAATCTTAATTTTCTGAAACGGATTTGGTCTAAAGAAACATGGGGTCTAGAACCAATATTTCGATGAGGCACATTTTCACCATGTTAAAGTGTATACACCCTCATTCGCCATAAGGCTGAGGGTATAATTTAATTATCCATTAAAAAATTCTGAAATTTGTATTATGGTTTACATTATGGATTACATAATCCGTTATTAGAAATGTCGGTATAGGTCCACTTTTTGATATGTTCCCTACATTTTCATTTCTATTACCTATCAGTATATCTAAGGTGGAGGGTATCCAAAGTTCGGCCCGGTCGAACTTAACGCTTTTTCACTTGTTTCTCTATTACGAAGTGTGGAAAGGAGATGTTTTATTTTGGGAATAGTTGTATTGTACATTGGCAGTGTGACATTAATCGGAAATTAGCGGTATACAACGACTGGTGAAATAAATATCATTATAAGAAAAAGTAGTAGTGATGGAATACTATTCAGCACGGCAGGGATAGTAAAGGATATATGTAGAAAATTCTCTGGATATATAATATGTTTGCATGAAATCGGAGGAATGTATATGTGAGAACAGGTTTACACTTATAGGGCTTGGGTTTGTCCAAGATATGAATTGTGCGAAACTTTATCTCATTTGGATAATAAATGTGAACCGTATTTGATTTGCAAAAATACATGGGCGACTCAGACAGCGATTCTATGAATATCCTCAGAAGAAACTATAGGTCTATTTCGTTTAATTTTCCATGTTACAAACATATGCTTAAAGACATAATGCCCTATAAAACAACGCAATAAATGGCATAAAAACTCCACCATAGCCCGACCAAACAACAACAATATCTACAGTCACAAAACATTTCCCTACCCCTTTATGGAAAAAAGAGCGATTGTGTTTGTATGTGTGCGTCGAAGATACGGAAGAGGAAATGCGAAAAATGACGGTAGCCATCATTTATATTGAAATAAATATTGTCTAGCAAGGAAATAAACAAAAAACAACAACCCTAAATACATAAAAACTAAGCAATTGTTCTAACATTGAATGTAAAACAAATACATCTTGGACAGAAGGGTATTGAAAAGGTTCGGATTTGCGTTAAGAATTGCTAAAATAAAATAAGCATAAAACTGAAAGTGTTTCCTTTTGAGGCAGAAGAAATGCAAATAAATAAATTACTTACAATTGTCGTAACATTAGCTGTTATTGTTGTTGTTTTCATTACGGAGGGCGAGAAGGAAAGGAAGTAAGCTTTTAACCGTGACCAAATAATTTTCTTTTTACTGGACATTAGGTTACTCCACTCTATAGTTGGGGATGTAATATAACATTGTGTTGAAAAAAAACGAATGTCTGCTTAGTTTGCCTCAAATTTAATCATGTAGAATTTAAGACAATAGCTACTTAATTGTAGTGAAGACGTCTTAACGTTTATAGCATCCAAAACATAAACTATTGCAAATTACCAGACCAGGAAGTATTTTATTGTCCATGAAGTAATTAACACGAAATTAGATTTATGCATAACTAGAGAGAGAGAGACATAAATACAGATGGTCTGACAGTAGATACGCTATGTGATAATGAACTTCATTATAATTTCTCATTTTAAGATCAACTTTTAGCATCCCTTGATTGTTGCTATTTTCCTAAAACATAGTTGTAAAAAGTTTTATGTTTTCTCTACTTCCCAAATTAGATTAAAAGTTCAAGAGATTTATAAATTCGGTAATTCGTGATTGTTGGGGACCACCTAGTTCTGAGGGATGGTTAAGAACTCTTTGATGCATCCAATATATAAATCTGGCCAGATTTTATAACCAGTAAGGAAAGTAGTAAAGTCGGACGGGGCCGACTATATGATACCCTTCATCACTATGGGTATATTTAACAGGACTATTAACATTAAATTGGATGAAATAAAATATGTGATATTTATCTAAAAGTTAATCTACCTAGATATATCCATAAACATGTCATTCGTTTGTTACAATGTGACAAAAGTGTGTAAATCGACTTCAAACAAATATAAATATAACATCCGTTGGGCTATGTCTGTACTCTAGACAACGCAACTACGTTATTCTATGCTCAATTTTGTACGTTGTGCAAAATTTGATGTCATGAGGAGTTTGATGCCCAATTTACTTGAAATCGGGCGAAAATATATATGGAAGCTCTAACCAAATATTAAGCAATTTCAAAGGATATGCAAATCGAAGGATATGTAGGGACTTTGGTGCACCATTTACATAAAATCGGACGAAACTATATATGGGAGCTATATCTAAATCAGGACCGATTTTATCGAAACTTGGCAGACATCACTTTAGGCTCAATTCAGTACGTTATGCCAAATTTCGTGCAAATCGAAGGATATATAGGGACTTTGGTGCACCATTTACATAAAATCAGACGAAGCTATATATGGGAGCTATATCTAAATCAGGACCGATTTTCTCAAAACTTGGCAGACATCACTCTAGGCTCAATTCAGTACGTTATGCCAAATTTCGTGCAAATCGAGAGGACTATGGTGCACCATTTAGATGAAATCGGACGAAACTATATATGGGAGCTATATCTAAATCTGGACCGATTTTCTCGAAACTTGGCAGACATCACTCTATGCTTAATTCAAAACGTTATGCAAAATTTCGTGCAGATCGAAAGATATATAGGCACTTTGGGGCACCATTTACATGAAATCGGACGAAACTATATATGGGAGCTATATCTAAATCTGGACCGATTTTTACGAAACTTGGCAGACATCATCCTAGACCTAAATTATTAGACTGTACCAAATTTCGTGCAAATCGAAAGATATATAGGTACCGTTTATATTAAATCGGTTAAATATATATATATATATATATATATATGGGAGCTATATCTAAATCTGAACCGATTTTTCTCAATTTCAATAGGGTTCGTCCCTGTAGAGCGTCAACAACGAAATTTGGATTCAGGATAACTGTAGGGTTGTGGGATGGGGGGTCAGGATTCAGTTTAAGAAAATAATACTTATGTGTACTAAATGGTACTAAATATTGTACAATTTGAATTTTAGGTGAACCAAGAGAGCTAGAATCATGAAATTTGGACTCAGGATCACTGTGAGGTGTAAGATTGAGATATGTAGGAAGTTTTGGGGTAGGAAGTTTTGGGGAAGTTTGGGGTATGTAGGAGGGTTTGGGAATTGGTACTACTTTGTACTAAATTTAGTACCATTTGATTCTTGGGTGAACCGAAAGAGTTGGAATCCTGAAATTTTGATTTATAAACACTGTGAAGGTGTAGGATTGGGGTATGTAGGAAGATTTGGAAATTGGTACAACTGTGTACTAAATTTGGTACAATTTAAATTGTGGGTGAACCGATAGAGTTAGAATCCTGAAACTTGGATTGGATGGGGTGTAGCATTGGGTATGTAGGAAGTTTTGGAAATTGGTACAACTATGTACTAAATTTGGTACAATTTGAATTGTGGGTGAACCGATAGAGTTGGAATCCTAAAACTTGAATTTAGGATCACTGTGGTGGTGTAGATTTGGGATAAGTTGAACGTTTTGGAAATATGTACTACTGTATGCTAAATTTGGTTCAATTTAAATTGTGAGTGAACCAATAGAGTTGGAATCCTGAAATTTGAATTTGGATTTGGGTGAACCTTTAGAGCTCGAATCATGAAATTTGGTACTAAATGGTACTCAAATTTAGTTTATGGCCAATATTAAAATAATATGTTAATACATGTTTAAGTATTTCCTACATTCGCTAACGAAGTTGAGGGCATATGCTAGTAGGCATATATTTTCATATATTTTTCTACGTTATTCCTTATTACTTCTAAAATTTTCTGCGATGGAGAGTACTATGCATTCTACGTGAGAATTTTTAATTTGTCCAACATTCCTGCAAGGAATAATTTTCGTTTGCTGCAAGACCGGCAGCTAATGATGAAGAATTGTTTCCCATATCACATGTTTTCATGTTGTGTAAAAAATTTAGATGAATATCTCTTGGTGATTAAGAAGCTGTAGAAAAATCGATCTTTTTATTTATGGTGGTCTTGAAGCAAATGGGCGATATAATGTTTTATTTTGAAGATCGTATTGATATATAAGAAGCTGTTCTGAAACATTGGTTCAGGGCCCAAATCATGCAGGGTTTTTTGTGTTTACTGTCTTCTTTAGCGGTTACATTTATTTTTATACCCTCCATCGCAGTACATTATTTTCGTCTTCCATTTGTATCACATCCAAATTATAAGTTCCGATGTTATATAGCGTATATACTTTTTGATCAACGTAAATATCGATAATGATACAGAAATGTCGACTCTAATCATCCTAGCCTCTTAACGTCAATGATGGGCTATATCGGTTCACGTTTCAGCGTACTTTTACCAATTTGGCAGTGTGCAGTTAATTTATCTACCACAAATTATCAATATCAGTAAGTTCCGACTTTATAAGGTATATAAATGTTTAATCAGCGTAAAATTCCATGACGATATAGGAATGTCTTGTCTGTCGATTAAAATCACTCTAGCCTCTAAAGTTCAAGTTTGATGACGGGATATATCGGTTCAATTTTAAGCATGTTTTTAAACTGAATTGGCTGTAATTTGGATTTAGTATTATGAGCTGTGTACCTAATCTCTCTACCAAAAATTATCAATATCCGTGCCCTCATAAAACGGTACCAACGATTTTCGATATTTTAAAGATTTTGTTAACATTTTTAACCAGGTTGGCTTGAATGTGATATTTTGGTTTCTAATTGAATACCAAAACTCCCTAACAAAAATTATCAATATTTGCTAACCCCACTTTTGGGGTTAGCCGCCATATCACCACACTGAACTGTGATACAGGGTATCTGTGAACTTAGCAGAGGTCATTTATATGGGACAAGGACGAACCGTGTTAAAATTGGAGAAAATCGGTTCGGATTTAGATACAACTCCCATATCTATTTTCTTCAGATTTTTTGTAAATAGTGCACCAAACTTCTAAGGTGCACCCGATTAGGACAGTGTACACAATTAAGTACAGCTTGATGTCTGTGAAGTTTCATTGAAATCGGTTCAGATGTAGATATAGCTCCCATATATATTATCATCCGATTTTATATAAACGGTGCACAAAACTCCCAAAATTTATCCGATTGAGACATAATGTTTAATTTAGATTTGTATAAAAATAATACTTTTTATTGACCCCTGTTGTGGTCATCAATTATTCGTTAAAATGTATGCGCTACGGTTTATTGCAACCTTGGGTTAGCCTTTTTGACGTTTTAACGAATAATTAATTGTCACTTGTTTGCCGACTCCTTCAAGCATGAAGGAGTATCAATCTGTCAGTCGGACAGACAACACGCATATCGTTGCGAGCACATATCGTTGTGCATAGTAAGGTAATTTCGTTACCAACAACCAAACAATCAATAAACCATTGAATTATTACAAAAACTCTTGTGTTTTTATTCTTCTTTACTTTCACGGCAAACTGCGCTAATTACGTTCACCCCCTCCCCTACGGTCCACTGCTCGACGCATTCGGCGTATCGACTCCCATCGGCGGAGCCCCTCTGAGCTAAACACATAATTTTCGGTCCAGATATTATAAGTTTTGTTCAAATCGGTTCATATTTATATATAGCTCTCGTATATAGTTGCGTCCGATTTTATCTAAATGGTCCACTAAACCCCAAAGGATTTTGCACAGTGTACTGAATTAACTACAGTTTGATGTTTGTAAAACTTTGTTGAAATCGAAACTTCACAGATTTTATTTAAGTGGTGAACCAAACTCCCCATATTTGTCCGATTGAGACAAAATTATCACATCGTGCGTAGTTTTGTTGAAATGGATTCAGATATAGATATAACTCCCATTTATAAGTTCGTTCGAATTTATATAAATGGTGCTTCAAAACCGATTCCGATTCAGACGAAATTTTGCATTACGAATGCAAGTGAGTCAAGAAAGATGTGTGTTAAGGTTAATAAAATTCGGTTTAGATTCAGATATTTTTTGTAAATCATTCATCAATGAGCCTATGTTTGCTCCATATTCTCAAAATTTAGTAGCAGATATGGAATTTAGGCTAGAATGTTTTGTGTTAAGTTAGAAATTAGTTCAGATTTTGTATAGCTCCCATATATAATTTAGTCCAATCTTATGTAATTGTTGCACCATATATCCTGTTTGATTTTGAATAATATATTTTAATTTATATTTTCGTCCGATTTTATGCAAATCGTTCTCTGAGGATCATATGTTTGTTCGCAATTCATGGAATATTGCGAGCGTATTGGATTGAAATGTGTAAATAAGTTCAGGTTTAGATATAGCTTCCATAAATATTTTTTTTATCCGATTTCTTCCACATGGTGCACCCAATAACTAACGTTTGTCCGATTGAAATGTTTCGCCGATCGAGACCAAATTTTGAACAGCGCACTGTGCTGTGCATATATCTCCCATACATAATTTTGTTCGTTTTCATAAAAATTGTGCACCAAAGAATACAAGTCTGCCCGGTAGATATGCAAGTTTTCATATATTTCAGACTGGTATGTATGTTAAATTAGTTAAAATATCAATGTAGATCACACATTTAATTTCGTCTGATTTCATTTCAGTTGTCCTTCAAACATTATATGTCTGTTCCTATCTAAAGGATATAAAGATCTCTTGTATGTATCCAAAGTGGTGAAGTTTATCATAGAGTCGGCCCAATCCGACTTTTGAACATTCCTTGCCAGTTTGAAATGATTTGCTAAGATACGATGTTTAGAGCAACTCTTGTATATATATCAAGTGGTGTATGGTATCAAATAATCGAACCCATCGGCGTCCCCGTCCCCGGAAAATAATTTTTATGTGGCACAGGGACCCCATTTTCCATTTCAATATTTGCATTGACATTAAAAACATGTAAGCAAAATGTTTGCGGTCTGTGTCAAGTGGTTCGCAGTAAATGAGTTTATACCAAATTTTTAGGTAAATACTTGGGTATTTACCCAAGTATTTACCCTCGTCTTTAAAGTATAGTTCTAAATCGATTTGATAACAGAAACCCGGAAATAGAGTGTAAGATGTTGTATTACCGATTCAATATAGTAAATACACAAATAAATACCCGCAAATGGGTATTTACCCACCCCTTGTGCATTTGCCCGGTAAATACCATCTCTAGTCATAATGGTAAAAGATACCAACTAGAGGAGTTACGAATATCTTCTTCATATTACACTATCAGCAGACATTTTGCAACCACCACATTTACCATTAACCAAAGCAGCAGTCTCTCAAACCATTTACAGATCAAATATTTAAATTTATTATCCTTCAGCCTTTGGTGTTTTGTCATTGTTTCTCAATTCTCGAAATTAAAAAAAAAAATAAAAATCTTTCATTTCTTGATTATTTGCCTATGGGGCGCGTGGGGTTTGATGATGCGGTTCAATTTCTGCCAAACGGAAAAATGTCTGGAAAGTTTTTATTGTCTGCGTGTAGACGTCGACGACAACAACAAAAACCACAACAACGACGACAATGACTGACGATTTGCATGTTATGTTTTGTTAACAAATTGCATTTCATTATGAATGATTCTTCAGTTTACGACTTTAAAAGTGTTCATCAAATATTTGAACATTGTTTCTAGTATTGCTACTGGTGGTGGCGGTGGCAGGCAATTGTATGGGGCTGCGGCACAAAGCTATACAATAACTAAAAGGACCTCCTTAATAATAAAATTGTTCTGAAGTGTTTTCTCATTTATGGCGAAAAACTAGTTTGTGGTGTGTAAACATTTCATATGTTGTCTATGTAAACAGATATTTGTGGGGTGTGGTTGGCTGGTTGGATATTGGGCTTAAAAAGTAAATAAGCCTTATTGAGACAAAAGGAAATTAATATTTGACAATTTGTTGTGGAAAGTTGTTTTTTTTTCTTTTGTTTTTATTTCAAAGAATGTGTTTAAGTTATAAATTGATTGTCTGTGTTTTAATTGAACTTCACAAGCGCCACAAGCGAGTGAAGAACCCTTCAAATATATAAAAGTATAATTACTTAAATAAAAAATGCATGTAATTAAATTAACTTCAAAGGGTAAACTAAATATACTATTGAAAAATGCATAACTGTACAAAGTTAATGCCCTTGGTACCTTTTTTCAGTGTGGTAGGATAATTGTATGTAGTATTATGTATTAGCCATTTTTTTGAATCACCTCGTGTGAGACAGCTGAAGGTGAAGTATATAATACATTTCTCATTGAAATATTTTTTTAGGTCCATATAAAATCAGAACAAAATTGTATACCGATTTCGGCATTCCCGTCCGAGGTGGTGAAATTACTACTAAGATCGCAAAATATATAATTGCCGCGTCTTAAACGCATTTTCCAAACAAATTAACTGTACCTTGGCATTCTGTGTTCGTGGTGGTAAGATTCTTTTTGAAATATCCAACATAAAACCAGTGAGCGGAGCGTCTTAAACGCATTTTCCAAACGAATTAACTGTACCATGGCATCCTGTGTTCGTGGTGGTAGGATTCTTTTTGAAATATCCAACATAAAACCAGTGAGCGGAGCAGTATAGTCGAACGGGGCCGACCATACGATACCCTACACAACTACCACGTAACCCTAACTTTCTACAAATCAGGGGCCATTTGACCCGCTAAATAGTGACCGATGTTTATCAAAACAGGCATGCTTATTCTTCGGCCCGATCCCCTTCTCCATGTAAAATTTCGCGATGCTTGGACCATAATTGCGGCCTCAGGAGCGACCAGAAAATCAAAGAAAAATGAAGTTTTTGGTCCATTTCATCCCCTTAATATTAACCGATCTTTACCAAAAACAATAGGGGTCTTCATTGGGCAGAACCCATCCTACATGCAAAATTTCGTGAAGATTGGTCCATAACTGTGACCTGTATCGTGTTTACAAATTATAAAGGACAGACGCACAGACGGACGGACGGACACACATGTCTAGATCGACTCAGCTAGTCGAGATATGACGGTCGGTATACTTAAAGGTGGGTCTAGGACCAATATTACAAACTCTTGGGGCTGCACAAAGCTATAATACCCTGACAACATAGTTGTGTAGGGTATAAAAATTATATGGTCTTACAGATTTCACAATCTGTACTTCGGTCGTTCGATTTTTTTTTAAGTTTGCAGATTTTGTGATTGCTAAGATTTTTGCATTGAAGGCTTTATAGATTTTCCAGTTTTTATCCCCAACTATTATCTATGGAGTACTATACTAAGATTGGTTTCATATGAAGTGAAAGGTATACTGTTCCGATAAGTTGGAAGGTATACTGTTCTAATAAAATAAGCCATTGTGAAGCTGGATTAATCTATGTTCTTCTCAATTTGTCCGACCCTCTAATTTAAGACAGTCTCCACTGATTGATATTGGCATATTGCGATTTACAAATCTTGTTCATATGAAGATAGTTTCTTATTTCAAGGTGAAGCAGCAAGGAAACTAAGCCTATCGGTCTATAGTCTTTTGGTAAAATTTGACTTGATTTTTCGGCTTTATGGATTGAGGTAACATTTATCTTCTTCCACAGTATAAATGTCAAACACAAACAAACAATAAACCCCTCTTTCAGTGTGATTAATACTCCGCTGGTATTATAAAATTCGGTCCTAAAGGCTTAATGGTTAAAAATTGTTTTTCGCCTACACCAATTTTGGAAAATTTATCAGGTCGTTTATTAACCTCTCATCCTCCTCGATTGGTATTAAGTTTCCATAAAGCATTTAGTCCAGGTGCGATCCATTCGTGTAATATTACCTATGGATTTGAGTAACATCACCCACCCCTTATTTCGCATCGGTTTAGGTTATGCTATAGCCTGACACTCCCAATTTTTGACATGCTTTTTATAAATTTTTGGTTCTTAGTAGATGGCAAATCATTCTTATTAAAATGTACGAATATCCGTCCACAATCAAAGGGATCTATATATTTTTATGTACCTATATGGTACAATACCCAAATTTTCGGTATATTGAGGATTTGAATGTCCTTCTGATGGAGAAGGGACCGAGTTTGTTTAATATATCAATTATGGCTAGGTAACCAATGCCACCCATTTGCTCCAGAAGATTATGAACTCCTATCGGTTCATATTTAGATATAGCTCTCATTGAGACAAAATCTTGCAAAGCGTACCGAATTAAGTCCAGTTTAATGTCTGTGATTTTTTCTTGATATCGGTTCAGATTTACATATAGCTCCCATATATAATTTTGCTCAATTTCATATAAATGGTACAACAAAAATCCAAGTCTGCCCGATTGACATGTAAGTTTTCATAGATTTCAGAATGGTATGTGTATGTTTTTTATGGGTTCAAATATCTATGTAGATCACAAATTTAATTTCGCCTTATTCCATTTCAATGTTCTTCCAAAAATGCTATGTGTGATCTATTATCATCTCTTGTATGTACCCAAAGTGGTGAAGGGTATCATATAGTCGACCCCGTCCGACCATAGTAGTTTAGGCTAGGTTGAAAAAGAGGGGTGGCTTACACCACCACATGTCCAATATTAGGACATACACTTAAGCCTATAAGTGGCCTGTTGTGCGCTCTAGAAAAGGAACAATGTTACAAGAAGTCATCTTTGAATTTGATTGTTTAAACGTCTAGGAATTATATTTTATTAGTTAAGTCCTTCAGTTTTTTCCATTCACATCCCCTTAGGTCGGTTATTTCATGATAGATGTCATTTCCTAGGAATTGGTTTCGGAAGCTTGAAAAGGCTGGGTAGTGGCAAAGGAAATATTCTAACGTTTCGCTGTTGTCTCTACACCCTCTACATTAGTTACTTCATCCGCATCCAATCTTGTGAAAGTAGGCACGCAGGCTGTTATGTCCTGTAAAAATACCGGTCGGTCTACTGAATCCTCTTTTCTTTAGTGTTAAAATGTTCTTTGTCTTATCCTCGTTACGGTTTCCCTATTCCTTATTATTCTTATGTTCGTCCGTCTGTTTCAGTCACGCTATCTTCCGAAGGAATAAGGAAAGGCTGCAGGCAAGTCAAGTTCGATAATGAGCTACATATGTACATAGCGTCCATTTAACTATACCCCCACATTTTTGAAATTTTGATGTTGCTTGACGGATTTATTATACCCTACACAACTATGTTGTCAGGGTATTATAGCTTTGTGCAGCCCCAAAAGTTTCTAACGCCGCGAAATATTGGTCCTAGACCCACCTTTAAGTATACCGATCGTCATATCTCGACTAGCTGAGTCGATCTAGACATGTGTGTCCGTCCGTCCGTCCGTCTGTCCATTATAATTTGTAAACACGATACAGGCCACAGTTATGGACCAATCTTCACGAAATTTTGCATGTAGGATGGGTTCTGGCCAATGAAGACCCCTATTGTTTTTGGGAAAGATCGGTTAATATTTAGGGGATGAAATGGACCAAATACTAAATTTTTGTCGGTTTTTCTGGTCGCTCCAGAGGCCGCAACAATGGTCCGAACATCGTGAAATTTTGCATGGAGAAGCAGATCGGGCCAAAGAATAAGCATGCCTGTTTGGAAAAAAATCGGTCAATATTTAGCGGGTCAAATGGACCCTGACTTTTGTGTGAAAAATCACAAAATTTGTATTCTATGGCGTATATGTTTACCCCTGAAGGACATATGCCCGAGAAGTTGATATTATATCCAAGAGGAGTGGTTGACCTTTAAATTAAGACCAATTATATTGTTGTATGTGCTCGGATGTGGGAGTTGCACCTAAATATTTACAGGTATCTCCGTATTCGTATATTATTTAGTAACCCATTATCACTCTGGAGAGCGGAACTATAGCTCTGATCGCTTTGAAATGTTCCATGAGGTTCCAGTTATGGTCAAGGACAACGCCTATAATTTTCGGTGATGATCACATAATAATTTTGGAATGAAGTGGACCGAAAACTTAATTTTTTGTGTTATTTTCGAGTCGATCTATAAACCTCAAATGAAAGCCGAACATCACAACACAACACACGGTGAAGGGAATCTGGATAATAGTTGTACTGAATACTCGTAATATTCGGAAAATATGTCAGTGTGAGGAAGATGTGCTGTTTACCTCTAATCGGGCAAGAGGGTGCAAATATCACGAAATATTGCCCAGTCTCGGAATAAACATCCGCAGAAAATTTGAGTTCCGTGGTAGTTGTGTAGGGTATCGTATGGTCGGCCCCGTCCGACTATACTGCTCCGCTCACTAGTTTTTAAATAATTTGGTATTTTTGGTATCTATTGGAAACCAAATATCTTAACAACAAATTATCGAAAGTGGTCCCAAGATTTCTGTATTATGGAGATTATTATCACGCTCTTCAATGGTATGTTGTGATTTTACTAGGAACCAAATCTCCCTACCAAAGAAATCGATATCGGTCCCTACTTTCGGAATTTTAACTAAATTTGTTGTAGTTTGATATCCTATTTGGTAACAAATCTCCGTACCAAAAATTATTGGTATTCGCCGCCTTTTGTGGGTAGTTTTTATACCCGTTTGTAACTCATCAATATACTCGTTTTCCGGCCCTATAACGTGTATATATATTCTTGACCGTTCTAAAATTTTAAGACGATCAAGCCATGTTCTTTGTTTTGTCCGTTTGTTACCACCCTATCTTCCGAAGGAATTGAGATAGGTTGCTAAAATTTAGCATAGAATACGATAATGGCCTATATCAGTCCACATTTTGGCTTAGCTATTTAATCGTACTTCCCAATTTTCGAGTTACAGATTTCAAATATTATGTTCGAAAATGAACTATATCGATCCACATTTACGCATCGCTTCATTCGAAGATAACTACCGATCTTCAACATTTCATAGAGGTAATACATATATGTCCCCTTAAGGTATTCATATAAGTTTGTCCTCTAAATTGCTATATTTGAGGATTTTAGACACATGTTCCAACCTACAATTTGAGTATTTTGAGATTTTAGGCGAAAATGCCATCGAAAACTGGTGAAATTTGTATTTCGAGTGCAATATTGTTTACAAGATTAATTTAGAATAATCGCCTGTATAGGCCCACTTTTTGGTATAACCCCTATTATGATCCAGTATAATATCGTTCCGCGTGGTTGAGAAACTTCATTACAAATAAATGTCACCACCCTATGGTGAAAATTCTAGAAGAAGTTGCCATCAATAGTGTAGTATTTTTGGTCGTCAGTACCATAAACTTGTTTGCATAGATTCACATATTTGAAATATCTCCTATATAAAAAGTTCGCCCCGACCGAACTCAATGCCTCTTTCACTTGTTTTATAAATTTTATACCCTTCACCACACTGTGGTAAGGGTATTATGTCATTGTGAATATGTTGTAACAGGCAAAAGGAAACAAGATAGACACAAGGTTCCTTTTGAGAATATGCATAGAATCACTTTCTAAGTCGTCCGTCCATCTGTCTTTCTGTCTGTCCACGTTAAATTGTAAACAAAGTAGAGGTCGCATTTATGATTCGAATTGGATGAAATTTGGCACAGCTCATTTATTTGGCCCAAAGACGAACCCTATTGAAATTGGGAAAAATCGGTTCAGATTTAAATATAGCTCCCATATATATTTTATATTTTCCGATTTAAGGTAAATGGGGCTCCAAAGTCTCTATATAACTTTCGATTTGCACGAAATTTGGCATAGGGTACTGAATTAGGTCCCGAATGATGTGTGGTAATGTGAAAATCACTTCCGATTTAGATTTAGCTGTGCATTTAAGACGCAAAGGTTGCCCGACCGGCACACAATTCCGTACAATGTACTGTTCGGTGTTGTTGTTCTGCAGGATGGTGTTGTTGTTCTGCACTATCGAGAAAATCGGGCAGATTCAAATTAAGCTCCCACAAAATTAAGCCGATTGGGACAACATTTTACACAACGTAGTGAAGTTACTATACTCTACCGTGTGTCAAGTTTTGTTGGAATCGGTTCAAATTGGAATATAGCTCCCATATATAGTTTCGTCTGATTTTAAGTAAATTTTGCACTACGCCGATTGTCACAAAATGTTGCACGAAGTTAGAGTAGTCTAACGTGTGCCAAGTTTTTTTAAATCGGTTCAGATTTGGATATAGCTCTCAGACTTAGACCATATTTCCGACCGACTTCGTGATAATTGGGTTCCAAATATTCAACTGGTGTACGATTGATATTTACTTTAAATTGATTTATATAATTTTGTTCTATTTTAACAAACGAATGACATGTTTATGGATTGATCCACGTGGGATCACATTTAGATAAAGGTCACTTATTTTATGTCATCCAATTTCATGTTAATGGTCCTTCAAAAATGCGACGTCTATTAGGATGCATCTGTTTAATATACTTATAGTGGTAAAGGGTATCATATAGTCGACCCCGTCCGACTTTACTACTTTCCTTACTGGTTTTAAAATAGCATCGATTTTTGTTTTTTTAAGTCATATTATTCTAGAATTCCTAAAGCATGTCATTCATATTGAATAGTATCAAATATTTCCGACTATTCCTAAAATTCAATAATTTGAAGTGTTTATCTTATTCAATGCAAAACATTAAGCTCAACATCGATTTCATGTGGACAAAAAATAAAACTCATTTAAGCATTTAACTTCTAAAGCATTATGTCCGGTATTTAAAAATGGAATTAAATTTCCATAATAGTCGTGTACTTAAATGTGACAATTCACTTGCCGCAAATCGCGTACACAAATCATTTCCCATGATAATTTGAAAATTATTTTTATAGAAATCATCATTTAATCGTGTTAATAGACACAAATGTGTTCAAATTCAAATAAGCGGAAGTAAAAAGTGTTACTTCCGTTTTATGTGTTGCACACAAAAACACAAGCACACACACATAGACAATGAGAAAACCGAACAAATGCATTATTACACCTTACAATACCAGATGTTGGATACTACACAGACAGACATACAGACGGACACAGTCGGTTTATGGTATTTCTCATCAGGTGGCACTAATACAAATCCCCTGCCACAGCTTGAATGCAACGATTGATGTCTGTCTGTCCGTGGTTCGGTCTGGTTCAATCAACACGGATTTTGAAGTGCATTATTTTCTGTAAAAAGGATTACATTTCAATTGTTCAACGGGAAGTTGAGGAATGCTTTTGTTTTATTACTGTCGAGAGAGGGCGGAAGAGGATATAAATTAGTCTAGCCATGGTATAGGTTGGTGCAAACGACCGACCAGTCGACCGATTGAACGAGGTCATAAGAGGCCATATTTAATTGAAATTATAATTGATGAACAATTACACGTTTATGCTTTTTATCATTCCATCATTATGACCGCTGACATTATCTCCGACATCATAATTGCTGCTGTTCAGTGGCCAGGGTTTTCGATATTATGTTTTTTTTTTTTTGCCTTGCTATTTGTTATTCCTTCATTTATTTAAATATAAATTAATTAACCAAAAACCACAATTTGTTTAATTGATTTTAACATTCGTTTTTGTTAATTTCTGCTGTAATGATTCTTTTGTATGTATTTGTATTGCGATTGTTTTATTATTTGTAAAGAGGGTTATGGTAATATTGTAGCTAATATATATTTTTTCTTTTTAGCAACAGAGGTAGCTTAATTTTTACATATAAAGTAAGTCGACTATATTATGCGCTAAATTATATGGTATAGTTTAAATGTGTAATCAGTCTGAACAATTTTTCCGAAAATAAACTAAATTCCCATTCCCTTTAAATCCAATGAATGAGAAACACATAACAAATTTGGTTGGTGGGACTGAAAATTACAATCGGAATAAATTAAACAAGACCTTATTGTTGTAAGGTAACCTATATAAAAGTTCGAAAAAATCGAACATATAAGTCACAAATGTATACACTACATGGCACATGGAACAAATGCTGCTCTGTAATGGTTTGTATACCCTCCCAAAAAAGTATTTTATATTTATTATTTCGCTACCCCATAAAGTTTATATATATTCTTGATCAGAAATAAAATAATTCGTAGATTATATGAAAAGTGTTAAGAAAATTTTGGCTATGTTGGGATCTCTGCATTTTATGAATGTGTCCATTCAATGTGCAATGTGGTCCAGTATATGCGGGTAATGTAGACTAGTAAGTTAAAAGGCAGGTGGTGTATTGGTTGTGAGAAATTTCAATTTATTGCAATCTTGGGTAACAATGAATGCAAAAATATATAGGTTCGTGTTTTGGAATAGCCCCCATTTTAGGGTACCGCCCCTTTGCGGCATTTTGAAGTTCCGCATATAGAGTTTTCTAAGGATAGAATCGTAAACATCTTTATACTGTGGTACAATGTATTATGTATTTGTACATATGTTTGTAACAGGCAAAAGGAGACGAGATAGGCATATGGTTCCTTTTGAGAATATGCATTGAATCACTTTCTAAGTCGATTTATCCATGTCCGTCTATCTGTCCATCCATGTTAAATTGTCAACAAGGTACAGGTCGAATTTATGATCCGAATTGGGTAAAATTTTAGCACTGGTCACTTATTTGACCCAAGGACGAACTCTATTGAAATTGGAAAAAATCGGTTCAGATTTAGATATAGCTGAATTATGTCTAGAATGAGTTGTGGTTTGTTTCGATTTCGGTTCAGATTTCGATATAGCTCCTATATATATATATACCCTGCACTAAAGCCCCTACATTACATACGATTTGCACGAAATTTGGCATAGCGTACTGAATTGAGCCTAGATATATGTGTGCTATGTTTGGTGAAAATCGCTTCAGATTTAGATAAAGCTCTCATATATATTTTCGTCCGATTTTTTGTAAATGGTGCACGAAAGTCCCTTCACATCTTTCGATTTGCAGCAAATTTGTCATAGCGTACTGAATTTAGTCCAGAATTATGTGTGCAAAGTTTTGTAAAAATCGCTTGAGAGGTTGATATAGCTATCATATATATTTTTCGTCCGATTTTTTATAAATGGTGCACCGAGGTCCGAATGCTGTATGATTTAAGGTAAGTGGTGCACCAAAGTCCCTATATATTTTTCGATTTGCACGAAATTTGGCATAGCGTACTGAATTTGGTCTAGGTAGATGCGTGCTATGTTTCGTGAAAATCGGTTCAGATTTAGTTGTAGCTCCCACATATTATTTCATCCAAATTTAAGTAAATGGTGCACTAAAAAACCATAGCTAGGCCGATTGACAAAACGTACTGAAATTTATATACATTAATTTCGGGCAAGTTTCCTTGAAATCAGTTCAGATTTAGATATAGCATAGCATCCATATATAATTTCGACCTATTCATGTTAATTGTACACCAAGTAATGAAAGGGTGTCTGATTGAAATTAAATTTGAAACAGTGCAGCACACTGAACAGCGTTTGTTAAGTTTGCTTTAAGTCGATTTACAAAATTTAGCATAAGTTGCAGAATGGCATGTGTAGGGATTGATGTTAATCGGATTATATAGAGATTAAGATCACATATTTATGTTCGTACAATTTCATGTCAAAGTTCCTTCGAAGAGGCGACGTCTGTTAGGATACATATGTATAATATATATATATATATATATATATGGTGGTTTTTATATGGGCCTATGGTTTTTATATGGCCCTATGTTTCGAATCAGTCCCCATGAAAATGTCCCGTTCACCACACTGTGGTGCAGGGTATTATGTAGTTTTGCATATGTTTGTAATAGGCAAAAGGAAACGAGATATATCCATGGTTTCTTTTGAGAATATGCATAGAATCACTTTCTATGTCGATATATGCATATCCGTCCGTCTGTCTGTTAAATTGTAAACAAAGTACAATTCGCATTTATAATCCGATTTGGATGAAATTTGGTACAGTTCATTTGTTCGACCCCTTGGCCCTACTGAAATTAGTGAAAATCGGTTCAGATTTAGATAAAGCTCCCATATATTTTTTCGTCGGATTTTATGTAAATAGTGCACCATTCTGCACTTTATTGCACTGTTTACATAAAACATGTGTAGGGATTGATGTTATTCGGTTTAAATATAGATAAAGATCACATATTTAAGTTCGCTCAATTTCATGTCAATGGGCCTTTAAAATGCGACGTCTGTTAGGATGCATCTCTTAAATATTCCCAAAGGGGTGAATGGTATCATATAGTCGGTCCAGTCCGACTTTACTGCTTTCCTTACTGGCCATTTATAATTGTGTTTTTTAATTTTTTTGGTTCTACATTACAACAACGTTTTTGACATTTATTTGCGCCAACATTTGGGCCGATGCGGTGCACGTTGTGCAAAATTTTGTGCCCATCGGCCTAATTTTGACTTACTGGACCGATATAGCTCATCTTCGAACTTGACCTGCATGCAGACAAAAGACAATTATATCCAAAATGTTGACGATCTATCTAAATTCGAAAAACGAAGAGACGGACAAGCCTAGATTGTCATATGGAGGAGGGGGTATAAAAAAATAGTTGGGTGCAGATATGGGCGCTACCATAAAAAGTGGACCAACATTTATCATGGTACACAATGCGAAATCAAAACACCAAATAACAGCCAATTTGGTTGAATATGAGACTAATATCTTCTGATTTTATCATCAGTATGCTGTAATAGTAAATATTAATTGTTTTTTTTTATTATTTTTTTTTATTTACAAATTTCAACACTATTTTTATATTATCTGCAAAAACTCATAAGTTTATGAACGGTCACAGACGGTCGCAAAATTACGGACAGAGAAGATATCAAGGCATCGACTAGTGCTATAACCATTAAAATATTCTCTGGCACTTCTTCGCACTAGGTTCTGAAACTTCAAATTACTAATAACTTTCACATTCAAATAATTTATGCTAATATTTTGACATATGTCAATGTTAAATAACATTTTTAATATATAAATTATATCCACAAAAAATTAAATTTTGACATTGACCTCTTGTCAAACCGTGACCCACAATGATATAACATTTTACTGGTGTAAAGCTCAAAAGGCCCACATTTGAAATATATAACGTTTTTCCACTCTACCTGAAATTAATTGTTCTGTTCTTTTCCTTCCCCTCGTTTTTCCAAAGAAATTTGTAGCACTTCTGGTGAGTAGATTGGCTATCTCATTACCTATTATGTCGTGGAAAATTATTTATGGCGTTTATACATTGCAGAACAATTTTAGATTTAACAGTTTTCGTAGTCACTGTTTTTAGGTTTGTTTACTATACGTTATTATATTTATTGTACCCAGGCCGGAGTTTAAACTTAACCAGTTTAGACATTCTACAGGCATTTTTAAGTCCAACTGCAATTGTGTAGCTGATCGCATAGTCTGTCAAGTACTACTTTATATTAAAATAATATTTTTTTCTACAGTTTAATTAATAATTTATTAAACTTTGTTGGATTCATATATACACTCATTTAATGAATTTATAAATAATATCGTTAACCTATTCTGTTTTTTTTTTTCATTATTGTAAAATATATACTTTCATCGTCACAAGAGGATAATTAATATAAATATTTATTTCATGGAATATGAATCAAAAAAATAAAAAAGAACAGCAAAATATTAATACAAAGGGGAAAATATTACTTTGAACTTTGAACAAATAATGAATAATTTTAATTTACTTTTCGTTTCAAATGCAATTGAAGCGTAACGATTACGTTAAACGGAATAAATACAAATAAGTATTGAATTTGTATTGCATTATGTTATGTGCGAAAAATTGAGGTAAAACTAAAAAAATTTAAGAACTATTAGGAATATTAATATCAAAATAAAATTAATTGCAAAAAAAAATAATAAATTGCATTAATCTAGACAAATTAATTGGAAATTCCTTCTAACATTTTCAAAATAAATAAAACCTAAGAAAGAGTTATGAGTACTATAAGAGAAAGGTGAGCTATACTTATAGGTATAAACCCAAGTTAATGGAACAATACACAAAATACCGTGCCGATCAAACAGACGCATATTAAACTTGACGTCGTACGAAGTTATATATGGGAACAATAGTTACATCTGATCTATGGAAAAACCAGTAAGGAATTGGGTCTAATATATGCCAAATTTCGGTAAATCGAAGGATATACTTTGGTGCATCATTTACATAAAATCGGACGAAAATATATATGGAAGCTATAACTATATCACATTATACTAACTCAATTCAATACACTATGCCTCATTTCGTGCAAATCGAGACGAAAACATATATGGGAGTTATATTCAAATCTTAACTAATTTTCACGAAACTTGGCACACATTATACGTAATGCCAAATTTTGTGTAAATCGAATCGATGAAGCATATTTCTCACTCGTTGGGTATGTTAACAATAATTTCAGAAACCTTTATAATTGGGTGGAAATGTCAATGGCAGCTCATGTTTAAGCATAGAAGACGTATAACGGTGACCCATACTCTGTATTTTGAGGACTACTTTTCTTAATCAAATTGGCTAAAATTGGTCAAATCGTCCATTTAAAAATTGCAATATCAGGTTCGTTTCAATATAGCACCCTTATTACATTACCGGCCCATTTTCAGTATTTTTAGGTGTTAAGGATTAATGAAGGCTGACATATATACAGGGTTGCCCATATTCGACGGACCCACTTGGCAACGCCATAACTTTTGACAGAGATGTCACATCGCTTAATGACATACCGCGTTTTAAGCGTCAGTCCAAGCAGATTTTTACCATAAACCAATAGACGCCACGCGAGCTCTCTGAAATAGTTGAAATTTACATTCAACAGAAGAAGTCAATTGTGAAAACTCAACGTGCTTTTAAAACATTAAAAAAATGTGAGAAGTGCGCCTTCTAAGAACACCATTAAGCGTTTATACGACTGGTAAGGCTCTTTCTAATCCGAAGAGGCCATATAAAATTCGACCAAGGCGATCGGCCGAGAGTATCGCTGCCGTACGAGCCAGTGTTGAGAGGTCCCCAAGAACATCCCAAAAACGCCGTTCTCAGCAGTTGGGCATGGCACGGTCCACTTTACAACGGATTATTCGCATTGATATGCATTTGTTCCCGTACACAAGCCTCGTCGATTGGAATGGGTCCAAAGAGTCATCGAAATGGCCGAAGATGACGAGCAATTTTGGAACAAAATTATCATGTCCGATGAAGCCCATTTCACATTGAATGGGACCGTAAATAAGCAAAATTGCCGTTTTTACGCCACTGAAAATCCTCAGGAGATTCCAGAAGTGCCTCTTCATGACGAAAAAGTCACAGTTTGGTGCGGCGTTAGTGCGAAAACGGTCATTGGGCCGTTTTTCTTCCAAAATGAAAATGGTCACGCAGTTACCATCAATCAGGAGCGTTATCGCGACATGATGACCAATTTTGTGATGCCAATTATTCGTTGAAAGCGTATGAGGCAGTTCTGGTTTCAACAAGACGGCGCTCCACCGCACACAAGTCGCATAACAATCGATTTTCTGAAGAATTTGTTTCCGGGCCGTTTGATGTCGAAAAGTGGTGATGTGTACGTTCGCCCGATTTGACGCCGCCATACTTTTTCTTGTAGGGATATTTGAAGTCAAAGGTTAACGTTAACAGGCCAAGGACCGTAGAAGAGCTCAAGGACAACATTCGTGAAGAAATAGCCGCTATTCCGGCCGAAATGTTGGCAAAAACGATGGAAAATGCAGCAAAAAGGGCACAATACGTCATCAACGCCAGAGGCGGCCATTTGAGAGATATCATATTCAAAAATTGATGTAAACGAATCTACTTGGAACAAATTAGATGATTAACACTGCCAACCGCCAAATTTTTATTGAAAACCCAGAAAACCAGTAAGGAAAGTAGTAAAGTCGGACGGGGCGGATTTTATGATGCCCTTTACCACTTTGGGCATATTCAGGAGATACGTCATAAGAGCTACGTCGCATTTTTGAAGGATAATTAACATGAAATTGGATGAACTAAAATATTAGATTTTTATCTAAAAGTGACCCGACTTATATAGCCTATAATAAACTTTTCATTTGGACAGATATAGAGTCGTTTGCTACAATGGGACACAATAATGTATATCGGTTAAAAGTGAATATCAATCGTACACTCATTAATATTTTAGAGCCGTATTAACACGAAGTCATTAGAAAATTAATATGGGTTACCTCATTCCATGTTCAATGTTGTACGTTATGCAAAATTGCATGTCAGTCTGAGACACATGAGAGTTTGGAGAACCATTTACTACAATAACTTCAGTACGTTGTGCCTTTTTTTCTTTTTTTTTTGTAGCAATCGTCTATCCTTTGGGTCTTTCCACCGTTTACTTAAAATCGGACGAAACCTAATATAGAAGTTATATCTATATCCAAACGATAGGTTATGGTAACTTCAGTACGTTGTTCAAAATTGTATGTTAATCGGACTAACTCTGGGTTTTTGGTGCAGAATTAACATAAAATCGGACTAAATTTCAACAAAACTTTACACAAGTTGGGCTAACGTTGTGCAAAAAATTGCGGCAATCGGAGATATACCCATGGTTCCAAACCAAACCATGTACCAAAGTCCCTATATATCCTTGGATTTGGATATATAGGGACTTTGAATAAGGTTTAGAATGATGTCTGCCAAGTTTCGTGAAAATCGGTTTATATTTAGATATAGCTCCCATATATATATTTTTGACCGATTTTATGTAAATGGTGCACCAAAGTCCCTATATATCATTCGATTTGCTCGAAATTTGGCATAGCGTATACAATGATGTGTGTTAAGTTTCCTGAAAATCGGTTCAGGTTTAGATAAACAAATTATATTTTTCATCGATTTAAACAAATTAAATCTAAAATGGTGTACCAAATTAATGTAAATGGTCCCTTTTTTCGATTTGCACGAAATTTGGCATAGCGCACTAAATTAAGTCTAAAATGATGTGTGTTAAGTTTCCTAAAAACCGGTTCAGACGTAGATATGGCTCCCATATATAGTTTCGTCCGATTAAATGCAAATCCTTCGATTAACACGAATTTTGGCATAGCGTACCGAATTGAGTTCAGAATGGTGTGTCTTAAGTTTCGGGAAAATCGGTTCAGATTTAAATATAGCTCTCATATATCTTTTCCTTCGATTTAAACAAATTAAATCTATATTGGATTAATGTGTGCATATGTTGATATATACGCTTTATATTATCGTGTGAGTTCGTGCAAATGTTGCACCAAATAATAGCCGTTTCTCCGATCGAGATATATTGTGAACAGCACACTATGCTGCATCATATCAAGTGGTTGCTCATATACGTTCAGATGTACATACACAATATACAATTATGCACGATTTCATACAAATGGTACCCCAAAGAACCCAAGTCCGTTCGATTAACATATGTTTCAGAATTGTATGTGTATAGGTTGTTTTAAATTAGTTCAAATATCTATGTAGTCCACACATTTCATTTCGTCATTTCTTCAGGATTTTGTACATATGAGCATTTCTTGTATTTACCCAAAGTGGTGAACGGTATCATATAATCGGTCCCGCCCGACTTTACTACTTTCCTTACTCGTCTTTTATCTTAGTTTGTGGTCAAAAATAGGCGAATTTTTAAAACAATGTTTTAAAGGTCCGCCATTTTGTTAATTTTTGAGCGAAGTCAAAAATCCTAGTTCCTACGGGAGTCAGATATGTACTCTTTCTATAACCGTTAGAATTTCCTGATTCTAATGTTCTAGTGAGGAGTTATCATGCCCGCCGTCAAAAATAAGAATTTCTTTAATCACCAAAAACAACTACAACCAAATTTTGGAAATTATTTTCAATTATATATGTGTAAAGTTACAAACCTTAACATGCATTCGTATTCATGAAAATCTTGAAAATTTTAACATCGTGAATGGGGGAAGTTCCCTTAAGCGGGAAATATATATGGCGTATTTGTAAAGCGTTAGGCTATAGTGCATTATTTCTAGGAAGAAGTCTTTTATTTACAGGAATCCGTTGTGCCAAATTATAGCCAACCCTATGAGGAAATTCGGTAAAAGACTTTATAATACCGAAAATGGGGCGGGACCTGTATGTAGAAGCTATACCAAAATTTGGACATACATAGAGGAATGTGTATCCCAGAATGACATATTACAGCTACTACAATGGGAATGGAGGAAAGTTGATATTTTTGGTCAGGACATTTTGTACTCAAAGCTTATATCTCTTATAGCTTATAGCCAAATCTTCATAATAAAAATTAGTAATATTATATTATGTTTTAGTTTAGCACCCATATTACAGTACCAACCCATTTTCAGAATTTTGAAAGCTTTAACTGCAGTTTGCATCGATTTGGATGTAAATTGGCATAAAGGGTTTATGAAGAATAACATGTAAATATATACAGAAAATGATCAATAGACACATGTTTTGACATGGCGAATCGTCAGTACAACATCATACACATATTCCCGGGTTTCTGCTATCAACATCGATAAAAAAAATGGATAGTTTTATAGCATTTTAATCACAACTACTGGTATAGAAAATTGGGTCTCTGGATGCATGTTTTGATATAGCCCCCATATAACCGTACCTCCCGATTTAAGGTAATTTTTATATATTATTCACATTTAACAATCAAATTAGATGTAATTTGGCACAGAGAGTTCTACTTTTTGATACCAGTAGTTATTTTGATATAACAAATTTGTGAGCCAAATATTGACAGCTTACATCAAGTGTGTCGCTAATAAAATAGTTTTTACCCAATCTTTGGGTAAATCCTCGGGTATTTATCCTCGTGTTTAGAATATTATAAAACCATCTATTTTGAATCGATTCCAGACACCCGGAAATAGGGTGTAACATATTATATGTAAATACCCGCAAATGGGTATTTACCCGGCAAATACCATCTCTAACCAGTAAGGAAAGTAGTAAAGTCGGGCGGGGCCTTCACCACTTTGGGTATATTCAACAGATGAATGCTAACAGACGTCGAATTCTGCAACCTATACTAAATTTTTCACTTGTTCAGATATAGGGTTGCTTACAATGGGACAAAATGGTCTAAAATCGGGCGAAAATATATGGGCAATATTGCCAATTTTTTAATATTCCATTTTCAAAAAATCAGCTTTTTTGTTTTTGTGGCACATCAATGATTTTTGGTACACATATAGAGAAAAATGTTCTGACTCCGAAACCGTTCGCGATCAAATTTTTGGTTGATGCGCGCAAAAGTTATAGAGTTTTTAATTTTGGGCTTATGAAAAAAATCTTAAAATTACGCCGTTTGTTATATTGACCAAAAACGTTGATATATATCTTCCTCCGTAAAATAAGAATATGAATATATTATAATAATCGCGAAAAAGTTGCACATCTTCGCGAAATATGAGAAAAATAATGAAAATATAGGAGATTACGTAAATATTTTCATTGTATTAATGACATACACACACCTAAAAATTAATTTAAAAATATCTACATTATCTAAACACCATGATGAATCAAAATCACACAAGTCCGTGTAGCGGTTTGTAAATCACAGCGACAACAAAACAAGATATTGAGGAAAAATATTTGTTTTTTGTTCAAAAAATAATGTCATCATATTTATTTTTTTAATTTTATACAAGAAATTTCAGAAAAAATGTTGGAGTTATTCTGCTATTTTACCCGAATTTCGCCGAAAAATTGACATATATAAAACTAATCACTTTTTGTGTATAAGTATACGCCTTGCGGGTTATATCAAGACCCTTTCGATAAATCTTGGGGTTCTATAAATAGGAATATATCTTAAAATAAAATAATATTATGAAATATACATTTTAAATTGCGTGTAAATCGCGTAATTCTCAAAATCATTTGATGCGCATGCGGTTTTCAGTTTCCAATTTATATATATTTTGCGACATTTCATTTGACGGCTAAGATGTGCCGCACGTTACATTGAAGTACCCAAAAAATCGTAAAACGCGAATAATTTCCGAAAACTCCATATGCCATTAACGCGCATCCGATTTCGGTGTGCACCCTAAAAAAATACATCGATCTATACCGATTTCAATGTGGTCCATTAAGAACCATGGATGTGCCAGCACAATCTATTTTTGGGATAAATTGCGTCTAAATCGCGTAATTCTCAAAATAATTTGATGCACATGCGGTTTCCAGGAAGTACTGAAGTTTATCTTCCAATCCATGTATATTTTGCGAAATTTCATTTGACGGCTAAGATGTGCCGCATGTTACATTGAAGTACCCAAAAAATCGTAAAACGCGAATAATTTCCGAAAACTTCATATGCCATTAACGCGCATCCGATTTCGGTGTGTACCCTAAAAAAATACATCGATCTATACCATTTCAATGTGGTCCATTAAGAACCATGGATGTGCCAGCAAAATCTATTTTTGAGATAAATTGCGTACACCTCTCTTTCGGCTGAAGTTTTTAAAGTTCTCTTTTCGAAAAAGATCAAAATCCGTATGAGGTCATTTATTGAAGCAGAAATGATCCACAGAAAACGCAAATTAATCCGCGATATTTTCAAAAACATTTTTTTGCCAAATTTCGTGTTTTTGGAAGGCCAGTTCCCGCCGTTCTAGTAGATGGATTTTCACGAAGAAGATTTTATATCATCCGAAACGTAAAGAACCTTATTGATCGCGGGTACTCATATCATTCAGTTGACAGATCTAAAAATTTGGCCCGAAAAATAGGTTTTTTAGAAATTTGATCGCACAAAATTCGCACCTTCGGATGAGTATTACTCTGAAGCTGTGCATGCTACATACACAAAATACATATCAAATTACGCAGATTCGCGACTACAATAATCTTATAATCGATTTTTATAAATTCCTGTTTGCGTATTAAAACTAAAAGTAAAATTAAAAAACCACTCAAAATCGAGCTTCAAAATGTCAGCATCATTTAAAGGTAGATGCAGTGAAATTTTTGAAAAATGATACATAAGGGGCGTAGTCCCCATTTTGTTGGCTTCTAGTTTTATTTTGACACGAAGACCGTGCAATGAGTGGCTTAGTCACAAATCGATAGGGAACATAAAAAAACTGGTTCGCCTCAACGTGTTTTTACACATTTTTTTACATTAAAGTAGACACAGCTTCCACCAAAATAAAGTTTGGAGGTCAATATCATGAACAGTTTGCAACGATAGATCAATTAACCCAAAACTATTCACTTTTATTCATATACTTAAGTAGTACCCGAGTTATATAGGGGTGAACCTCCGCTTCAGCTATGTTAAAAAATTGGCAATATTGCCCATATATGTAAGCTCTATCCAAATCTGAACGATTTCAAAACTTTCCACTTTTCTAATTTTGTGCAAATCCAAATATGTATAGGGACTTTTGTAAACCCTTTACATTAAATCGGACGATTCACCGATTTTCAGGAAACTTAACACACATCATTCTAGAACCTATTCATTACACGGTGTCAATTTTCGTGCAAATCGAAAGATATATAGGGACTTTGGTACACAATTTACATTAAATCGGACGAATATATATATGGGAGCTATATCTAAATCTGAACCGATTTTCTCCAATAGGGTTCGTCCTTGGACCAATTAAGTGACCTGTGCCAAATTTCATCCAAATCGGATCATAAATGCGACCTGTACTTTGTTAATAAAAATACATGCATGGACGGACAGACGGACATGCATAAATCGACTCAGAAAGTGATTCTATGTATATTCTTAAAAGGAACCATGGGTCAATGTTTAATTTATGTTGAAGTTCCTATTGCAGTTTTCCAATCTGAGTGTCTGTAATTTGGAACATTATAATTTAAAACATATTCCCCATACAATTGTAGCAACTGATTTAAGGATTTCGAATGTACATTACGTGGTGGAGGGTATGAAAATTTCGGCCCGGCCGAACGTTTTTGTTTTCAATTATTCTGTAGAGATTCTCTACTTTACCACCGAGGACCCCATTATCTTAACTGATTCAGAATGTAATTGTTTTTTTGTCGTTGCAACAAAATACATCCATAAATACATCCTCCTCTGTATTGGAAGTACGTCGTAACATTTATGATAGAATGGTATAATAATAACAGAGGGTTATACTTGATCTGATAGAATTCCGCAGGAGATTTTGTTTAGGGTTTTACCAGCATATCGATTGCAATAATTATTTGCTTTCCACAAAAATAATAAATTCCCTATCTCCGTCGTCGTTATTTGCATTTTTTCCGCTTTCCGTAGATTTCATTGAATTTACCCCATCTGTTAAGGGATTTAGAAGCGCTGTCTCGTTACACTGACACTTATTCTTCTGTGCGCAATGTCAGTATGATATCCACTGATTTTTGCTTATGGTTCTAAAAATATTTATAATTTTTAATACCGAAATTTAGACAAAACTTTAAAAAATCGTTATATTTTACAATGACACACGTATTGGAACTGTGCATTTCAATTAATTTTCAATTTCAAATTCATCTAATATCTAATATGTCAAAATAGAAATTTAGTACAAAAGTACTAAAATTTAGAAAGAGAAATTGTACTTAACTCTATTTAACGAAGCCATCCACCCTACATTTAGTACATGACTATTCACAATGGACATCTACAGTGCATTAGAAAATTTGATCTATTGACAGTGTCATTGCAACCACCAACACCATTTGTAATGAAAACCCACACTATTGTAACTCGCACCCTGGCGGTTGCTTTAACACTCTGACCGGTTATAGGGTGGTTGTTTATAAATCATTGCATCGCTCGTAGATGGCGCTATGGCAGCGACTTCAGAACGTTGTAAATGTAATATCGCCCTAATATGAATTACGGCGAATTAAATAATCGCATTTACTTTTAAGGCTTTATGTTTTATTTGACATTCAAAAAATAACAATATTAAATATTATTTCTCACAATAGCGGAAACGGATATACACATTTTTAGTACGGAACAAATTCCCCTAAAGGGATTCACATTTAAAACAACATAATTTATTCATTTATTTGCTATGTTTTGTGAAAAAACAAAACAACAACATCATCATCGCAGCTATCATCAACATTTCCGAAAGGGACCTTAAATAGGAAAATATTTTTTTTTCAGCTTCGTTTGTTTCATTTTGTTTTTTTATTTGGTTATTTCTCGAAACGGATATGATTTTACAGTTGCTTGTTTATATTCCGCTTTAGTGACTAACAAAATCATGCAAAACATGTTTTACATAACGAATTTAAACAATTTATTCCCGAGAAAAAATGATATTAATATATTATTTATATGATGCATGATAGATAGATAGATAAGAGCACACATATACACAAACAAAATTTACATCAGTACATTTTTGTAAACAACAAAATGTTAGGAAGTGTATGAATAAGTTAGTATTTGTCAAATAAACGAAATCAACTTTTGTTCATATTGGATGGATGTGAAGTTAATTTAAAATTGAGAAAAACGTTAAACGAGGGAAATTGTGTTCGCACAATATATAAGATTGAAATTTCATGATAAAATAAGAACACGTGTAAGGCCAACTGCGAATATGGGGAACATATTTCAAAATTCCTCATACAAGTTATCGGATATTATTGAACAAGAAGAACCATCGATGACAAATTATCAGTAAAATATGTATATTCCTTATATGTAGAAACTTGGACTTCTCTGAACAAAGTATAATTTCTGTTTTACATCCACTACAAAATCGTTAATATTGAAAGAGACCGGCAAAATTGGAAGCAATATAAACCAATGAACATAATTTGTTCCCCTCGAATAGAGAAACATTTTATGTCGATTTATGAATTTCCGTCTAACTAGTAAAGTTGTCACTACTATTCGACCATAGAGAGGAATGTATATTAAATTTGTTATTCCATTTGCAGTACTTTGAAATAATTGTCGGAGTAAGTATACATATTCTTGATCACAATAAAATTCTATGTCAACTTGTGCATGCACCTCCGTGAAGTTTTGCAAAAAATTACGAATGACACTTAAAGATCCACAATTTGCTATAGCCCTCATTTAACGATACCCCCAATAATCGGATGTTGGTCACAGTTTTCAACCGAATAAGAATATATAAGACCTATATCAAAATCTGAACTGATTTCAACATACCTTATCACACATCACTTTTTCCCCAATTGCATTCGCTATGCAAAATTTAGCTCGATCGGACAAATATTGGGAGTTTGATGCATCATTCACATAAAATGTTGCATACATAAGTATGGACCTGATTCAGTTCGCTGCGCAACATTTTGTACCAATCGGACAGATATTGTGAGTTTGAAGCATCATTTTCATAAAATCGGACGAAACTATTTGTGGCAGCTATATCTAAATCTGAACCGATTTTAACAATACTTCGCAGATATCAGTCTGAACCTAACTCAGATTTAGAACTGAACCGATTTTAACAAAACTTCGCAGACATCAATCTGAACCAAATTCAATACCCTGTGCAAAATTTTGTCCCAATCGGACAAGTATTGGGAGTTTGGGACATCGTTCACAAAAAATCGGACGAATCTATATATGAGAGCTATATCTAAATCTAAAATGATTTTAACAAAACTTCGCAGATATCAGTCTGGACCTAATCCAGTACTCTGTGCAAAACTTTATCCCAATCAGACAAATATTAGGATTTTGGCATATCATTCCCAAAAAATCGGACGAAACTATATATGGGAGCTATATCTAAATCTAAACCGATTCCAACAAAACTTCGCAGTGCAAAATTTTGTCCCAATCGGACAAATTTTGGGAGTTTGGTGCATTATTTACATAAAATCGGACGAAACTAAATATGGGAGCTACATTTAAATTTAAACCGATTTTGTCCAATTTCAATAGAGTTCGTCCTTAGGCTAAATAAGGGAACTGTGCTAAATTTCATCCAAATCGGATCTTAAATGCAATTTGTACTTTGTTCACAAAAATACATGGACAGACGGATGGACGGATCGACTCAGAAAGTGATTCTATGCATATTCTCAAAAGGAACCACGGGTCTATCTCGATTCCTTTTGCCTGTTCCAAACATATGCACAAAGACCCTGTACCACAGTGTGTCGAAGGGTATAAAAAATTATGACTTGAAATATTGTAACAACTAGAGAGAAATAACCCTTCGCAATAACATATTCAAAATTCTAGCATTTAAGAGATGAACATGCTGCCTTCATCCGAAATAGAATTTGTATGGACCAGTCCAACAACACAAAAATTCCGCATATCGAGTCTGAAGTCAGGAAATGAGCTCGCAATAACCACCACAACTTCAGTGGGATCTTTACCGGCGGACTTCCAGTAGTGCTTTTATTATACATGTTTGGTCCATGCGGACCACCAAACCATAGACGTGTATGTTCAAATTGTTCTAATTGTAGATTCATCATCTTTGGATTAAAACTCTATTTATAGTCTACGGTTCTTCTGCTGAAAGACCAGTATAGACTCGTTGCCCCATGTTATTTTATAACCTCCACCATAGTATGGAGGGCATTTTAATTTTGTCATTCTGTTTGTAACTTACCGAAATATTGATTTCCGACCCTACAAGGTACACATATTGTTGATCAGGGGAAAATTCTAAGACGATCTAGCCATGCCCGTTCGTCTGTTGTGATAGGTTACTGAATTTTTGCATAGGGTTGTTTTTTGTCGGCAGGCAGGTCAGGTTCGAAAATATATCGGTATATATAACGGATAGCCCCATATAACAGATTTTGGACAGATTTTTAACCCGAATTATCTGGAGTTTCGTATTTTGTGCTCTTATTGGGAAATCGTAAACGAAGTGCATGTAGCATTTATGATCAGAATTGTATGCAGTTAGGCACAGCTTATTTATTTGGCCCAAGGACGAACCCTATTGAAATTAGGAAAGATCGATTCAGATATAGATCACATATATATTTTCGTCCGATTTAATGTAAATGGTGCACCAAAGTCCCTATATACCTTTCGATTTGCACAAAATTTGGCATAGAGTACTGAATTTAGTCTAGAATGATGTGTGTTAATTTTCGTGAAATTCGGTTCAGATTTAGATTTAGCTCTCATATATATATATTCGTCCGATTTAATGTAAATGCTGTACCGAAAAGCCTGTGTTTGTTCGTTTTAAACGAAATTTGGAGGAGGTGAGATTAGGATGATGTGTATAAAAGTTGCTATAATCGGTTTAGATTTAGGTATATCCCATATATATGGTTCACCGAGGAGCCTACGTCAGTACACGACATAAAATTGTGGACAGTGCAGTGTTCAATTAGGTCCAGATTTACATACATACTTCATTTTGATCGGTTTCATACAAATGGTACTCCAAAGAGTCGAAATCGAATGGTATGTGTATGGGGATTTTTACATAGGTTCAAATATACATGCAGATCACACATTTAAATTCGTCTGTTCTATCTAAAGGATGTTGTAAATATTAGGAACTCTTGTATGTACCCAATGTGGCGAAGGGTATCATATAGTCGGCCCCGTCCGACTTTTGAACTTTCCTTGCAGGGTTTTTTTTTCTCTTCACAAAAGCCTCGGAGCTGCTCTTTTTAAGGCCGCTTTAGCCTTCCTATAAAGTAAGTGTGGATTCCTTCCCCTTATAACCATTATCTGCGAAACAGACTGGTTGGAATTCCTTCTCGGTAAAGTTCCTTATCTCTACTGTGACCTTAGCTATATATTATCCCCGATTCTTGTGTCGTGTAGGCTAGCATTTATCTATATATTTCTTAATTTATGACTGACCTCATTGTCAATTTATACCAAGCATATTAAGAAAGTGATGTTATCATAGTAATTGTAATAGAATTTAAAATTTTTCACTTATGTAACCAAATTCATCCTTCTGCATATAAATATATATGTATGCATATGCATATATGCACTGCTTGAATATAAGTGTAATTTAGTCAGCCTCTAATTGCACACTCATGCATTTGGCAAAAGTAAATTTTGTGCATTAGTTTTTCGCATAATGAAAATGTTCAAAAATTTTCATTTCATATTGTTTTCTTACATTTTAAGTAGTTTATTTGAGTGCTGCTTGCTACTTATATAACAAACGAAACGAAGTCTTTGTGCATTTGCTGAAAAACTCTTTTGAGTTGCCATTATTTTTTTGGTGGATGGGAGTATGAGAGTATATTTTTCTTTGTCTTATTTTCATAGTGCAAATATAAATATATATTTTAGTAGTTTTATTCAAATTAGATGCATTATTTACAGAACTGGAGTTGTCGTTTTTTAGAAGGAGTATAAAATAAAGGATGTGCATTTTAAGGACTTTATAACAGTTTTCGGAGAAAGATTTGGAATGGGGAAATTTCTTTTGAGTGGAAAAATTTATATTTTTCTAAGAATTCTCACAGATCGCATATAGACTTTTAAAATCTAATAATCCGCTTATAATTAAAGAAAAATGTCTGTAATTTCGGCTGAGTCGAACTTTGAGGTGCACATTACACAGTGGGTTTTTGAAACCTGTATACGAAAATTATTGGTTCACCATAATATTCATTTAATTTTATTAAATTGAAACCAATTTTTCAGGCAACTAATTTCTTTACTGAATAAATCTTTTATCAATATTCAAACAAAACCCGCACATAATAATAAATACCATCACAGTAAATCCCTTATAAATGGCTTTAAATAATATTAATTTATATGATTTAGCTCATTGGTTTATAGGTCATGTTTGTTGCCACTGGCAATAAACCATATTTGTTTAATGCCTTTCAACATACAAAAGCGAATGAGGCAAGCGGAGCATTTCCATATACTCCTATATATTATTCCCGACCAGATAACATCAACAGGCAATAAAAAACATTAGCCATCGCAAACACACACACAATTATATCCTAGCATCTCCCGCAGGAACCGCAATAAAGATTCGAGCCAATCGAGCGCCCAGTATTATACGCCTCAACAACAGCCATTGGCAGGATGGATGCAGCAAAACGATTGGCAAAAAAGAAAAAACCATAAGAAATGGCGCAAAAAAACGACATCTTTTAATGGGGTCATAAAAAACTTTTCTCATAAAAAATATTTTTAATCAGTTAGGAGTAAACAGAAATAAAATGCTGGAAAAACTACAAGAATTAAATGAAATAAAAAGAAGGAAGGAAGGAGAAGAATCAAATACATGCTACAAACATTTAAACAAATCAAACATAAACTAGAGATTTTTTTTCTGTTTAACCCTAATATAGTCCACACCCTTCACCATAGAATTAAGACCATATTAATTTATATTTGGAATCAGAATAACAATCTATGTAGATATAGCCATGTCAGTCTATCTGTAAAATAACGTTGCAATAGTTTGAACAAAAGTGTTTAAGCATTCGGCATTTATCGGGTGGAAAATACCTCTTCGGAAAAAGCTGTCAAATATGAATATGGTTTGTTATAGCCTCCATATTAGGGATCCGGCACCATATTTAATATTTTGAAGGTTCATGTAGCTTCTTTAACCTACGTGGCTTGCATTTGACATTTCCCATTATAAGGATATACATACATTTTCATTTCAGATGTGGCTGCAAATTTTAGGTTCAGCTTCGATGATTTGAAGGTCCAAACTGCATTTTGATCATCATCTTAATAAAATATTATACAACCGAAGTGGCTGTAATTTGCCACTTTAAATTCAATAAGAAAACCCTCCCGAGTAAGTATCAAGATGGACCGATTAAAATACGATCTTTCTCACGTAGGCTCACGGCGAGAATTTGATTGTTTTCAAATTATCCCGAATGATAAAGTTATAAAGAATAAACAAGAATTTGTAATCTCTCGCGAATGTTCGCATTGTAAGAAAAATTCACGAACGATAAAACTTCGCTGCAAGCGTCGTAGATTCGATCTTTCGCCGGCATTCGTTGCTGAAGAACTTTGTTTTGAAAAACTCAAAAACAACGGTACTTAATGCTCGTTAGCGCTGTTAAAAACCACAACAAACAAAACCAGTAAGGAAAGTAGTAAATTCGGACAGGGCCGACTATATTATACCCTTCACCACTATGGGTACATGCAAGACATGTTAATATCTACAATATCCTGTAGATATAGAAATTTCGTATACATCAGTCGGGACCTAATTCAGTACTCTGTGCAGAATTTTGCTTCAATCGGACCAATATTGGGAGTTCGGTGCACAATTTACTTTAAATAACACGAAACTATATACGGGAGCTATATTTAAAACTGAACCGATTTTAACAAAACTTCGCATTCATCAATTACCTTATTTAGTAAGGGAGAGGGGGGCACCTTTGAACACTTTTTGCTTTGAAGCCTTATAAATTTTTTTATTTTATAATTTTTGGTTTCTTATAAATTTTAACTTATAGGTACATATGTAACCTTTAAAATGAATATACATATGACATACTATAAGCTTGATAAATATGTTTTATTACTGTTTTAATGGACGAACTCAAAGTGTTCAAAACTGCCCCCCCAGGGGGGCAGCATTGAACAGGTGTTAGTATTTTCGAACGACATGGTTTTTTGCAGTGTTTATGTTCAAATATATATGTATTGTATTCATTTATATCAGAAATGCATTAATTCATTAAAAATATATAAAAAATGTTCAAAATTTAGATCAAAAGTTATTAAAACATAAAATGAGTTAAAAACAAAAATTAACATGGTGAAAAATACAGTTAATTTCGTAATCTTATTATTCCATTTGAAATTTTGAGAAATCGAAACCAAAAGTTAAAAACTCCTTTTTTTACTCGAGTTTAATGGGCATGTTCAAATGTGCCCCACCCATAGCATTTTACGGAAATCTAAAATAACTTTTTTTGTAATAAATATATATGAAAGAAATTACATTAGTTATGTGTGAAATGATTGTTGGAATGCAAAAAATTTGTTTGACGAAAGAAAACTATCACAGAATTCTTCCTGCGCCCTTACAACCAAATGAATAAAAGTTTACAATGACACTGAGAAAACATGGTCACCCATGCACAATTTTTCGACAACTGGAAAAGCAAGCCAAAGTGGTTTACGCATATAGAGAACAAGATTGCCATCTACAAAAATGTGGTTGCGGGTCGGAAAAATATTAAACCAAGATTTTATGGGCGCTGTTCAAAGGTGCCCCACGTTCAAAGGTGCCCCCCTCTCCCCTACGCTGTGCAATATTTTGTCTCAATCGGATAAATATTGACAGTATGGCGCTCCATTTACATAAAATCGGACGAAACAATATATGGCAGCTATATCTAAATCTGAACCGATTCCAATAAAATTTCGCATTCATCAGTCGGAACCGAATCTAGTACGCTGTGCAAAATTTTGCTTCAATCGTACAAATATTGGAAGTTTGGTTCACTATTCATTAATCATGACTTAATTTAGTACGCTGTGCAAAATTTTGTCTCAATCAGATAAATATTGGCAGTAGGTTGCTCCATTTACATAAAATCTGACGAAACTATGTATAGCATATTTAGATATAAATCTGAACCGATTCCAACAAAATTTCTCAGTCGGGACCTAATTCAGTACTATGTGCAAAATGTTGCGTTAGTAGGACTACTACTGGGAGTTTGGTGCACTGTTTACATTAAATCGGACGAAACTATACATCGGAGCTATATCTAAATCTGAACCGATTTCAACCAACCTTGGCATATAACTATCTAGACCTAATTCAATACTCTGCAAAATTTTGTCTCAATCGGAGCACAATTGGGAGTTTGATGCATCAATGAGTTAAAATGGGACGAAAATATATATGGGAGCTATATCTAAATCTGAACCGATTTTCTCCAATAGAGTTCGTCCTTGGGCCAATTAAGTGACCTGTGCCAAATTTAGTTATAAATCGAGTCCAAGAGCCCCAAAATACCGAAAACTGGGGGTACCCTTATATGGGGGCTACCCGAAAAAATGGACCTATATTTATAATTTTTAGTAGGGATATTTGCTACCCAATAAGAACTCAAAGTACCAAATTTCAGCGAATTCAGTTAAATTAAGTGACCTGTGCCAAATTTCATCCAGATCGGATCATAAATGCGATCTGTACTTTGTTAACAAAAATACATGGACGGACGGACAGACGGACATGCATAGATCGACTCAGAAAGTGATTCTATGCATATTCTCAAAAGGAACCATGGGTCTATCTCGATTATTTTTGCCTGTTACAAACATATGCACAAAGACATAATACCCTGTACCACAGTGTGGTGAAGGGTATACATATCATATGTAGTTCTCATATACAATTTTATCCGATTTTATGTTAGGTTAGGTTGAAAAGAGGGGTAGATAATACCACCACATGTCCAACAAAAGAAGGACATACTTAGCCAGTTGAGGCCTGTTGTCCGCTCTAGAAATGAAGAGATAGTTAGAATTAGGGACATTTTAGATTAAGCATCTTGGGATATGATTCAGCCGCCTATGATTCTAGGAATTCTGTGGTTTTTGAGAACTCTGGTAGTCCGAGAATAGTGTCATATCCCAAAAATTGTTTTCGAAGCGATGTAAATGCTGGGCAATGGCACAAGAAATGTTCCAGCGTTTCACTGTCTTCCCCACATGCTCTGCACATGCTGCTACCTTCGCATCCAATCTTGAGTAGATGTGCCTTCCGGCTGAGGCTAACCCCCATTATATATCCGCCATATACTTGTGAATCATATAAGAAAAAAAATGTTAAGCTGCTTTTCATTTTTACACACTCCACCATAAGGTGGAGTATATAGCATGTTCGATAACCAAATTAATATAAATGAAAATTTAAAGTTGAACCGATTAAAAAAATGGAGAAAAATTTCGATATAACCGCCGTTCATTACAAACGTACTCGACTACATTACTCACTTACTTAGCTGGCTTGTTACAGAACGGTTGTTTCACAAGCCTAGCTTAAAAAAGATTTCCAAGTGCGTCGGTCTTCTGCGCATCTCCTCCAATTTGAAAGACCACATTCCAAGATGTTGTTTTCTACTTGGCCTTTCCATTTAATTCTTGCCCTCCCCTTCTACGGGAAACATCACTATATAGATCACATATTTAATTTCTGATTTCATATTATTCTATCTACAGGCTATTGTTCATAACGACCAAAATAATTAGAAAAGATTTATATCGATACTAGCAAAGTGCCCGCTACTTCGTATGCCGAAAGTGAATACAAAAAATATTTCATATGGTATCGTAAATACTGTAAATTTGTTGTACTATAGTTTGCGATGTGTGTATGAAGAGTACTAACTCTTCATACACATAAGCACTATTTTCCTAAATCTCTCTTACTTCCATTAAACAGATTAAAACCAGTAAGGAAAGTAGTAAAGTATCCCATGCAAAATTTCGTGGAAGTCGAAAGATATATAGTGACTTTGGTACACCATTTACATTAAATCGGACGAAGTTATATATGAGAGCTATATCTAAATCGGAACCGATTTTCACGATGTTTAACACACATCGTTCTAGACGTAATTCAGCCCGCTGTGCCTAATTTCGTGTAAATCGAATGATATATATAGGGAGTTTGGAGCACTATTTACCTAAAATCGGACTAAAATATATATGGGAACTATATCTAAATTTGAACAGATTTTTCCCAATTTCAATAGGGTTCGCCCTTGGGCCAAATATGTGACGTATGCCACATTTCATTCAATTCGGATCATAAATGCGACGTGTACTTTTTTTACAATTTAACATGGACAGACAGACGGACATGCATAAATCGACATAGAATGTGATTCTATCCATATAATGTGATTCCGTTGCCGAAATCGAAATTTAGTGCATTTGCTATTCTATTTACTATTCGTACAAATCAATTCGAGTTTCCATAGTTATCTCTTTAGCTAAATACTACACTTCAACAGTAATCTAAATTCCAAATCGCAGGATCCAACCAAATCCAAATGGTTCCAAATATAGTATCATCATACTTATAAGTAAGAATTTCTAAAACTACATCAATCTTACTCTCAACAGTAATCTTAATTCCACCAAAGTCCAAATTTAGTACTTTTCGTACTCATAAGTACGAATTTCCAAATATACGTCAATCCTTATTTCAAATAGTAATCGTAAGTCAAAATTTAATAATTCCAGCTCTGTCTGTTCACCAAAAAGCAAATTGTACCAGATTTGGTACCATTCTGTACTTTTCGTACCCATATTCGAAACTTTATCAAATCTACACTCCCACAGTAACCTAAGTTGCAATTTTGGGATTCGAATTCTACCCGTTCACCAATGTCCAATTTGTACCAAATTTTGTGTTTTTGAATTTTCAACTCTCTCTACTCTAACAGTAATTTTATTTTTAGTACCATTTAGTACACGAAATGACAATTTTTCAAAACTACCGACATATTCCAATCCTGCACTCCAACAGTAATATTAATTTAATCAAAATTTGAGGATCTCAACCCTGTCCATTGGTACCATTTAGTACTTTTTGTTTCTATAATTAAACTATGTCAATCCTACACTTGAAAAGTAATTTTAATTCCAAAATTCTGGAGTCCAACTCTACCCACTTAATCAAGTTGTACCAAATATAGTACCATTAAGTACACATACGTACTATGCTTCCATACCTTAATTCTATATTCTAAAAGCAACCATTATTCCAAATTTTAGGTTTCCAGCTCTCTCCATTCACCCAAATCCAAATTGTACCATGCTGTTTAGTACTTTTTGTACACACAAATAAGAATTTCCACATATGTCTATATAGCTCAATATTCAAAAGTAATCAGAATTCCAAATTTCAGGTTTTAAGCCCATCCGTTTAAGCAAAATCCAAAGTGTACTGTATTCAGTACGATTTAGTACTTTTCGTACCAATAAGTGCGAATTTCCAAAACCACCTCAATTCTACACTGCAACTGTCATATTTATTCCCAATTTCAAGACTCCAGCTCTATATATGAACCGAAATCCAACTTGCACCAAATTTAGTACCATTAAGTACTTTTCCTACACAAAGGTACGATTTTTTAAAGCTACCTCAATCCTGTATTCCAACTGTAGTCCTAATTCCGATTTTCAGGATTCCATCTATATACACTCAACTAAATGTAAATAGTACCAAATTTAGTACCATTTAATACTTTTATAAAAAAAACATAAGTACGAAAATCTTAAACCATTTCTATACATCAACACCACTTCCCAACCTGTATTCTATATAACATTTCAAGATTTTAGCTATATATGTTCAATATATGTAGAATTAGAACTAAATTTAGTACTTTTAGTACACTTACAGGTCGAATTTCCAAAACCCTTTTGTTCATCTTTCTAACTTTCCATCAGTGACCCACATTCTAAATTTCAGAATTCTAGCTCTTCCCGTTCGCCTAATACAAAGGATACCATATTTGGTACATTTTAGTACTTTTCGTACTGTTATAGTTTGAATTTCCAAAAACCCAGCCTTATCTCACCGTTTCGTCTGGGCGATGATCTGTCAGTCAGTCACTCACTTAACACTAAGCTCTTTTATATATATAGATATATTGCTGTGCCTTACAGATTCTTATTGAAGGAGCATCTCTCGTATTTATCGAAAATTATGAAGGGTATTATAGAGTCGGCCCCGCCCGACTTTTGAACATTCCTAACTGGTTTTTAATGAGGTTTTCATATACCCTCTAAGGACTTTCATCCACAATAGGAATTTTACGTCTTAATCAGACATTAAAATACATCATAACACAGTAACACATTTTTCAACTTTAAAATCTTGAACCAATCGAGTCCCCCAAAATCTTGAAGCTTGTGATGGTGGAAGAAAATCCCTAGCTGGGTTTTGCATTATTAGCTAAGGTTTTTTTAAAATTCATTTTTAAAATATTCGACTGGGGCGGATTTTAGCAAAATTTTTGAATAATACGTACTTATTATTGAGTCTATATCTCGTGAACTATTCGAAATATTGCTTTTCTCTCTTAAGCAATATTTTTCCTCTTAATTAGATCTAAAAATTTTCTCTTGAGATAAAACCAATAAAACAACACCATCATACTGAAAATAGCACAACTGCAAAAAATTAAAATTTAGACATACTTTTTCCATGTTTTTCACACTTTTTTCAGAAACTGCTACTGACTCGGCCAAACAGTATATGACAAGAAGATAGCCAATAGCAAATCAAACAACTTTTCTTAAAACCCCGATTTCATTGGTTGACTCCTTCACATAGTTATAGCCTCACAAATTCATCAAGATGAACCACAGAAATTCACTCCCAATTGTATGTTTATAGAAATAAAAATTGCTCTGCTTTTTTCAATAAATATGTACAAAATTGAAGTAAAAATTAAACATGGAAAAAGTATGTCGAAATTTTAATTTTTTTGCAGTTGTGCTATTTTCAGTATGATGGTGTTGTTTCATTGATTTTATCTCAAGAGAAATTTTTAGATCTAATTAAGAGGAAAAATATTGCTTAAGAGAGAAAAGCAATATTTCAAATAGTTCACGAGATATAGACTCAATAATACGTACGTATTATTTGAAAATTGTGCTAATTTTAAAAATTAATTTAAAAAAAACCTTAGCTAATAATGCTAAACCCAGCTAGGGATTTTCTTCCACCATCACAAGCTTCAAGATTTTGGGGGTCTCGATTGGTTCAAGATTTTAGTGCTGCACAGTGTAATTAGACCCGTATATTATTTAATATTCTTTGAGAGCAATTTAAGGGTTAAGTTAAAAACAAAACAACGAATTAACAATGACTCTGAGTAAATATGACGAATGGTAGCCAAAATGATCTAGACGAAACTCAACAAAGGAATTATAATGAGTTTGGTCTCTTAAGTATGACGGAGTGTGCGATTACTTTTCTGCAAAAATCTCATATTAACTTTTGTGTTGTTATGAAGTGTTAAGTAAATTTCAAAAAACTATTTTCATCAAAGTTTGAACAAAATTAAGATAAACAAAATAGCGTCGAAAGCATGTTATACGAAAATATATAATATTAAAATGATACAGAACAACCATCAATATATATATATACAAATTTAAGAGAAGGGAATCAAATAAAACTATATTAATCAACCACTGTGGCGAGTAAACTGAAGCCCTCTCACATGTTTTACATGCATTGAAAGAAGAATTAACTCTTTAACCAAGGTCAATGGCCTTTGTAACCGCTGTAAATTGGAATGTATTCGGCAGATGGATCTCATGTATCCGTTAAGAAGTGTCGGGTAAATTAAAGTGAGTAGGAAATTTGTATATACTTTGTATATACTTGGAAGGAGAGCAAAAAAAACTATTTAAAATGATACAAAACTGATATAAGCGGTGGTTAATAGAAACAATAATTGGTCAAAGTATAAAGGATTTTTTTTTTCTTACTGGTTGAGCAGTGTGGGTTAGTTACCCACTCTCGGAAAATGCCTCTTATTATTAAAAAGCAAACAAAAACAATCCCAAACCCCTCCCCCCAATGTTGACGACCCGGGCTAACGTGTAAAGGACCACGATCTGCCAATATACACTGGTATTGTTCACACTTTATACAGAACAGGCACAGTTTCCGCTTTGGCGAATATGCTCTAGAAGTACAAAGCCGATATTACTGCTTTACATGAAATGCGATGGAAAGGGGTTGGAGTAAGTACATCAGATGATTACGGCCTGTATTGTAGCTGTCATGAAACGAGACATGAATTTAGATGCGGATTTATGGTTAATAGGAGAATAAAATACCTCGTCTCCATATTCACTCCAGTAGACGAGCGAATTGCTATAATCCGTATAAAAGCGAAATTCTTCTACATCAGTCTTACTTGCACCCATGCTCCGACGGAAGGCAAAAATGAACAGACCAATGACATTTTACGAGCGCGTAGAAACAGCATATGAAATTTAAATGTCATGGCCAGGGCAGTGACATTTAAATTCCACCCCACAGTCGAAAAATTCAGCCTCCATGAAGAAACATCCGACAACGACGTGAGGTTGATTGAATTTGCCGCAGCAAAAAACATGGTAGTTAGCATCATCAGATGCAATAACCTCGTTATACACAAGCCCGCCTTGATTTCTCCTTATCAAACCACGAGAAATCAAATTGATTATATTGTGATAGACGGAAGGCATTCATCCAGCGTATCAGACGCCCAATCGGACCACTTGTGGCAACCAAAGTTCGAACTCGTCTTAATGTTTCAGCAAAGTTGCGATCTAACACAACACCGAAACTCGACGTCAGGAAGCTGCAAACCCAACAGGTGGCAGAAGACTACTCCGCTCATGTTACCCACTTGGTAGTCGAAATCACTTTTTATCCCGATAATAATATAGAAACACAATGCCAAAGAATTGTCCACTCCCTACAAACTCCCACAGAAGCAGCAATTGGATACCAAAGACCACCATCAAGAAACCCACGGTACGATCAGGAGTGTCGTAATGAGGTGAAAAACGCAGCGTGTGTCCCGTACTCAAAAAAGGAGACAAGACGATATGTGCCAACTATACATGAATTAGTTTCCATTCTATCGCATAAAAAGTGCTACCAGAATGCTGTGTGAACGACCGAAGCCAATGGTCAATGACATTATTGAACCTTACCAATACGGTTCCACCTGGCAAAACCACTATTGACCAGATTTTCACACTGCGCCAAATCATTGAGAAGACCCCCGAAAAGCTCATCGGCACATTCCACTTATTCATAGACTATAAAGTCGATCGCCCAATCCGCTCAAATGTTAAAACACATTTGAGCGGATTGGGTGTCCGCGTTCGGTATCAATGCAAAATTAATACGGCTATGCAGGATAACTTTTAGTGGCACAAGGTCAGAAGTTAAAGTCGGGAAGGGCCTCTCGGAGTCCTTCAATGCCGAACGAGGATTCAAGGCGACAGTTTGTCGTGTGACATTTTTAACATCCTGCTGGAAAAAGTGATACGAGATCCAAAGGTGAACAAAAACGGTTCTCTGTATACAAAACAGCACATGTTAATCGCCTATGAAATCGACATAGTGGGTATTTTAACCAATTGAGAAGGAGTCTGCCAAAGTGAGACTGGCAGTTAATGGCGAGAAGACCCAACTGATGGTATCAACGCGCAAGACGTCTAATATACTCGGATCAACTTTGGAATTTGAAAAAATACCAGTACCGCCATAAATAAAACTAATGACACAAGTTTTCAAAGTCACAGAAGAATAGTGTTGGCCAACAGATGGTCTGAGTAAGCAAGTCAAGAACAAGCGAATATCGCTGTCGAATGAACCATAAGTTGTACCTTCTATTCTCGGACATCGACATTGTCAGACATATCGAAGTGCAGCGTGGATGAGTATGCCCCTGCTCGAAGGGCATATAAAACCAAGGCCAACTAATGATTCAAGTAAAAGGGGAAGACCTCGAATTCGATGGAAAAATCAATTGAAAGACTACATCTCGGAGAATGGTCTTTCAAATTGGAAGAGCTGCGCACAAGACCGGCGACCTTCATTCATTCACGTTCATTGAAGCACGTCATTCCAGACTCACTTCAATAAGCTATACAATACTTCGTGCAAATCAAAAGAACATATGCTCTTTGGTGAACCATTTACATTAAATCGGAAAAATAAAATAAATATATATCACACATTATTCTAGACTTAATACTGTACGATAAGCAACATTGATTGTTGTGCTAACTTGCAACTTGGTGCTAACTTTTTGTACAGTACATAATTTATTATACAGAATTCTACCTTTAAAGAGTTCTGACATTACCGAGTTCTCCCATTACCGAGTTCTTCCATTACCGCCGGAGTGTAGGATTGAAATATGTACGTAGTTTTGGAAATTTTTTACTTATATATGAGAAAAGTACAAAATCGTACTATATAGAGGTATGAAGAAAAATTTGAAAATTCGTACTAACGTGTACTATATGGTACCAAATTTGAATTTAAGTGAACCGATGGAGCTGGAATCTTGACATTTGCAGTTAGGATCACTGTTGGGGGTAGAATTGAGCTATTTAGGAATAATTGGAAATTTCTACTAAGGTGAACTAAATTTGGTACAATTTAAATTTTGTGTGAACCTATGTCTGAAGTTTTTGAAATTTGTACTAAAGAGTACCAAATTTGGGCTTAGGTGAATCGGTTGAGCTTGAATTTTGACGTTAGGATCACAGTTGGGGTGTAAGATTGGGCTTTGTAAAAAGTTTTGGATAATCGTACTAATGTGTACTAAATTTGGTACAATTTAAATTTTAGGTGACCCACATGGTATAACAATAGAAGGTAACAGCAAGTGTTGTTGTACAAAAAACGATACAACAACCACATGGAAATTTGTTGTTGTAAGTTCTACTAGTGTCAACTCATTTGACAGAAAAATGTATACAAACAAACAAATTATCATCAAATTATTTTTATTTTGAAAATGAAATATTTTCGAATCCTCAAAATAAAAATTGAAAAACATGAATGAAAATCTATCAAATTTATATTTCTATCGCTTCCACATCTTTCCAATAATTGAGCCATTGCCATATATATGTGTAACACATATGAAAATGCTGGGAATAGCGAGTTATTCCTTGAAGAAAGATTTGCTTCCTCAAACTTTCCCAGCAGGCTGATTGAGTAAATTAAATACGGGAGCACATTTAATAAAGAACAATTTCAAATTGTATGCGTTCCCAATTTTCCTGTTGGGTGATTTTTAAAAACATAATTTGTCAAATTCATATTGACACTAGTATTACGTTGGAATCAAATCAGCTGGGATTTGCTGTTACCTTTTATAATTGTACCATGGGTGACCCAAAAAGCTGAAAACCTTGAAATTTGGAAATAAGGTTTCTTTTGGAGTGTAGGATTGGGTATGGATGTAGTTTTGGAAATTCATACGTATGGTTACTAAACTGTACCAAATTTGATACAATTTAGAGTTTGGATATACTGATAGAGCTGTGATCGTGAAATTTGTAGGAGTTTGAGATCATTGTTGGGCTATGTAGAAAGTTTTGGATATTCGTACTAATGTGTACTAAATGGGATATGGGTGACCTGATAGAGCTGTAATCTGTGTAAGAATGGGGTTGTAAAAGTTTTGGAAATTCGTACTTCTATGTACTAAATTTGGTACAATTTAAATTGTAAGTGAACCAATACAGCTGGAATTCTGAAATTTGGAGTTAGGCTCACTGTTGGGGTGTAGGATTGTGATGTGTAGAAAGTTGCGTACTAAATTGTTCTAAATTTGGTACAATTTGTTTTTGGGTGAACTAATAGAGCTGCGATCCGTAAATTTGAAGATAGGATGATTGTTTGGGTGTAGGATTGGGGTATATGGATAGTTTTGGGGTGTTGGATTGTGGTATGTAGGAAGATTTGGAAATTATTACTAATGTGTACTATATGACACTAAATTTGGTACAATTTGGCGTAAGAGTGTTGGAATCCTGAAATTGGGTAATATGATTTCAATTGGAGTGCATTATGTATTAATGGAAATTTGTACTTATGTGTGCTAAATGGTACTAAATTTCATTCAAATTAGATTTAAATGAAGCGATAGAATCCCGAAATTTGGAATTAAGATTGGGATTTGTGGGAAGTTTGTAAATTCGTACTTATGATAGTTATGGAAATGTATATTAATGTGTACTAAGTGATACTAAATTTTGGTAAACCTATATTTGAAATATGGATTTTCGAAGTGTTACAAATGTCCGGTCAGAATTGGTTGGTAGGGTAGGTTGAGATATGGAGGTAGTTTTGGAAATACGTGCATAGGTACTAAATGTTTCTAAAATTTTAATAATTATATTAGTAACATTCGTATTCTTTGTACCATTTAGTACCAGTTCCCAATAAACCCAACGTTATCACACTAAAACTAACTTACATTCAAAATACCAGGCTTCTTTTGGTCGTTGATGATCAGTCAGTCACTTATAATGCAATCATATGTAGACTCTTATAGATTTGGCAATACCAATTTCTCTCATATTATCTTGTTGGTGTCGCTGGGAGTATTTATACTTAAGAAGCCAAATACACGAATTCCAAACTCATCGCTCAGTACCCATATACAATGTTTAGTGGTTTTCATGCCTTTAGAACCCATTTAATAAAAAACTTCATCACTACACTATTTTGTTTACGTTTAAAATTCTCCTATTCTTAGTACAAATATTTAGGATATTTCACTTTTTTACCATTCACTATGGTACAGAATTCACTACTTGTTTCCAAATATATATATATATATATTGTTCTATGTGAAATAAGTACGTAACACCAGTCGTCATTTAATATTTAGTACTAATTTCAAAAATATATTTGTAATAGTTAAATCTTCGTACCACGTTTCAGATTTCTATTTCTAATTTTTATTTAGTAGTTTTTATCACCAGTGATATTTGTGCATATAGAATGATATATTTGTAATAGTAAAAGCTATATACGAAGTTCCTGATTTTTATCTCTATCCTTTCTATTGTAATATAATATTTATAACTTTTTAGTACCAATTTCCAAATGATATTTTTGCTCAACATTCTACATGTAATATCTTAAGCTACATATAATTTTTCAGATTAGTATCTCTACTGGTTTCATTGTAATATAATATTTAGTACTTTTAGTACCTCTTAGTACTAAACTCCAATTTTTTTCACACATGCCCTTAGGATTGTTATTGACAAGGCTGTATACCAAATTTCGGAGTTCTACCCCAACCGTTCCGGCGTAATACCAGTTTAGTATTTTTTGGCACAATTTTAGTACTAATTTCCAACAAATATTTTTCCAAGCCGTTATTGTTTTAATATCTTAAGCTTCTACCAAATTTCAGATATATATCTCTACCGATTCCATAAATATATAATATTTTAGTACCTCTTAGTACTAAATTCCAATTTTTTTCACCCATACCACTTGGTTTATCGTAGGCAAAGCTGCATACCAAATTTCAGAGTTCTACATCTAACCGTTTCCGCGTAATACAGTTTTTAGTACTTTTTAGTACGAATTTCCAAAAACGTATCCTTTCCTTATCCCACGCCTACGCCCTAAACCCGACCTACATGCCAAATTTCAAGTTTCTACCTTTAGCCGTTGATCAGTCAGTCACTTTTAACGCAACTCTTATATATATTTATATAAATATATATATACAGTGAGTGTAAAAAGTATTTTGCCTCCATAAAAATTTGAAAAAATTCGAATATATACGCCTGAATCCAGCAAACTAAAGATGTAAAATGAATTATGTATGATGGAGTACATTTGTGGACATATTTAGGTCGTATTTCTGCAAGAATCACAGCGAAAGACCTATTGGCCTCGAAGATATCGGCCGAAATATATAATAACCCAAAAATGTTTATCACAAAAAAGTATTTTGCTTGTTATTATTATTTTAGAAAAAATTGTTACATTGAACACGTTTGGTCTTTTTATTGTTACAATTGCGGTTAACCACATACTATAAGCGATTTGACCACGATTCCATTACATCACGGCATTTTTTCGTGGGTATTTTCTCACATATACATTCAATACATTCTCCATCAGTATTTCATTTAATATTTGGTATTTTCTCGTCCTAATCTTAAGATGAGAGTATTAAACTTAGTCATTGCGGCTTCAAAACATCCCAAATATGTTTAGAATAATAAAGAAGAGGTTTTGCAAAATATAACGCGAGGACAGAACCTTGAAAACTATAAAAACCAAAATCCGACAAACAAATTATTTTAAAAAAATTCGCGAAACCCAATTTTTCTGACTTCGAAATTTGTATGGTCCAGTAATATTGATCTAGGAACAAATATGTGCAATGTAAATACCAATAAGGGGGTCAGATTCAGAGATATGAACAGCTCTAAAGCAATAGTAATAAAAACCAATACATGAAGTTGGGAGAAAACATCATTATTCGTCAAATCCTATTGTCTTTTGAAAAACTGTTGTAATGTAAACATCTCTATTTGAAATCAATGATTATTAGCTATTTGTAAATAGCTAGTATTAAGGTTAAGGAAACGAAGACCTTTGGGAGCCATTGATGAGCTAGCTAACAGTGGGAATTGTGGGGGGTTCGTATCTCCTCTTCATTAACCTCCATTTTGAATTACAAACTTATTTGTAGACTCCCTTTAATTCTACTAAATTACTTAAAAAAACATCCTAAGTGACCGATATAACCATAACAAAAGAAAAAAAATCAAAAGCCCCTTTATGGTTACAAAAGTTTTGATAAAGAGCAAAAACAAGAATAAAAAAAACTATTGACAACACTAAAAGAATGTTGGATCTTACGATGGTGTATAGATCCACGCCTCAAAACCCTCACCTACCATATTCCTGATGGCGTTAATACATTTTTTTAAAGGAACCCACGTACAATACCTGACACAAGCGATCACACAGGAAACTTGATTAAATTTAGAGATTCATTTTAATTTCGATTTCTTTAATTTACATTTCAATTCACTTTTGAGCTAATTAAATAATAGTAATTTTTATAGGAACTATATCTAACTGGGTATAAACAAAAAAAAAGATAGATTTCAAATTATACAAAATTCTTACCACTATTATTAATCCTAGGCTTTATATATCCAAATATTCTTCTTAATATATTTTCATTTACTTTTCACAGCTCAGTATTTTAATGGATTTTTTTCTCTGTGATTGATCTTTTTATATTATAAAAATTATAGTCACTTTGCAGGCACATAATATCAATATAAATAGTATTTCAAATTTCGGAATATGTTTCTCTATGCACTTCTATTCATATACTTCAATTATGTTTATGGAGGGTTTTTTCTATTGTTTAAAGAATATTTTGTTTTGTTTTTATTTTTTTTTTCACTTTGGTCTTTTATATTGTTCTTTATGAACGACAATGCAGAACAGAAAATTATTCCCTTGAAAAGGTACAGAATCAAAAATAGAAAAAAAATATTGTAGGTATGTACATATGTGCATTCCAGTTATTCAAAAAAATACTGATACTCTACATATTGTGATGAAAGGTAAAGTAAAGGCAACAACAACATTACTCATGTAAATAAACAAAATTATTGAGTTATTTTTTTCTGTTTTGCGTTCTCGATCATACATATCATGATACATACATATTGATAACTACAGGTTGACAATTTCTACTTTGTTTCACTCACCATACCAAAAGATAAAGAACGATGAGGCCTCAGCGATCTGCTTGGTTAATGATGTTCATAATGATGTTCTTTCACTCGGCTGTTAATTAGCAAAATATATGATAGTGATTATCTATATGATGGTCATGATGTAATGACCAATACGAATTTTACATTACCACTCCATAATGACGTTGTGTTGATGAAGGTATATATTAAGAGATATGGGTGACTCCATATGTATTGAAACTGATAATTATAAGCTATTTTATACAATTATATATTTTTAGGTGTTAACGTTCATTCCAGGTGTAATAGTTTTATGTAACTATCTGTATTTATAACCTTGTGTGGCAAGTTTTCGATGAAATTTACTAAATGTTGGTGTTTCTTCTTCTTAATAATACCACATTTCCAATAATCCTTCGATGCAAATATATATTAATTCTTATTCGGAATTTTGGATGAAATGGTACTAAATTTTTGTTGGTTCTTCACAATAATTCATCGCTTCAAATATGTATTAATGCTTATTCTGGATGAAAGAAAGCATGATTCTTTTCAGAAAAATTCCCCATGGACGTCGCTATGATGACTGTAGGATTTTGTACAGGCGTAATAAATTGGTACACGTGAAGCGATTTATTAAAGATGAAAGCCGGAATTTATAATTGCTAGTTAACCACGTTTTTCTTTCCTACAGAAAGTTGGCTGTTTGGTTTTTGGACAGTATTATGTAACTGTGGTGATTGGGGCTTCGCCGGGGCTTTGGGGCATCTTTTCGGGGGACATGCAGATGCATTAACTGCAATTCCCTCTGGACCCCTAAGGAAAATATTCCTTTAATCACAAATTCGTTCTGTTTTTATATATTCAGTGGATTTCTTACCCTTTTTTTATTGAATTCCTCGAATGAAGTAAAAAATTCACAAAAAGAAAACACGTGTGATTTTGCAACTTTGCCAGTATTTTCGCTGAACAAAAAAAATCTGTGCCAAGAAACCTAATTTAAGTTTATGGTCCAAATGAAGTTTAATAATTTTTTTCCACATATTTACCTAGCTCAATTTTAATAATATTTTATCTTTAATTTTAATAATCTTTAATCACTAATCGTTTAATATTATATAGTTAAAGTTCAATTTATTAACTTTTCAATTAGTTATTTTGGAATGGATATTTTTTGGGTGATCTTAACACTTTGGCAGATTATTAAAAAAGAAAGATTGAATTTTTAGTAGTCACTGATGTAAATTCAGCTTCATAGCTATGTAATTGTGTCGATTAGAGAAATTGATTAACTCGCACATGGTACGATAAAAAGTACCCGATTGAAATAACCGTTTTGTTCGAGGGTATGATCGTTAGTACTGTACAAACATTCATCTTCGGAGCTGACGTTCAATATAAAGAAAATAACGATAATTTGAAAAACAAAAATTTAATGAATTGACTCAACTTTGCTCCATTACAGAAGATTAAATCTGTACTATGTTATTTAAAATAAATTCACATGCCTGAAAATAAAGAAATATCCTTAAATATTATCTAAATATTTCCACCCTTTGACTTCGCCAAGTTTTTTTTTCTTTTCAAAAAATTTGCTTAGTTTCTCACTGTATTTTTTTAGGCAATTCACAATACAAGTATAGTTCTCAATGTGCTGCATTCCTAGAGATGGGCAGTGGGTAAATACCCAAAGGGTAAATACCCGGTAAATTGGGTAAATACCCGGTAAATTGGGTAAATACCCATTTGTGGGTATTTATTTGGGTATTTACTATATTGAATCGGTAATACAACATCTTGCACCCTATTTCCGGGTTTCTGTTATCAAATCGATTTAGAATGGATAGTTTTACGATACTTTAAAGACGTGGGTAAATACTTGGGTAAATACCCGAGTTTTTACCCAAAAATTGGGTATAAACTCATTAACTGCCGAACCACTTGACGTAGGCGGCCAAAACTTTGCACACATGTTTCTAATTTCAAAGCAAATATAGAAATCCAACATGGGGACCCTGGGTCCAAGTTTTGATATAGCCCCCATATAACCGTATCTCCCGATTTAAGGACATTTTTATCTATTAGCCAATTTGATTAGCTGGAATTTGGCTTAGAGAGTTCTCTATGAGTACCAATTGTTTGCTCTGGTCAACTTTTTCTGTCCTATATAGCGGTCCTGATTTTGGGTATTTATATATATATATATAAACTCTTTTACAGCCGAACTATTTGACGTGTGTTTTGAAGACCCCTTTTCCCACACAGGAAATAATATTGATTTTAAACCATGTGTGTCAAAAACCACATTTTGCATGAATATTTTGTGCAAAAAAAATCTCACTATGCCAAATTACAACCAATTTGATCGTAAAAGTACCTTAAATCGGTAGGTACGGTTATATGGGGGCTATATCAAAACTTGGACCCAGGGGCCCCATTTTGGATTTCAATATTTGTATTGATATAAAAACCATCTGAGCCAAATTTTGGCCGCCTATGTCAAGTGGTTCGGCAGTTAATGAGTTTATACCCAATTTTTGGGTAAATACTCAAAATAGGGGTACCTTTGTATGGGGGCTACCAGTAAACGTGGACCTACATACATAAAATTTTGCATGGACATTTTGTACCCAAAAAGAGCACTCTGTGCCAAATTACAGCCAATTTGGTTGTAAAATGTGTCTAATAAACAAAAAATACCTTAAATCGGGAGATATGGTTATATGGGGGCTATATCAAAACTTGGACCCAGGGACCCCATGTTGGATTTCTATATTTGCTTTGTCATTAGAAACATGTGTGCAAAATTTTGGCCGCCTATGTCAAGTGGTTCGGCAGTTAATGAGATTATACCCAATTTTTGGGTAAATACTCAAAATAGGGGTACCTTTGTATGGGGGCTACCAGTAAACGTGGACCTACATACATAAAATGTTGCATGGACATTGGGTACCCAAAAAGTACACTCTGTGCCAAATTACAGCCAATTTGGCCTTAAAATGTGTCTAATAGGCAAAAAATACCTTAAATCGGGAGATACGGTTATATGGGGGCTATATCAAAACTTGGACCCAGGGTCCCCATGTTGGATTTCTATATTTGCTTTGACATTAGAAACATGTGTGCAAAGTTTTGGCCGCCTATGTTAAGTGGTTCGGCAGTTAATGAGTTTATACCCAATTTTTGGGTAAATACTCAAAATAGGGGTACCTTTGTATGGGGGCTACCAGTAAACGTGGACCTACATACATAAAATTTTGCATGGACATTTTGTACCCAAAAAGAGCACTCTGTGCCAAATTACAGCCAATTTGGTTGTAAAATGTGTTTAATAAACAAAAAATACCTTAAATCGGGAGATATGGTTATATGGGGGCTATATCAAAACTTGGACCCAGGGACCCCATGTTGGATTTCTATATTTGTTTTGTCATTAGAAACATGTGTGCAAAATTTTGGCCGCCTATGTCAAGTGGTTCGGCAGTTAATGAGTTTATACCCAATTTTTGGGTAAATACTCAAAATAGGGGTACCTTTGTATGGGGGCTACCAGTAAACGTGGACCTACATACATAAAATGTTGCATGGACATTGGGTACCCAAAAAGAACACTCTGTGCCAAATTACAGCCAATTTGGCCTTAAAATGTGTCTAATAGGCAAAAAATACCTTAAATCGGGAGATACGGTTATATGGGGGCTATATCAAAACTTGAACCCAGGGTCCCCATGTTGGATTTCTATATTTTCTTTGACATTAGAAACATGTGTGCAAAGTTTTGGCCGCCTATGTTAAGTGGTTCGGCAGTTAATGAGTTTATACCCAATTTTTGGGTAAATACTCAAAATAGGGGTACCTTTGTATGGGGGCTACCAGTAAACGTGGACCTACATACATAAAATGTTGCATGGACATTTGGTACCCAAAAAGAGCACTCTGTGCCAAATAACAGCCAATTTGGTTGTAAAATGTGTTTAATAAACAAAAAATACCTTAAATCGGGAGATATGGTTATATGGGGGCTATATCAAAACTTGGACCCAGGGACCCCATGTTGGATTTCTATATTTGTTTTGTCATTAGAAACATGTGTGCAAAATTTTGGCCGCCTATGTCAAGTGGTTCGGCAGTTAATGAGTTTATACCCAATTTTTGGGTAAATACTCAAAATAGGGGTACCTTTGTATGGGGGCTACCAGTAAACGTGGACCTACATACATAAAATGTTGCATGGACATTGGGTACCCAAAAAGAACACTCTGTGCCAAATTACAGCCAATTTGGTGGTAAAATGTGTCTAATAGGCAAAAATACTTTAAACCGGGAGATACGGTTATATGGGGGCTATATCAAAACTTGGACCCAGGGTCCCCATGTTGGATTTCTATATTTGCTTTGACATTAGACACATGTGTGCAAAGTTTTGGCCGCCTATGTCAAGTGGTTCGGCAGTTAATGAGTTTATACCCAATTTTTGGGTAAATACTCAAAATAGGGGTACCTTTGTATGGGGGCTACCAGTAAACGTGGACCTACATACATAAAATTTTGCATGGACATTTTGTACCCAAAAAGAGCACTCTGTGCCAAATTACAGCCAATTTGGTTGTAAAATGTGTCTAATAGGCAAAAAATACCTTAAATCGGGAGATACGGTTATATGGGGGCTATATCAAAACTTGGACCCAGGGTCCCCATGTTGGATTTCTATATTTGCTTTGTCATTAGAAACATGTGTGCAAAGTTTTGGCCGCCTATGTAAAGTGGTTCGGCAGTTAATGAGTTTATACCCAATTTTTGGGTAAATACTCAAAATAGGGGTACCTTTGTATGGGGGCTACCAGTAAACGTGGACCTACATACATAAAATTTTGCATGGACATTTTGTACCCAAAAAGAGCACTCTGTGCCAAATTACAGCCAATTTGGTTGTAAAATGTGTCTAATAAACAAAAAATACCTTAAATCGGGAGATATGGTTATATGGGGGCTATATCAAAACTTGGACCCAGGGACCCCATGTTGGATTTCTATATTTGCTTTGTCATTAGAAACATGTGTGCAAAATTTTGGCCGCCTATGTCAAGTGGTTCGGCAGTTAATGAGTTTATACCCAATTTTTGGGTAAATACTCAAAATAGGGGTACCTTTGTATGGGGGCTACCAGTAAACGTGGACCTACATACATAAAATGTTGCATGGACATTTTGTACCCAAAAAGAGAATTCTGTGCCAAATTACAGCCAATTTGGTTGTAAAATGTGTCTAATAGGCAAAAAATACCTTAAATCGGGAGATACGGTTATATGGGGGCTATATCAAAACTTGGACCCAGGGTCCCCATGTTGGATTTCTATATTTGCTTTGACATTAGAAACATGTGTGCAAAGTTTTGGCCGCCTATGTCAAGTGGTTCGGCAGTTAATGAGTTTATACCCAATTTTTGGGTAAATACTCAAAATAGGGGTACCTTTGTATGGGGGCTACCAGTAAACGTGGACCTACATACATAAAATTTTGCATGGACATTTTGTACCCAGAAAGAGCACTCTGTGCTAAATTACAGCCAATTTGGTTGTAAAATGTGTCTAATAGGCAAAAAATACCTTAAATCGGGAGATACGGTTATATGGGGGCTATATCAAAACTTGGACCCAGGGTCCCCATGTTGGATTTCTATATTTGCTTTGTCATTAGAAACATGTGTGCAAAGTTTTGGCCGCCTATGTAAAGTGGTTCGGCAGTTAATGAGTTTATACCCAATTTTTGGGTAAATACTCAAAATAGGGGTACCTTTGTATGGGGGCTACCAGTAAACGTGGACCTACATACATAAAATTTTGCATGGACATTTTGTACCCAAAAAGAGCACTCTGTGCCAAATTACAGCCAATTTGGTTGTAAAATGTGTCTAATAAACAAAAAATACCTTAAATCGGGAGATATGGTTATATGGGGGCTATATCAAAACTTGGACCCAGGGACCCCATGTTGGATTTCTATATTTGCTTTGACATTAGAAACATGTGTGCAAAGTTTTGGCCGCCTATGTCAAGTGGTTCGGCAGTTAATGAGTTTATACCCAATTTTTGGGTAAATACTCAAAATAGGGGTACCTTTGTATGGGGGCTACCAGTAAACGTGGACCTACATACATAAAATTTTGCATGGACATTTTGTACCCAGAAAGAGCACTCTGTGCCAAATTACAGCCAATTTGGTTGTAAAATGTGTCTAATAGGCAAAAAATACCTTAAATCGGGAGATACGGTTATATGGGGGCTATATCAAAACTTGGACCCAGGGTCCCCATGTTGGATTTCTATATTTGCTTTGTCATTAGAAACATGTGTGCAAAGTTTTGGCCGCCTATGTAAAGTGGTTCGGCAGTTAATGAGTTTATACCCAATTTTTGGGTAAATACTCAAAATAGGGGTACCTTTGTATGGGGGCTACCAGTAAACGTGGACCTACATACATAAAATTTTGCATGGACATTTTGTACCCAAAAAGAGCACTCTGTGCCAAATTACAGCCAATTTGGTTGTAAAATGTGTCTAATAAACAAAAAATACCTTAAATCGGGAGATATGGTTATATGGGGGCTATATCAAAACTTGGACCCAGGGACCCCATGTTGGATTTCTATATTTGCTTTGTCATTAGAAACATGTGTGCAAAATTTTGGCCGCCTATGTCAAGTGGTTCGGCAGTTAATGAGTTTATACCCAATTTTTGGGTAAAAACTCGGGTATTTACCCAAGTATTTACCCACGTCTTTAAAGTATCGTAAAACTATCCATTCTAAATCGATTTGATAACAGAAATCCGGAAATAGGGTGTAAGATGTTGTATTACCGAGTCAATATAGTAAATACCCAAATAAATACCCGCAAATGGGTATTTACCCGGTATTTACCCACCCCTTGGGTATTTACCCGGTAAATACC